>NC_090446.1:1254681037-1254988537 GCF_031143425.1 Pleurodeles waltl
GCCGAAGTGCTGACGACTGACATTTTACATTTGTTAGAAATAGCGTCTTTGGTTGGCAGTCAGGTTTCCCCCTGCCCAAGCAAGGAGAATCACACTCAGTTAACCCCTGCTTACCCCCTTGGTAGTTTGGCACAAGCAGGCAGGTGTAACTCAGAGACAATGGCGGTCATTCTGACCCTGGCGGTTGAAAACCGCCAGGGCAGAGTGCCGCGGAAGCACCGCCAACAGGCTGGCGGTGCTTCTGGGGCAATTCTGACCGTGGCGGTAAGGCCGCGGTCAGAAAAGGGAAACCGGCGGTTTCCCGCCGGTTTCCCGCTGCCCCAGGGAATCCTCCACGGCGGCGCTGCAAGCAGCGCCGCCATGGGGATTCCGACCCCCTTCCCGCCATCCTGTTTCTGGCGGTTTTCACCACCAGAAACAGGATGGCGGGAACGGGTGTCGTGGGGCCCCTGGGGGCATGGGCACTGCAGGGGCCCCCTAACAGGGCCCCATTGAGATTTTCAGTGTCTGCTTGGCAGACACTGAAAATCGCGACGGGTGCAGCACACCAGCAACTCCGCCGGCTCCATTCGGAGCCGGCATCCTCGTTGCTGGTGCTTTCCCGCTGGGCGGGCGGGCGGCCTTTTGGCGGTCGCCCGCCAGCCCAGCGGGAAAGTCAGAATGACCGCCGCAGTCTTTTGACCGCGGTACGGTCTTCTGGCGGTTCCCGCCAGACCGGCGGCTTCCGCCGCCGGCGGGGGTCTGAATGACCCCCAATGTGTTAAGTATTTGTACCAACACACACAATAATACAGTGAACCACTACAAAGTGACACAACGAACTGGAATGGTACCCTCTGGCAAGCTAGAGTTCACAGCAAGTAGACTCAGATCTGGTTGGTGAAGCCTTTGCTGTCCCCGAGGCTTCAAAACAGGAGGCAAGCTCTACTCCAAGCCCTTGGAGTCCCTTCTCAAGCAGGAATGCAACAAAGTCCAATTTCTGTCCCCTTGCACAGGCAGAAGCAGCCACTGTAGGATAGCCTAGCACAGTTACAGGTCAGGGCAGCAATTCTCAGCTCTCCAGCTCTTATCCAGGCAGACGTTCCTCTTGAATCCTTCGAGTAATCTACTTTTCAGGGGTTTGGGGTGCTCTTCTTATACCCCTATCTGCCTTTGAAGTAGGCCTACTTCAAAGTACAGTCCCAAGTGTCTGTGAGATCCTTTCTTGTCCAGGCCAGGCCTCAGCCACACACCAGGAGGTTGGAGACTGCATTGTGAGAAGGCAGGCACAGCCCAGCTAGGTGTGATTGACCACTCTTCCCTTCCCTTCCAGCACAGATGGACCATCAGGATATGCAGGCTACACCCCAGCCCCCTTTGTGTCACTGTCTAGATAGAGAGAGGGGCAAGCAGCCCAGCTGTCAAACTGACCCAGACAAGGAATCCACAAAACACACAGAGTCACAGAATGGTGTAAGCAAGAAAATGCCTACTTTCTAAGAGTGGCATTTTCAAACACAATCTGAAAGCAAACTTTACTAAAAGATTCTATTTGTTCCCAAAGGGAATCTGCACTTTAATAACTTTTAAAGGTAGCCCCCATATTAACCTATGAAAGAGATAGGCCTTGCAACAGTGAAAACAGAATTTGGCAGTATTTCACTGTCAGGACAGGTAAAAAACACATAAATACATGTCTCACCTTTAACATACACTGCACCCTGCCCATGGGGCTACCTAGGGCCTACCTTAGGGGTGCCTTACATGTAGAAAAAGGGAAGGTTTAGGCTTGGCAAGTGGGTACACTTGCCAAGTCGAATTGGCAGTATAGAACTGCCCTCACAGACACTGCAGTTGCAGGTATGAGCCATGTTTACAAGGCTGTGTATGTGGGTGGCACAACCAGTGCTGCAGACCCACTAGTAGCATTTGATTTACAGGCCCTGGGCATCTCTAGTGCACTTTACTAGGGGCTTACTAGTAAATCAAATATGTCATCATGGAAAGCCAATCACATATGACTTTTACATAGGAGCCCTTGCACTTAAGCACTGGATAGCAATGGTAAAGTGCCCAGAGTAACAAAAACAGCAAAAACAGAGTCCAGCATACATCAACAAACTGGGAAACAGAGGCAAAAAGTTCAGGGAGACCACACCAAGGATGGCAAGTCTCACACGATTCAACAAGACTGTTGGTTTTTGGATTGACCTCCAGGACATGATAGGGAAGATGCAGCGGCTCACTTTGAAGGGTTGCAGTGGCGGTGCCCTTTGGTTCGCCTCCTGGCTGGACAATGGGCCTTAGTGGAGGCCGCTCCTGGGTACAGAAACTGGACTGGTAGGAGGTAATGAAGGGGATAAACGCAGGGAGGGAAATTACTGGTCCGGGAGGGGGACACTGGGTCCAGCCAGGTCTCAAATGTAGCTATAGGAATTTGCCCTGAGTATTTAACCACAGGCACCTGGCATGGGGCCCTCTTTCTACTGCGGATTGTTCAGAGGACACAGGCCCGTGGGATGAACCGGAAGGAAACAATCAAGGGCTGAGCCTGTGGCCCAGAAAAAGTTGGTGTAGAGATGACTGGGTCTCCTGGAAAGGAAGGGTGGAGACGTTCATCCAAGATATCAGTTCATTCTTGGTCTACAGGCACACGTTTGCCCTTAATGAAATGAATGGTGATACCAGAAGTGAATGGTCATCCACTGGGCTGGAAGCAGACGCTTGCCCAAAAAAAGGTTTGGTTGCACCGGAACTGAAAGGTTACCTGGCTGGGTTGGAAGCAGAAGCTTACCCGAAGGAACAGAGTGCTTGCATTGGAAGTGAAACGTCACCCAGTTGGGGCTGGAAGCAGAAGCTTGCACAGAATGTGAATGAATGTTTACACCCTAGGTGATAAGTCGCCTGGGGCAGACTGGCCGGCACTAAATGTAGGGCACAGTGCTTGGGGCTATGACAAGGAGGGCACAGGATTGTTGAATAAAGAAAAAATGGTGGTTGAAGGATCGCTTGTAAGATGGAAAATTGCCTAATAAACTGCAACATCAATTCTTCCATAAAACTGAAATTGGTGTGGTCTGAGTTTTTTGGGATCTGGGAGCGGCGGCCAGGTAGGACGTGCCGCCGCTATGCAGAGTGGGTGAGTCTTCTGGGGCTGCCTCAGCTGCCAGGGTGTCCTCCACATTCTTCTAATCCTGCTGTTGCTGGACTCCCATAGCTGGCTTGTTGGTTGTCTTGCACAGGCATCTTCATTGCCAGTGTAGAGGAGGTGCATAGGGTGTGCTTGTAGTAAGCCTCATTGCGATGAGGGCCCTAGGTATAATTAATGACACACACACATTTTCTCTGCTTGGACTGCCACACATGCACTGGCCAGTCTCTTCTATTCATTCCTCTGGCTGAGCTCAGTCTAGCCCCCGGGTGTTTAAGTCCCTCTGGTACAAGTCTGCTATGTGAGGTGACACTCAACATTAACTATTCTCTGGGCTTGTAGCTTTTACAAGATGTCCATCATTAATTCAGGGCACGTCTTCTAGACCATCTCTTGCAAATGCTTGGACTACTTTCCAATAATCTTCTTTTGCCCAAGTTGTAGTCTTCAACATTCTTAGATCATTTTAACTCTGAGAAAAAACAAAAGCCTCCTGGGCCTGACTATGGAGATCAGAATACCACCACTGAATACATTGATATAAATGAGGGACTAACCTTCTTGCAAATCCTGTTGTACCAAAGCAAACAGATTTATAAGTTCTATGAAGAACAAGGGCTGGAGAAAGGACATGCAGGACTGGCATGAGAAAGACTACAAATAGGAGTAATGAAGATTACTGTTAAATAATTGAAGTATTACCACCTCGTCCCAGCTCTTATCAATGAGGATGTAACCAAAAATTGATAATGAAATACTGAACACAAGTAATGCTACACCACATGCTTTCATTTATAATTTTGATCATTTAATCCAAAACCACACAAAAAGCTAATGAACCAAAGGCATGTAGATCTAAATCCTCCTGACTGGAGTCTATAATGAGACGCAAAAGTAATTGGAAAAGCCCATGTAGCAGCATTATAAATGTCTTTAATAGAAAACCCTTTGCATGCCGCCCAGAAAGAGCAAACGCCTTTTTTGATCTCCCCTGAACTGGTTCCTGTAGACTTGAACCAGTTAAATCATAAACTAAAGGCACTGTCTGTTTTAACCATCAACGAAAGGTACCTTTCTGAACTCTGAAGTGCGAGCTCTAAAGATGGAGATTGCACTATGGGGCATATTTATGAGGGGTTTGCACCATGCTTGCACCACACAACGTGGTACATGCATGGTGCAAACCACTAAGTCATATTTTTGAAGCCACGCAAAGCCATTTTGTGTGGCTTTGAATGGCTTTAAAAATATGGAGTAAGGCAACATAGCACAAATCATTGTGTTGCCTTACTCTGAACTGGGGAGGCGTTCTAAGAGCTCCCATGGTTTTTGACACATTCCCAGATCTACTAACCCTGGTAAACCTGGCAATGCACCAAAATTATATGCCTCCCCAGGTGAGGTGCAACAAGGAGAAACAAGTTTATTTCTCCACTTTTTTTTCCTCTTTCTTTTTTTCCTCTTTCTATATGTGCTGCATTCTGCAGTACACATAGAAAGTGGAAAAAGCATCTCAGAACTGTTATTGTGCAGGAAAGTGCCCCTTCCTGCCCAAAAACAACCCTGCATGCAATGCAGGCATCCTTGCACTATGGTGCAATGGTGCCTGCGGTGACGCTAGGGAGTCTAAAGGGCAGCAGCAAGAGAAGAAAGGACAGGAATGCACCGTATTGGATAAATACAGTGCATTCCCTACCTTTCCCTGTGACGTAGGGCAGCGTGAAAGGTGACTTGCTGCACTGCCCTGAGCCACAAAGACCATAAATCTGTGGCTATGCTTATTCAACAAATGCTACTGATGTTCTTCCTCTGAGGAAAGAGAAGGGAAAAACCTGGCAACACAATATCTCCATTTAAATGAAATTCAAATGCAATTTTAGGTAGGAAATTTGTGACATCCAGCAAACCTACTTTCTCCAGGAAAAAATTGAGGTATGGTTCATCAACCAAAAAAGCTGCAAAATTATCTATTCACCTCTTGGATGTAATAGCAACCAAGAATAAAACGTTAACATTCTAAATTTTGACAGAGATTAACTCAAATTTTTCCAAAAGAGAGCTCGGTAGAACTTGAAGTACCAATGGTATTACCCAGGCAGTAGTAGGGGAGTGGATAACAGGTCACCTGTTAGAAAAACTCTTTAGCAGCCTAATTACCAAACATATTTCATACATAACAGCCTTTTCTCTGAAGGCGTTAATAGCATCCGATTGACTGTATGAAGTGTAAATAGCAAAATCTAGTAAAAACGTACCCCTAAAAAAAATATACGTTTGATGTAGAGGGGCTGGTGGCCACAATTAGCCCATTTACTCTTTACCAATGCATAAAAGTGTGCTGATTTCTAAAATATTGTTTTAGAGTGGGAGGGCTACTAAATTGCACTGAGCAGGCCACCTCCTCCAAACAAACTTTATCAATCAATCTCCTCCTTTCAACTTCCAGATCCACAGATTGAGCTTCAAAAAGGAGGAATCTGGAAGCAGAGGAACCTGTTGGGAAGAAAAAATGATTGGAAGAATCCCTTATTTGCTACTGTAAGCCTCAGAAATAGCAGAAACCAGAATCTCTGAAGCCAATATGGGGGTACCAAAAGACCCTAAGCCCTCTCCTGCAAAACTTCCCTCAGTGGTCTGGAAAATGAGGGCATTTGAGGAAAGGCATAAATGCATAAATCAGATTTTCTGCAAAGGAATGGAAAGCATCTTGAGTCCAGGCCTTCTGAGATGGGACCAGAGAGCAGAATCTGGTGAGTAACCCATTCTGCTCTTTTGCAAATATATCTATCCAGAAAAAGCCATATTATAGAATATTACAGGTCTGATACTCATTGATGCTGAGGATGGAAAAATCCTGCTCAATTAGTCTGCAGCTCAGTTCTCCCTGCCTGGAAATGAATTGTTTCTAGAGAGAGAAAACTGGACTCTGCCCAACTCCCTTCTCGTTTGCCAGGAGAGAAAGAAAGAAAACGTGTTTCCCCATGATGCTTCAAATAAGCCTTAGTCACCTGTTTGTCTGTTTGTATTGTCTTGCTTTGTTCTAAATAATACAAAGACAGTCTGGTGGGCATATACGTTGACTGTTTGTTCAATCAAATTTAAGGACCTTCTGACTTCCATTGGGGACCAGAGACCATGACCAGAAACCATGACCAGAAACAGAAAGATTTTCCATTATAACACCTTGGACCTTGACACTGGGATTTGTTGAAATTACCTGCGATCTGCATAATTAATGAGACACCCTTGCCCAGATTGCTTGAAATCAGTCACCAATTTAGATCCTGCATTATCTACTGAATCATTGGAATGGTCTTATAGTCCTTGGACCAAGGATTTCAATGTTTTAATAGATGCTCGACTAATGGATACAAGTGGAGGCTTCATAGACTCTTTATATTGCTCCATTCACCTTTTTATCAACTTCTGACGGAGAAGCTCCTTCAGATTGTCAATTTTGTCATGAGGGAGTCTAGTATTACTGAGGAAGGAGATTCATCTTGAAAATTGTCCAATGGATATCTCTTAGCTATAAATGGTGGAAAGGTGTTTTTTTAATGTTCTTCTATTCCTTACTTAGCACCTTAATGACAGTAGCATATACTGGCAAGGACTCACGTTCTTTTCTATGATATTAAGTGAAACAATATTATTCCTCAGCCGTGGAAGGCTCAGTGAAACACAAATTTTGTCTGATAAGGGTGAGTAGTTCAATTATGTCAGGGCCCTGAATATAGCACCCCCTCTGATCACAGTCCCCCTCTGCAGGATTTCCAGCAACTCCAAAGTTTGGCAGCTTACATGGTGGTTCTTGAGTTTTTGAAGCAGCAGCCACAGCTTGTTCATCATTTCTTGCAAATCCTGCCGGGGGTATGATTGCATCCTGGCTTATTCCTGACTCACAATCTTCACATCAAGGTGCACCTCTAAGCGCCTTTTCCTAGCAGCTGATTTACACCCTTCTTCTTTCATACAGGCAGGATACTACACCTTGGATATTCCAAATCATTCCTCTATTTACATGACTCCAAATCTCGCACCACAAAACCGCATGAGAGTTGAAAGTTTTAAATACACCTTCCCTCATTTTACTTTAAAAAAAGAAAAGAATGTCCTGGGCAGGGGCGAAGCGAAGAGCATGTGCAAAATATTATAATTGAAGTCCTGGTTTAATACATCTGCTCCTTTATTAAACATATACCTTTACATGACTTTTGAGCATTTTTAGAAAGAATCATGCTACAGTATATTTACTGAATATTTGATCTGTGTAATTATAACTAATACTTATTTTTTTATGAAAGACTTTATCGTTCATTCTCTTTTACCCAAAAGAATCTCTGCGTGGTGACTGCGTTTGTGAATTGAAGCATTCGAGGGTAAGACGTGCTAGCTCAGCACCGCCGCTTCTCCTTCTATACATTCCCCGTGGAGCACAGCGCACCCTCCAGCCATGAATGCAGGGCGCGCTATTGGGACAGCCATGCCCCTCCACTGCGCGGGTTCCACTACACCCGTGGAGAATACTGGCCTCCAGCCGTGCCCGTGTCACGGAGACGCACTGTACAACCACATCCCCCTCTGTTACAACTTCACTAATGAGGAGACGAGGTGGCTCAGCACTCGATAAAAACGTGCTACCTGTGTGAAACCCATAAAACACTAGAATGTAAACAATCTTGTGTTCGTAAATTTATTAAGAGTCTCACACCAACGATAAAAAGAAAATCACAAGAAAAAGAAAGATAGGGAACTTACCAGTAGCTATGGTCTCGCAGAGACAAAAAGAGCAGGATTTGGAAGAGACTTAGGGCCATATGTACGAACACTTTTTCCCATATACACAGAATAGGGAAAAACCTTTGCTACATCTGGCCCTTTGTCCATCATTTGTATCAATTTATGAAGGGGTGGGGCTCGGGGGCCCATAATCAGCAGCAAGATTATTTTGTTTTCTTCAGGGAGAAAAAATGTTTTACACCTGAGGCAGAAGCCTCATTAATATGGACGAGGAAGAACAGATGAGGAGGCAATGGAAGCATGACCACTTGCGTTGCTGAGATTCACAGAAATTAGACATCACTTGAAGTGATGTTACCTCAAAATGCCCCGGGGCCCAGAGTCGTATGTGGATTCACGAGATAATGGAAACCATCAATTTCTATATGACTCCCGTATCTAAAACAAGAATTAATGCACCTTGATTTTCAATATAAAATAAAAATGAACGCTAACAAATGATGTAAACTACTTACTGTAGCGGCGAAGAAAAACATTAGTAGTGAGAGAGCGTAGTTTAAATATTACATATTATAGACGTGAAATGCTTATGTCTAACAATGCTGTATTAATAAAATATTCATTGAAGTGTATTCATAAACGTGGAGAATTGTTCATATGTATAAACTAATGTCGACTGTAAGAAATAATAGTTTATAGTTTGCCTAACTGAGCACATTAACACGTATAAAACTGCATTCATTGGAACCATATATCCTAAGTTAGCGTGAGTCGAGAACTAGCTGTGTAACTCTCATATTAAAGCATATTTTTCTGTTTCTCCAGTGTGCTGACTTGCAAAAGACCATGACCCAGCGATTGTTCTTTTCCCTTACTAGTTTGCAACAACACCCAACTTTCCCATCCACATGCTAGTAGCTTTCATATAAAAGATATGTGCTTCGAAACAATAATAGACACTTCCAAGGACGGTGAAGCGAGAAGAAGAGAACTTTTGACCTGATATGTACAAAGACGATGAAGTAACCCTGGATGTGCCACCTACGAAAAATGTCAATTATGAAGACCAATTAGGAATTAGGGAATTATCATGAAATGACAAATGCATTACTTAATGTATAATTTAATAGGCTACCGATAGTGAGGTGTAGTGACTGACCAATAGAATTTTGGGGGAATGTATTACGAAAAAGGTTTAAAAACCCATGACACAAGAGACAAAGAGCATTAGGTAGAGAATGATATCGATTGCATCCAGAAACTCTGTCACTTTATTTGGTGATTTGAGACTTAGACAAAACTATCCTCGCCCATAGACTGCCCCATTACACTTTCCTCCTTATGAGGAGAGTGTCCCTTGCCTCTAACTTAGATAGACTGACGGTGAACTAACTGATGTCCTGAAGACGAAGACTGATTCTGTACGCTGTCCTATTCTGAGGAGGGTAAATATAATCATTGATAATGGAAATGCATTCATTTGCCTTTTCTTTCTAGGTACCAACTGCTGTATGTTTTTGATTAGAGACCTTAGTTAGATGTTTTCCAAATTGGTGTTCAAAATTGTTTTGCATGAAGCCCAACATGCCAATGCTAATTAGAGGTTAGATGAGACATTCGTCCCAACTGACAACCTGACGTGACTGACATAGTGCTATGCTGAACTAATATCTCTAGAAGGTTCTATGTACTACTATCTGCTTATAGTCATCTGATTGTCTATGCTTCTGATCTTTGCATTATTGAAAGCGTATTATGATTGTCATCTTGTGATTATGTTTATTTGCTTCTTGGTTTTGAGATTGATGCATTTGCTATTAAATTGTAATCAATAGGGAATAAAATTCATAAAACTCCATTAAGGTGTGGTTATTCGTGACTGAAAGGTCATGATTGCGCCGAAGGTTTATTAATGACTAAAGTAAGATATATTTTGGTGTTAACTATTGACAATGTTATTGACATATTGATTGATATATTGATCAGTTATCTCGTCCTACGGTGTCTCACCACTGAGCCCAAAGATTCATCGGCCTAAAACGAGTCCTGATGTGTATAAATTAACATAGACGGACACGTTAACAGTTCTGGTAGCAGAGTACGGTTAGGCCCTTGGTGCCCTAGGACGGAGTTTCATTGTTTAATTAGTTGTTTTTCTGTGATAATGCAATTTAGAGAGATAATGAGTGGCTAGGTTCGGCATGGCTTTCCTGGGATCTCGGATCCTGCCTAAATGAGTTGGGAATGTTCTCGGCGCCATAGTATGCGTGGTTAGGGTCTTTTGCGCTTATGAAATCTTACGCATCTTGCAGGTGGTTATGAAAATGTGCGTGTGTCTAGGCCAAAATAAGTGTTGTTTAGAAGGAGTGGGCGTACTCCACAGTATGAGAGTAGGGAAGTTGGCGTACTTCATGTAAATGCAGCGCTTATTGCTCAAAATTATCCACGTGGTTGGTTGTTATATACGGATCTATAGAGGTCTAAGACTCCGGAGTATGAGAATAAATGTGGTTTATGTTGTAATCTGTGCGGTTTAATAGGTCAATCGGGCGTGGTTGACAAGTCAAGTTTCGAGTTATAATGCATGTGTGAAACCTTCGATGGAGATTTGACAAGTTCTAAAGTGCACTAGAAGGAGTCATTGACAAGTCGAGAGAAGGATTTGCAGGTCGAATTCTGCTTGTGTATGTGGGAACTGAGAAGGAGAGAGTAGCGGCCGAGGCATCAAGTGAAATTTCTGTAAAGTTCTGAAGCGAATGTGTTACCCTTCCTGTAGTAAACCGGCAGATTTGTATTGTCATTTTAAGAGCTTGCAATAATTTGCATTAGTTTGTATGAGTTGTTTGGAGTTGTGAGGTGTGGACAAACCGCAGGACTTTGTCAGCTGCAGTGTGTATGAGTGTGACGTCAGTGGTGCCGCGCTGATATAGGTCAGATGCCGAAAGGGGTCGGCACGGATTGGTTACCGTCCGTGAGAGGCAATAGGTTGAGAAAAGGGTAGGTGAAGTGTGTCCTGGGAACTAAGCCGTTTTCTGATTAAATACGAAATAAAAGAATTTCAAAATGAATTTTGTTAAGGCATTCAAAAGCGCTTTGAAAGGAGACGTATATATTGTTGCAACCGATGGGGAACCTACACCACCTGAGGGTACTCCAGCTTATACAGTTATGGAAGAAAAGGGTGTTGCACCTTGTTTATGGATGAAACAATGGCGCAAACTAACAGAGAAAGAAGGGTGTTTAGCGTTTCCAGAACATGGGACATTCAATCCAAAGGTGTTAGAAAATTTGAGGTGGATGCTAATTACGCAGAAACCACCTCCGAGACCGGCACAATACGAGGCTTTGGCGATTTGGGACCTGATGGCTCTTAAACATAGGCAAGAAAGGTTTCACAGAAGATTGACAAGGGCAGAAAAATCCTATGCAGAGGCTAGATGGGACAGTGAGAACAAAATGTGGAGAAGAGGAATAGTAGATGGGTTAAAGCTGTTTCCGGCAATAACACAGGGAGAAGAGACACAGGGAAAGAAAGCTTCTTGCAAAACCGACAAAGATTCAGGCAAATTCAAAGAGAACAAAAGGTCCTGGGAAGAAGAGGATGATTCAGATGATGAGGCGTTTATGGATAGATTGTTACATGATCGTCCGCCACCGTATGCGGTGAACGACAATGTTCCAAGTACTAGCTTGGATCCTGGGAACCAGACAAAGGAAAAGGGAGTTACTGATACGGCACAGACTAGCGATACAGCCTTGATACAGAATGGTGTCAGTGTACCCACTGCACCAGACTCGCCGATACAGTTGCAGCCTCCACAGCAGATAAAAAGAATTTACCCCGATGTCCCAGTGCTTGAGACTACTACGAATTTGGTGGTGCCGCCAGACCCGATATATACTAAGCCAAGGCTAATACAGATTGAATCAACTCCAAAGCTAGTGTCACAACCGCCACAGCTGATACCTGGGTATAACCCTGTAGCAGGACCTCCATTAGTACCTGTACCGGGTACATTAGAACAGACCTATGGTGTTGCAGCTCCAAGAAGCTTGGGACCAGGTCAGACACCTGCTGCTATATCGCTACCTATTACTGTTGGTCCCCCAGTACCGTTATACGCACAGGAGAAAACAAAGACCTGCGATCAGGGAGTTATGACTCATGAAGTGATAAGAGGAGGGCCTATTAGAACTCCACAAATAATGGCCCAGGGAGGACAGGTATGCGAGCAACCGAGACCCTTAATGGACCTTAGTCCCATAGGGGCACCTCTTGAAACAATGCGACAAGCAGGGTTGGGAGTCTTGACCCCCCAAACTATGAGTACAAATACCTCCCACACTCCAATGATACATGCAGGTAACATTTCACTGCAAGGTTTTACAGTACAACAGTTAAATGAGTGGTTAGAGAAAACTTGTACTTCACAAAAGACTACAGTGACCACAATTGAACCTGAAAAGGAAAAACAAGATGAATATTTGAATCTTGTGCGATTAGGAGCAGAAGCTGCTGAGTTGGTGGAAGGAACAATGGGAGTGAATAGGTTAGAATCATACACTGAGGCAGAATTGAGGTACTTATGCCCTAAGATTACCAAAGAGGTAGGCAAAGTACACCAGAGATTAACAAATTTGGCAGACAAATACAATATCGATATCGGAAATACGAAACACCTGAAAAGGAGCTACAGATTAGATTTTGACACTAAAGATTTTGAACACATGAGATCCGCAGGCATGAAGACACACTTGAAAGAGTTGCTTCAAAGTGCACAAATTTGGGGAGCACTAGAGAAATGGGAAGGCCGGTGGGCAAAGAAAAGAGATAGGGGAAAAAGAGATAGCCCAGGGTCTAATGAAACAACAGCCACACCTAGTTTAGAGACAGTGAAAATCCTACTTATGAGAGAAACAGCTGGTGGTGTCTTAGTGCATGTGCCGTTGTCTAGGGGAGACATTTTGTCCTTTACGAATGATTATCCTAGGTTAAGAGAAAAGCCGATCGAGTGGTCTCAACAGACAGATAGATTCATGAAGCTTGCAAAGTGCCTCTGGGAAGACTTAAATACTTTGTTTGAAATCATTGTTCCGCCAGATTTGTGGCTCGAGTGTAAGAGAGGGGTAGATTGGCCCACAAAGGAGACGGCAAGGGTTAAGGTGACTGGAGAACCTTCTGAAGAGGTGATGAAATATTATCATAAAGTAATTGAGTTTTTGAAACAAAAGGTGTCGCCGAAAGTGACCGATTGGCAGAAAATCGACCGGACTTCTCAAGAGGTTAAAGAATCAATACATGCGTATTATGAGAGATTGTTGAAAGCATTCACACATTACAGTGGTACTGAGACAATCGTGCCGAAGGACATGAACCATCTTGTGTTTAGGTTCGTCGAAGGGCTGAGACCGGAGGTCAGCCAGATGATTAAAAATCATTTGATTTGCTGGCAAGCTAAACCGATTGATGAAGTATTGCAGTATGCGAAATACTGTAGTGATGAGATTGAGTTGAAGCAGAAAAAGTTGAAGGAGAAAGTGATGGTGATGCAGATAAGAGCTGCACAAGCTGGAATACAGGGAAATGGTGCCCAGCAAATGATACAGCAACAACCGCAAATGAATGGTGTGTTTCAGGCACAGCCGAGAGGTAGAGGTCAAGGGTTTGTGAACCGTGGTTCGGACATGAATAATGTTGTTATTCAAAATGACGGTCAGGCATTAAAGAAGATGTCACCATGTCACGCGTGCGGGGGCGTGGGGCATTGGAAGCGGGATTGTCCGAATATGGTGCAGGATGGTACAGTTCAGCAGAGCATTAATGCCGGTACACTACAAAATTCATGAGGTCCAAGAATGAGACTCCAAAACCTGAATTTTCAGAATAATTTGGTGCAAATGCCAGGGGTACAACCCATGCAGCAAATGCAAATGCCGCGTTTCCAAACAGTGTCAGCACAACCGATACAACAGCAGATCCCTATGGTGCCTAGACAGCAAATGCAGTTACCCCTAGCTCCGATGGGACAGCAACAGATGACGCTTCCTCAGCAGGTCACAGGCCAGGTAACAAACCAAAACAACACTGTACAACAATTCCCATTAAGAGGTGAAAGTGACATGAATGGGGATTGGTCAGACGACAGCTCAGACAGTGAAGAGTGCAGGCTTGCAGCATCTTTAGAGGAAGATCAGAGAGGCCCATATGTAGAGGGAAAAGTGATGGGCTATAAGGTTTCAATTTTAGTCGACACAGGAGCTACACGCTCTACAGTTCGCAGTGCAGAAGTACCGAGATTACCTCTTTCAGGACGCACCATACGAGTGGTCGGGGTGGCTAACCAGTACCTGACTAATCCGATTACTGATCCAGTGCAGGTTGAAATTGGAAACTTCCAAGGCCTGCATAGATTTGTTGTGTGCGACTCAAGCCCAGTGTCCTTACTAGGGAGAGACTTATTATGTAAGACTAAATGTTCGATTACCTGTTCCAATGATGGAATAGAAGTACAGACAAACAGTGACGATGAAGGAGATGAGGGTCAATTCATAGAAGAAGGAGGAGAGACGAATGAAGATTACCCTCTAATTACTCTATTCCCAGTGTTTACCTTGATCGATCTACCTGCTGATCTACAAGGGTCTGTAACAGAGAAAGTGTGGGATTTGACTGGAAAAGAGGTCGGATTAATCAAGGGAGTAGGGCCAGTCAAGGTGCAGATAAAGCCAAATGCAGTGTTCCCACAAGTACCGCAATACCATATGACTCAGGATGTCCTTATTGAAGTGACACAGATAATTGCAGATTTTCTCAGACAGGGAGTTTTGAAAGAAGTTCTGAGCAGTCCGTGTAACTCTCCTATTATGGGTTTGAGGAAGCCCTGTGGAAAGGTTTGAATTGTGCAGGATTTGAGAAAAATAAACAAAATTGTGATAAAATGCTGCCCTGTGGTACCTAACCCAGCGGTAATAATGTTCCAGGTTCCTTGTGATGCTGAATGGTTTACTGTGGTAGACCTATCACAAGTATTTTTCTCAATACCTCTCCACGAAAATAGCAAATTCTTGTTCAGTTTCAAATTCCTGTATAAGGTGTACAGTTGGTGCAGAATTCCTCAGGGGTTTTCTGAGTCACCATCCATCTTCAATCAGATATTGAAGAAGGATTTGGAACCACTTGTGCTGCCTTTCAATTCGACTCTTGTGCAGTACATTGATGATTTGCTGATTGCATCTAAAACCAGAGACAGCTGTAAATATGACACCATTGCATTGTTAAATCATTTGGGAAAGAATGGACACAAGGTGTCACCTAAGAAGTTGCAATACTGTCAAAAAGAAGTGAAATATTTAGGGCATCTGATTGAGAAAGGGTCCCAAAGAATATCAAAAGAGAGAATAACAGCTGTTCTACAAATGAATCCCCCAACAACAAAGAGAGATGTCAGGATGTTCTTGGGAATGGTAGGCTACTGTCGCCAGTGGATACCCAACTTCTCGATCATTTCAAAGCCCTTAATAAAATTGACAGGGAAAGAGGTCAAGGATGAACCATACACAATCACTTTGACAAAAAGAGAGCTTGAGTCATTTTTAGAGCTGAAAGAGTGCATGTGCAGGGCTCCAGCACTAGGAATGCCTGATTATGAGAAACCTTTTCTGTTGTTCTGTCATGAACGTGATGCTTGTTCTTTGTCTGTTTTAACACAGGTCCACGGAGATTCAAATCGCCCTGTAGCATATTTTTCAGCTACTTTGGACCCTGTCGCAGCAGCCTTACCGGGTTGTTTGCGAGCAGTCGCAGCAGTTGGTCAAAGCCTTTCCCAATGTGAAGGCATAGTCATGGGATACCCTTTGACAGTATTGGTTCCACATTCTGTTGAAATTCTATTGACACGAACTAAGACGCAACACATGACGAATGCACGACTTACCAAATATGAGACGATTATTTTGGGGTCACCAAATGTTACATTAAAAAGATGCATTGTGCTGAACCCGGCAACTCTACTTCCCAATGAGAATACAGAAATCAAAGATGGGGAAGAATTTGAGCATGATTGTCTTGAGGTGACTGAGCTTTGTACCAAACCTCGTTCAGACATACAGGATACCCAGTTAAAAGAAAACGATTGCATTATGTTCGTTGATGGGTCCTGCCTAAGAGATTCAACAGGAACATTGAGAGCTGGTTATGCAGTATGTACCATATCTGGCATAATCGAGGCCTCTTGGCTCGAGAAAGTATTTTCTGCACAGGTGGCAGAATTAATGGCTCTTACAAAAGCCTGCCATGCTGCTGTAAATTTGAAAGTGACAATCTATACTGACAGCAGATATGGATTTGGAATTGTGCATGATTTTGGCCAACTCTGGTCTCAGAGGGGTTTCATGACATCCTTTGGTTCACCAGTGAAAAATGGAGAACAAATAAGAGATTTGTTACATGCGATTCAGTTGCCTCTTGAAATTGCCGTGGTGAAGTGCAGTGCTCACACCAGATCACAAGACTTTGTGTCAATGGGGAATGATTATGCAGACCAAGTTGCCAGATTCTGTGCATTAAACTGTATATCATTTAAAGAGCAGTGGGAACTGTTACCACAACCTGAGAATGGCACAACCTTAAGCCTAGCATTACGAGTGGTTGATACCTTAGATGAATTAAAGACATTACAAAGCCATGCTAGCAAAGAAGAAAAGCGTCCCTGGCAGAAAATGCAGTGTGTACAAAGAGCAGATGATATGTGGGTTTCAGAGGAAGGAAAATCTGTTTTGCCAAACAGTCTTCTGTCACAATTTGCCTGATTATACCATGGGCAGGCGCATTTAGGAAGAGATGCCATGATCAGATCTTTTAAAATTGATTGGTTCAATCCAAAATTCAGACATGCCGCAGAAATTACTTGTCACAGGTGCGTCATCTGTCAACAGATGAACGCTGGAAAAGGAACAGTGGTAACTTTGAGCCACATTGGAAGAGCTGGAGGTCCATTTAACAAAATGCAAATGGATTTCATTGAAATGCCTGTTTGTGGAGGATTGAAGTACGTGTTGGTAATTGTGTGTGTTTTCAGTCATTGGATTGAGGCATATCCCACACGTAGGAATGACAGTCTTACAGTCTCAAAAATACTACTCAGAGAATTAATACCAAGGTTCGGGTTTCCGGTTTCTATAGAATCAGATAGGGGAAGACACTTCGACAATGAGGTGATTAAACTTCTGTGTGCCGCACTCAACATTGAGCAGAAGTTGCATTGTAGCTATCGCCCTGAAGCATCAGGATTAGTTGAACAGATGAATGGTACCTTAAAATCAAGAATAGCAAAAATGTGTGCAGCAACAAACATGAAGTGGCCAGATGCGTTACCTCTAGTACTGATGTCTATGAGAAACACGCCAGATAAGAAAACGGGACTGTCCCCCCATGAAATCCTCATGGGCAGAGCAATGAGGTTACCGGCGGTACCTGCAAATGCACTAGTGAATATTACAGATGATATGGTGTTGGATTACTGCAAAAGTTTGGCTGATGTGATTCGCTCTTTCTCTCACCAGGTGGAAGCTAACACGTTACCACCAATCGGCGAACCAGGACACTCTCTGCAAGCTGGAGATTGGGTGGTTGTCAAGAAGCACGTGAGGAAATCGTGTCTTGAGCCGCGTTGGAAGGGGCCATATCAAGTAATACTAACAACCACTACTGCTGTGAAGTGTGCCGGGGTTCCCAACTGGATACATGCCAGCCATACAAAAAGGGTAACGTGTCCTGTTGAAGAGGAACTTGAAGATTCCGGTACAGCAACTTCAGGAGGAGAAGTCTCAGAGTCAGAGATTAGTCAAGAAAGATCTGAGACTACAGGAGAGCGCACTGAGAACAGCCTTGTCACTCAAGCTGACAGTGAGTTCGAGAGAAGTGACGGAGTGCGTATCTCAGTTGAGACAGCAGGAGAACTAAGACAAGGAGAGGTTCTCCCAGAAGTAGACGAATACAATTCAGAGCCTGAATACAGTGTAGAACCTGAAGACGACGGAGAAGGAGAAGTGGTGAATTCAAATCGAAACGAATCCGAGTCTTCTGAACCAGTTGCAGGTCTGTCAAGAGAAAACACCATATCACGAGAGGAGGGTGCTGTCCAATGTCCTGAAGGAAAACACCGAAACAAAACACACAGAGGTGATAATTGGCCAGACAAGTCACATCTTATACTAAGAGAAATAGCAAACGTGACAATAATAGAGGAAAGCGATACTTCACAGGCAGATGATCTGAGTGAAGGAGAACAACAAGGTGAACGAAAATTAAAGAGAAAGAGAATAGCAAACAGAAGATATACAGGTCCTGAATGGGCATATGCTACAACCTCTGAATGGCAACAAGATTTCTTAGCATTCTGCTTTGATCGAGAAGTACCAAGCCAATACTACGGTACCTGAACAATATACAACAAGAAAACGGAGATAAAATTTGAAATCGTGAAAGCTGGAAAAAAAAGTCTTTAGAAACTACCAGAAAGAGACATTAAACCTGGATTTGACTTAAAGAAACCTGATTACGACAAGCTGCTAACCTGAATTGACGAAAAGGGTCCTGGAGTGAGTGAAGACGCTGTAAAATACGCAGAAAGAGTTTGCTTCTCAGAGTTGATTGTTGATCTGCTATTCTGATTCTATACAAACATGGCTTATAGTAGCAAAGGAAGTAAAGTGTGTGGTTGGTTAGGACTTATGATAGGTGTTGTATGTGCAATAATGATTGTGGGAGTGATTGTAGGAATGCCATGGAGAGAGAGTGAAACTGTTAATGCAACTTCAAAACCTAAGACTACTACTACTACTGCTAACAAACTATCGCCGTGGGAGAAATTTGAACAAGATGCGAGACATCTGCATGAGGGAACTAATACGAAAGGGGAACTTTCTACTAATGTCTTCTATCGCTTACTAAATGAGTATGTGGAAACTATGGAGGCGAAAGATTGTTATGTGTGTACTAAAATTCCTTCGTCTGTGCAGGAGGGAGTTACTTATCACAGCCTCCCTCTTACATATGGAATTAGCTGCAGTTTGCTATTAACAAGATTTTATGATCAAGAGCATCTGCAATACTTTTATTCAAATTTGGATGTTATATTTTCTTTTGTGCCTGTAATTGAGTTCTTAAACAAGTTAGCTAAAGAGCATGATATTAAAATAGTTAGAGGATTCTTTGAACCAACACTTACATTTGGAACTGCTTATGCACATCGCAATAATTTGACTTGCTTATTGTCTCCTGTAGAGAAAAGCTTTTTAGATCACACAGATGATAGACGCAAAGCATTGAAAGAAAAATTAGATAAAAGGCTTAGAAAAACGTACTTATGCAAATGATTATGCTTATACTGCAATTAAAACACAAGGCAAATTAGCTATAGATGCATTACATGTAGGTAGACTTTGTGTATATAGACCGAAATCTGATCAAGATAATTTGTTTGTGGGAACGAGTGAATGTAGGCATGTGTTTCTGTTTCAGAGTAAATGGACCTTTATGTTAAATGGACAAGACCCAGCGATTCCTGGAATCTATTACATCTGTGGGTTAAATGCATATTACCGTCTTCCTAAGGGATGGTATGGGACATGTTATTTGGGAATAGTGTTCCCAAAGATATACCAGATTGATGACTTAAAACAAATACCTAAAACGTCTGAATTACAACATACTAGACGAAAACGAGAATCAGCGGCGGCTGTCATTGGTGACATATTTGGAGCTATAATCCCATCAGTAGGGGTTATCTTAAATTCCATGAAAATTCAAAGGTTGTCTACTATTGTGGATAACATGCTGACAAATTTTACAGGAGCTATACTTCTGATGGATACTGAACTTGCTGCAGAAAGAGCTATGACTCTTCAAAACCGGCTTGCTTTAGACATTCTTTTAGCAAAGAGTGGAGGTGTGTGCAAAATGCTTAATGAACATCATTGCTGTTCATTTGTACCAGATAACAGTAAGAGAATTAGAAGCATGCTTACTAACCTTACTAGAGATAATACAGATCTAAAGGATCTAAAAGAACTTGGTGTTTGGGAGAAATTTGGGAAAGGAATTGCCCGAGTGGGAAGCTGGTTTACCAACATTTGGAATGGGGTACTTGCAAAAATTATGATGGGTCTATTAATTGTTTTAATTTGTTTATTAGGATTATGGGGAATATGTAAAATTAATGATAAAGTGAAAAGAAATTGGACTAAAAGAACAAAAAGAAATGAAGAAAGTGAAAGAGAGAAAATGTTCAATGAAATATGGGAAAGCTCACATAAAGGGCAGGATGTTGAAATGCGTATTATGCGCAAGGTGAAAAATTAAGATCAAAAGATTGTGTGATGACGAGCGTCATCAGAGGAGGGACTGAGAGAGAGTAGTTTAAATATTACATATTATAGACGTGAAATGCTTATGTCTAACAATGCTGTATTAATAAAATATTCATTGAAGCGTATTCATAAACGTGGAGAATTGTTCATATGTATAAACTAATGTCGACTGTAAGAAATAATCGTTTATAATTTGCCTAACTGAGCACATTAACACGTATAAAACTGCATTCATTGGAACCATATATCCTAAGTTAGCGTGAGTCGAGAACTAGCTGTGTAACTCTCATATTAAAGCATATTTTTCTGTTTCTCCAGTGTGCTGACTTGCAAAAGACCATGACCCAGCGATTGTTCTTTTCCCTTACTAGTTTGCAACAACACCCAACTTTCCCATCCGCATGCTAGTAGCTTTCATATAAAAGATATGTGCTTCGAAACAATAATAGACACTTCCAAAGACGGTGAAGCGAGAAGAAGAGAACTTTTGACCTGATATGTACAAAGACAATGAAGTAACCCCGGATGTGCCACCTACGAAAAACGTCAATTATAAAGACCAATTAGGAATTAGGGAATTATCATGAAATGACAAATGCATTACTTAATGTATAATTTAATAGGCTACCGATAGTGGGGTGTAGTGACTGACCAATAGAATTTTGGGGGAATGTATTACGAAAAAGGTTTAAAAACCCATGACACAAGAGACAAAGAGCATTAGGTAGGGAATGATATTGATTGCATCCAGAAACTCTGTCACTTTATTTGGTGATTTGAGACTTAGACAAAACTATCCTCGCCCATAGACTGCCCCATTACACTTTCCTCTTTATGAGAAGAGTGTCCCTTGCCTCTAACTTAGATAGACTGACGGTGAACTAACTGATGTCCTGAAGACAAAGACTGATTCTGTACGCTGTCCTATTCTGAGGAGGGTAAATATAATCATTGATAATGGAAATGCATTCATTTGCCTTTTCTTTCTAGGTACCAACTGCTGTATGTTTTTGATTAGAGACCTTAGTTAGATGTTTTCCAAATTGGTGTTCAAAATTGTTTTGCATGAAGCCCAACATGCCAATGCTAATTAGAGGTTAGATGAGACATTTGTCCCGACTGACAACCTGACGTGACTGACATAGTGCTATGCTGAACTAATATCTCTAGAAGGTTCTATGTACTACGATCTGCTTATAGTCATCTGATTGTCTATGCTTCTGATCTTTGCATTATTGAAAGCGTATTATGATTGTCATCTTGTGATTATGTTTATTTGCTTCTTGGTTTTGAGATTGATGCATTTGCTATTAGATAATAATCAATAGGGAATAAAATTCATAAAACTCCATTAAGGTGTGGTTATTCGTGACTGAAAGGTCATGATTGCGCCGAAGGTTTATTAATGACTAAAGTAAGATATATTTTGGTGTTAACTATTGACAATGTTATTGACATATTGATTGATATATTGATCAGTTATCTCGTCCTACGGTTTCTCACCACTGAGCCCAAAGATTCATCGGACTAAAACGAGTCCTGATGTGTATAAATTAACATAGACGGACGCGTTAACAGTAGCGCGTTGAAAAATGTTGTTTTGTGGTGTACCCCTTTGCCCATCACTAGGGACACTTCACTACAGTACTCTGAAACACAGCAGAACGGCAGTTCAAGGCAGCAGGCATTCTCCAGTCACAAGGGCGCACCCGTGAATATGCAAATAAAACAGTCTTTAAACACCACATGGCAAGATTCTGACACAGTAAAATGCAGAGAGAAAAGTTGCTGTATCCTGTCAAAGGGCGAGAGAAAAACAGCGCCATATCCAGGGGGTGTCTTTAGGGCGGTGCCTGGTACTCAGCTGTGCGCTATGTTTAGAAGTAACCTGATGCAGAGTTCATTGTGTCCAGCAGTTTTCAGGCAACGATAAATATGTTTAGACAACACTGGTGATAAATGCTCCTGCTGGTGAGAGATTGGTGTTTTGCCTTGTAGCAGTTTTGACTCTACAGAAAGTAATGCAGAGGTCTAATGTGCCTGCATCAAGAAGGTATAACACGCTGTTTCCTGTATGGTATTTTATGTGGATAGATCAGTAGACTACTGTTTTTGTCACAGAGAGTCTTTTGTTACTGTGCAGTTCATAAATTACAATCGTAATATAGCACAGTGACCTATGAACTGTCATCAAAGAGCAGCATGAAAACTGCATGGTATAGATTAGAACGTTATGTTTTTTGCCTAGGCTTTTACTATCTCAATGTTGCTAAAATGGGTTCATTTGGATAGAAGTGCATATTAATTAGTAAAGCCAACAGCCACCACTGTGGCGTGTTTTACATCTTTAGTTTGTGCTTCTTCATCCCAAACCCTCATGACATGCGATATTTACACCATGCCAGTCTCATTCTCTTATGTAAGATTTCCTATCGCCTGACTTACAACTGTATGATTCATTGTCTCTGTATAATGTGTGTCTGACACCCTACACAGATGTGAGTAGTGCTATAAAACAAATCAAATACACGTGAGACGTGCTATGGAGATATGAGGGTCGCGATTGTCACATTTTACCGAAGGAATCAACAGAGAAGGATGTCTTTGGAAAGGCCTCAAAATAGATTGCCACTCTGGGAGCTACAGAGCTAAAGGCAGCCCTGGCCATATCTACTAAGATATGAAGCTGTTATTCTTTCCACCTGCGCTGGCACACTTTAGGTTGTCCTGCATCAATCCACAAAGCCTTACACAATCGTGCAAGGGTGAATGCACGTCAAGAATAGATTTTGTAATGGAAGGAGCATATTCCAGTACAAAAAACTATAATTTAATACTTCTCTCACCTTGCATGTGTGCTGTAGAGTGCACATGTAAAGCTGGAAAACTGCGGAGGCTGTTAAAAGCTACTCTAATTGTATGTCTGCCTAGATGGGCGTGTCCCTATCTAGACAAGTTAATAAATAGGGTTTTTCATCAATACCCATGGCTCTGTGCATGAGACCACAAATGGCACACCCATTTGATGCTAAGAGGTGCATGGAGCTGCCTTGCATTACCTCAAGAACCTTTCTAACCTACAAGAAAATCCCACCGTAACACTCTGCACTGTGTTTGTGACACTTTTCTGATGCAAACCTTGGACAAAGAGTTAGTAAATCTAGCTGCACATATGCTCTCATTTTAAAACTACTTTTCGTGACGGAACAAATGTTAAATTGCTTAAATTTCATGGGAACGTGCACTGTCTGAAGTGATCTGCACGTTCTAAAATGTTTACCTGCGACCAGGATAATACCACGAACTTCCAAAGCTCAACGACACAAGCCAAAAATTCACAGAAACGTAACACATAAACGGACAATATTGTCTCACGACACAGCCGTTGCATCGGTATATTGCATATAGATAAACTGAGAAAAATGTAAATGCATGTGAAAAAAGGTCGCCCTGCTCCATTTGATTAAATACATTTCAATATAGTCTCGTTTTGTTCTACTCAGTTTAAGCCCAAAGAAACTTGTGCATCAAGGTGGTATCATGGCATTAACACAGACAACAGCTTTACCTTCGAGATGTGGATGAACACAAGGCTTTAAAATGTGGCTATAAACGGAACTCATTAATAAGACGTGACAGAGGGTGTGTTTTTATGTATTACCAGTAGGTGGCAGACATCGGCCATAGTATTTGTTACTTAGGTTATGAAGACTACACTTTTTCTATGAAGCACCAGTATCTATCTTCCTGGTTTAATTGCCAAACATACTGCAAATCAATAACATTAACTAAGGAAGAACAGCCTTTTCGCAGTACACAGCAGCCGTTTGCTCTGACAGGTAATTAACTATCTGTCAGGCTCTCAGTTTATGGTTTTCTCTGGACACTTAATTCTCCACCTTATGCTTCCTGGAGAAAATCGTTTGGACAAGAAAATCAGTCCTGTGAAAAACTGGTATCCTTATTATAGAGTACGACGCTATGTTAAATGTAGTCAACATTTTCCCTAGTGTGTTATTTGACTTAAGCAGTTTATAACTGCAGTTTCCAGGTCAGATATTATTGAGCTCTTTAATCGATCATTTCTCAACACTGCACTCACCTCAGAAACAGCCTTTTTGATTCGTTCATCCGAGGTCCGAAATTCATTGAGCAGCTCCTCGTTATCCGTGGCTAATTGTTGGAGATCTGCTTCCAGCTTCCGTTTCACAGCAGTCAGTGACTGAAACTACAGGCACAAAATGGACGTGTTAGCTATGTTTGTGTTTGTGACAATATTCTATTTTACGCAGACTCATGTTGATCCAGACAAAGGTGTCCTTCTATATAGGTAAATGAGTGAAGATTGTTCTCTAACAATACTCACAGGAGCATTAGATTTTCACACAAAACCCACGTCAATGGAATAAAATGTTCTTGAATCACAAACTAGTAGAGGGTGGTCCAAAGATACAGTCAGGCCACCCGGGTGAATACTTCCTCAAGTGCGATCATCGATACTTCAACAACTAATACGAGTGCTGCATCGAGTGTGGCTGGAACTAAGGGTTCCACAAAGTTCGTGAAATTTAATGAAAATGTCACAAAATGATACAAAATTACACTTAAATGCAATAAAAAATGAAAAATGCCTCTTTTTGCAAATCTTCCCCATTTTCTTGAACTGATACTTGTGCTTTTTGACTGGGTGCACTAAGACTCTGCTAGCCAAGTCTGAGTGCATGTGGTTTCATCCCTAAAACATGTTGAAATAGCCGTACTTCTAACTGGCATATTTAATTTACCTGTAAGTCCCTAGTTTATGGTACAAAGTGTACCCAAGTTAAATCTCACTAGTGCACTTGAGCACCCATTGCGCCAGCCACTAGTGATGGGGGAAACATGCCTGGAGGCCAGCCTCTGTAGCCCGTCTGTGCAGTTTGAAAACTGCAAAACTGACCTCTCAAAATAAACCCTTTTTTGACAGGCCTAAACCCTCCTTTTAAATATTAATAAGTCACCACTGACTAGGCCCTAATGTACATAAGGCCGGATGAATGGTATTTAAAAGTAGGATGTATAAACGTTTAATGTTAAACATGTCATTACAGTCACAAGGCCCGAAAAGTTACTTTGATTGTGGCAGCGTTTGCTGTTCCATAAGAAAGCACTGGGATAAAATATAAAGGGCCTATTTACAAGTGTGGTGGTCCAAGGACCGCCACACTCGTGTTGACAGTTGGACTGCTGCACTTAGGGCGGTCCGACTGTCCAATTACAATTCTGGCAGACGGACCCACTAGGGGCCGCAGTCCCCGCTGGGAACCTGGTTCCCAATGGCATGATGGCAGTCAGAGTTGTACCCAACCAGGGCAGCACTGAACTCAGTGCGGCCTGGCTGATTATGGCTCCACTCCCTGCCAGCCTTTCTTTGGCGGTTTCGCTGACATGGAAAGGCTGGTGGCGAGGATGTGCTGGAGCCACAGGGAGGCCCCTGCGCTGACCATGCCCATTGCATGGGCAGTGCAGAGGTCCCCCTGCCCAGCACCATCAGAATGCTTTGCAGACTGTGCATTCCGAGGGTGCTGGTCAGCCCCCGCCGTGCTACGAGATAGCACTTGGCTCATGTAATGGAGCAACATGCTATCTCATAGCACTGTTCCTGCTGGTCTGACTGGCGGGAGCACTCTATTGCAATGTTCTCACGGTCAGACAGGTGGGAATATTTTAATATGGCAGGGGTGGAAAGCCACCGCCATGGCGGTGGCGTCCTCCTTGCAAGTATGGCGGTCCCGCTGTGGGACTGCCAAACTCGTAATGAGGCCATCAATTTGGCATTGTTATCTAGAAAACACCTACAAAGTTCATTCTTGGGCTTATGTAAATCGTTATTAAAGGCCTGATTAACTGGCAAGGTCAGATTTGTAATAAATATTTTGAAAAATGTACTTTTAGAAAGTCACTTCTTCCCTGCCTAGAGCCTCTAGAAGCCCATTTGCATGAGTTTTCAACTGTCCCCAAGAGCTGAATATGACTCTTGATGAGGTGTGAACTTGCTCCCAGAACTTTGAAAAAGCTCTTGGGTGTGGGGAGGTGTTCTGTTCCTATGGCAGGGTGACTGTTAGAAATGGGATCTCTAGTTGGCAGAGGTATACACCCTTGTCCAAGTAGGGACCACAATCCTAGTCAGGGTAAGTCACACTCTCTGGTAGCTTGGCACTGAGCAGTCAGGCTTAACTTAGAATACAGTGTGTAAAGTATCTGTGCAATACATCATACAGTAACACAATGAAAATCCCACAAAAATACACCACATAGGTTTAGAAAAATAGGTAATATTTATCTGAATAAATAAGGTCAAAACGACAAAGATCCAATAAGCACAAGTTGAAATATCACTTTTGCAAACTTTAGAAGAGTTTTAATACTTGAAAATAAACAATTGTCTATTTGTTACACACAATACCTAGTATGTGTCAAAATTAACGATGCATGGAGACTGCAGAGGAGGAGATGCATAGCAACATAAGGTAGTGTGTCAAATTCTCTGATGCAGCACAGATGATGCATCGTTTGTTTCCATGCTGCAAGGGATTTGCATCGTTTTTCAGTGTGCAGTCTTGGTTCCTCACTGTGATGCAGGGTATTTTGACGTACAGGGACGATGCAGGGAAAAATCCTTGATGTGCTGGAAGAGGGCATGGGCTCTGCATTGATCCGGTAGGCAATGTGTCAAACTTTCCGTGGCAAGGCAGGTGCTGCATCGAATTTCCACTCAGGAAGTCGGGTTGTGTCGTTCCGGTCGGCTGTGCGGCGATTCCTTGGTTGCAAGACAGGCTTTGTGTTGTTTCTGGCAGGCGTTGCAGCGATTTTCAATGCACAAGGAATTTCTTTGAAGAGGTGAAGTCTTTTTGGCCCTGAGACTTCAGAAAATAGGAGGCAAGCTCAATCCAAGCCCTTGAAGAGCACTTTTGGGAAAAGCAGAGTCTTTCTCAGCAAAGTCAGAGGCCAGCAGAGCACAAGGGTAAATGCAGAGCAGCAGTCCTTCTGAGCAAACCAGTCCAGATGAGTCCTTTGGGCAGCCAGGCAGTTCCTCTTGACAGGGTGCAGGTGTAGGTCCAGCAGTGTCTGAGTTGGTGGGGTCAGAGACCCAGTTTATATACCCAAAAATACCTTTGAAGTGGGGAGACTTCAAAGAGTGGTTTTGAAGTGCACAAGTTCCCCTTTCAGTGTAGTCCTGTCTGTCAGGGTCCCAGTAGGGGGTCTGGCAGTCCATTGTGTGAGGGCAGGCCACTAGCCTTTGAAATGTAAGTGTCAGGCCCTCCACCCTTCCAGCCCAGGAAAGCCCATTCAATATGCAGAACAGTGCAGGTGTGACTGAGTGTCTTGTGTTTGTGGTTGTCTGGGTGATATGCACAAGGGTGATGTCAACCAGCCCAGCACAGACAATGATTGGAGACAGGCTGTAAGGCACAGTTGGTTTTTAAGTGCAGAAAAATGCTCACTTGCTAAACATTGCATTTCTAAAATAGTAATATGAAATCCAACTTCACCAATAAGTAGGATTTTCTATTACCATTCTGGCTATACTAAATATGACCTGGTTACCTCTTTCAGATTAGAATCTACCACTTAAAAAGTATATCAGGGCAGACCTAATGTGAGTCTATGAAAGGAGCAGGCCTCACATTAGTGAAAAACGAATTTAGGAGTTTTTCACTACCAGAACATATAAAACGTGTGCATGTCCTGCCTTTTACCTACACAGCACCCAGCTTTATGAGTTACCTAGGGCCTACCTTAGGGGTGACCTATATACAGAAAAAGGGGAGTTTAAGGCTTGGCAAGTACTTTTAAATGCCAAGTCGAATGGCAGTAAAACTGCACACACAGGTCTTGCACTGGCAGGCCTGAGACATTGTTAAGGGGCTACTTAGGTGGGTGGCACAATCAATGCTGCAGACCCACTAGTAGCATCTGATTTACAGGCCCTGGGCACATGTAGTGCACTTTAGTAGGGACTTGTAAGTAAATCAAATATGCCAGCTGGGGATGAACAAATGTTACCATGTTTTAGGGACAGAGCATGTGCACTACAGCACTGGTTAGCAGTGGTAAAGTGTGCAGAGTCCCAAAACCAGCAAAAACAGTGTCAAAAAAATGGTGTGAGTCAGGCATAAAGTTGGGGGATGACCACCCTAGGGCTGTCAGGGCTAACAGTGACCATCAGGGCTGTGTCCAGGAACTTAACTTCAAAGAGGCCTATCTTGTCAGAGGCAGATGTAGCTCAAATCTAAGCTTGTTCCCACTTTTGTCTCTCTAGTCAGGCAGGGATCAATCCCAGTGGGAGAAGAGATGCCCCCTTGGAGCCCTGTTTGACTGCAGTGCAATCTTGCAGAGTTTTAGAAATGTGAGCTCCAAAAAAGTGACTAACTCTAAATGTAGAAAACTTCATCTAGCGAAGGCACCAAAGGTATCCTGCCAGTAAGGAACCTTCCTTGGGCACACATTTTGGTATTTCTCCTGCTTGCACCTTTCCTGCCAGGAGTAAATTGTTTCACCAGAACCTCATTCTGTGGCTCTACTTTCTTGTGGACCAATGTCAGTCACAGCTTACTGCCTTGCCCCACTGAGGATTTTGTATTTCCATTTCAGGGACTGAATCAGAAGGTAAAACTTCCAACCTAACAGAATGAACATTGTTTCTCTGTGTTTCATCACAGTTGACCTTAAAAATTGCCTAGAACCCTATCAAACACAATTAGATGCCCACAGTTAACACTAAAGACTTTTTGAAGCTATTTTTATGTAAAACTTTAAAAGTTCAAATCTCCAGTTCCCGTAGTTGGATTTTTGTCATTTTGATGTTATTCAATTATTCTCTATCTTCATAAATTGGAGTGGGATTTTTATTGTGTTGTGTTTTTGACTTTTTAGATGTTTTGGTACTTTCAAATGCTTAACACATTTTCGCAGGTTAAGCCTGTCTGCTCTCTGCCATAGCTGCAAGCGCTTGAGCTCAGGTTTAAATTACTGAAACCTTTACTGAGCCTTAAAAGAAAAGTGATATTATTACATTACATTATTATATTTTGCAATGGCAAGGCCATCCTCTCAGACACAGTGGCACCAACTAAAAAGCTTTTAAAATGTCCTCTTTATTAGCAATCTGTGGGAACTTGTGTGTTGCACTTACTGACAACAGAGATGATAGGAAGGTCACAAATAGTGATTAATAGCTTCTTCATCAGGTTAGACATCAAGTTAGGCATCAGGAGGGTCCAGATCATAACTGTCTTTAAACACCTGCACTATTTCACTATGTTAAGTTGCATATCAATTGAAATATGTATGCCTTTAATTTTGCACAGAAGGTCCTCACACATATGTTGGAAATCCAAACCTTCCCCTTTGGTGGACCATCCTCAAAATTTCTACCCCTTTTCATGTTGCAACAGCAATGGCTAGTAACATCAGATTTTCATTCACTTCTGCCTCAATTTCACAGAGTTTTGGTCTTAGGATTTGCTTCTATTTCTCATTTAAAGCCCACAAATTATATGCTGGAGCATCACAAATATCTCCACACCTTTCAGGAGCATATGATCCAGATCTCCTTGCTGCAGCTTCTAGATTACAGAAGGTGCTCTAATATTCACAGTAGAGGGGGATGATCAGTAAAACATTTAAGATAAACAAATGCTACAGAGCCATAGTGGGACGGGCATGCCGAGACATGTGCCACTCGTATCAAGCTATACCTGAGACCTAATAAGGATGAAACTTGTCCTGGCTTGCTTGTATTCCGGTTCAGGGAGCTTGGGATGGACTGTTCCCAGTGGAGCAGGATCACAACTGATTTTCATGTGGCTGGGTATGAACTGAGGTGGTATGGTGTGCAAAATAATAGTGGACTGTGATGCTGCTCCCTAGTAATTACCAGTGGCCGAGATTGATTCAAGCATTCCATTTATGTCTTTTTTTGTATTTTTGTAGAAGACGAATCTTGCATAGTTTCAAGACAAACAAAAAATCCCTGTGCATAAACAAAGTGTAGGGAGCTGGGTCCTGGTTGTTGCGCCCCCCCCCACACACACACTTTTTGCCTGGTTTTTAGATGCACTTTCAACTGAAGGTTCTTGCTAACCAGGTCCCCAGTGCCAGTGTTCCTATCCTCAAACAAGACACCTGGTCACTTGATCCCCAAGTGACCAGGCCCTTCAGCCCCTATACATCCCAAGTAAATGGTACCCCTGGTACATAGGGTATGGGTACTGAAGAGGGCCCTCAGAACTGCACCACAACTTGTGCCACTCTGAAGGACCCACCTTATGTAGACTGCCATTGCAGGCTGCATGACAAGGTCCTCCCAAAATTGAAAACATGACACGGCACACACCCTGTGTGCCATGTCCCCTAAATACTGCATGCATTATATGTAAATCACCCCTTTAGCAGGCCTTAGATCCCTAAGGCAGGGTGCATCATATTACATGCACCCCCTGGTATGCCGTTGTCAATTCTCAGACATAGTAATTGCACAAGAATGCCATTTTAAAGGCATGTGCTGGACACTGTTCATTACATGTTCCCCAGCTACATGATTCCTTCTCTGAATCCTGGGTTGTTTGGTATCATATCAGAATAATAAACTCTCAATGACCCTAATGATGGATTTATTAAAAATTGCACTCAGAGGGCACCTTAAAGGTGACCTCTGAAAAACTACCCACTCCCAGTGTGTTGACTGACTAGTCCTGACCAGTTCAGCCACCACAGACCTGTTTCTGCCCCACCTAAGGTGTAAGCCAGTGCTCTCAAGGGCCTGAGACAAAAACTTGCACTGGGCATAGGTGCGACCTCCTCTCCTAGGTAGGATGAATATTCCAAGGTGGGTGGTCAAAGGCCAAGCCGTCATTGTAATGCGACTCAGGTCTCTTCAGATGGTGGAGATGACCAACCCCCCTGTACTGACCCCATTGTTGGTGGCAGCATAGGTGGGAGAATTAGTTTAATTAGGAGGAGTGCCTACTTCATGCCAGTCCCACCCCTAAGGTGGATGAGCTGAAGTGGACACTACTTTTTAAATTCCTACATCTTGTTTATAAGGAATTAGGCCACTAAGGAAGTGGTCATAAGAAGGTGGTCAGCCCATTGGCTACTGCCTGGCAATCCCTGTAATTCCCTTAGATTGAGTATTTAGGTGGCACCCCTGAACCCTGGAATTGAGATCCTGACAACCTATGAAGAAGAAGGACAAAAAAGAGTTGCCCCCGCAGAAGAAGAGGAAAAAGAAGCAGCTGAACTGCTACCAACCCTTCCGGCCTGTCTGCTGACCTCAGTGGGTGCTGCTCAAAAAACTCATCCTGCAGCTGCAGCTTCAAGTCTGCCTGCCTTCGAGTTAGACTCAAATTAGCAGCAGAGCTGCTCAGCAACAAAGTATCCAACAAGGACTCTGCAGCCTCGAGACCCAACACCTGAAGTGACCTCTGCAACCGACGACCTTGACCCAGTAAGAAGCCCACCAACGGTGCCAGCAGGGCTCCCCAGCTTTTCTGAGCCTGAGTCCACCAGAGTGTCACGTCTCCTGGACTCATCCAAGTCACCTGCAACCCCTACATGCAGGCCCTCTTTCCAATAGCCTGGTGGTGAGAGGAAACCCGACACCTACAGCAATCACTGCATCCGTCGCCCCAGGCACAAACTGAGGAGGGCCACCAATGCCAACTACATCCTCCAGCTCCCTTGAGCTCAAGCCCACCTTGGTTGACCACCTGCTGGACTCCCCCGATGGTGCCTACAGCCTCAGAACCCCCTGACCATGAGTACTCCTGGACAGTGAAACCCAATGCCAAAGGACAACCCTGCATCCTGCGCCCCTGAGGACAAGGACAAACGGTGCACCTACCTTCCTGAACATCTCAAGCCTTCGACCTACCTGCTTGTGAACCCTGACTGGCTTCCTAGCCAGAGCCTGCAGCCAGTCTTCAAGAGGACCAAACTCACATAGGAAACCTTGGGCACACAATGCCTTACTGCACCTCTGTACCCAGCCGCCCCAGTGCCGCACGGTGTGACCTGTGGGTGTTGTCCTGATCAGTGCCCAGTACCTATCCTAACTCCCTGAGATTGGCATCGTAAGTCATTGTTAACCCTGTGTTTGCTGACCTTTGTTTTTCTTCATAGGATAACATTGAGAGAACTCGGAAAATTGTACTTTCTGTTTTTGAAACTGCAACATTTTTATGCTTAAAAGTCTACTTACCTGATTACGAAGTTCTTGGGTTTGAAACATATAAAAAAAGAACTGTTATTTTTCTAAATTGGTCTTGGATTTATTAATTGAGTATTTGTCTCATTTATTACCTCTGTGAGTACAATAAGTGCTTAGCACTGCCCTCTGATAAGCCTAACTTCTCGCCCACACTACCACAAATAGAGCATTAGTCCTATCTACTTTTGCCTCTGCAGTACCAATTGGGGATCCACTGTACTTTCTTCACAGTGTACTTCATTTTAGTGTACTATATAGAGGGTTAGCTTCCTACACAAGGGCATCGCCAATCTTGCAGATATCAGCATGGGTTTGTAAAACATAAGAAGATGGTCAAGATAAGGACCAAATGCAGCCTGTGTGCTAAAGTGAAAGATTAAACTAGTAGAATCAATTGCTTACTGTAATGCAATAATCCACTGTTCCCTTCAGCTGCCAAATATGTTGGCTGTGATAATATCCTATTTAGATGCATATTAGAGTGGATATCAAATGGGTACATATGGTGTTATGTATGATGTGGGTATATGATCATTTTACAGCAGCAGTCCATCCTTAAGGGTGCATCCCTGACAGCCTCGGACCTGGGAGCATCAGTTCTAAGCCTTGAAGTGCCCAGGGCTGAGAGTCAATCAGTGACTCCTCGACACAGAGTGGGGTGTGATGAGCAGTCTCACTGACCCCATCCTACTCTGTGACAAGAAAGAGACTGCTGTCTCGTCTCCTCTCATTGGCTAAATCAAGATCAGCCAGTAGGAGGAAGTGGCAGTCCTTATCCTACAGGAACCAGAAGAGGCTTCCAATCTAAGATCACAACTGCATTGATTATGTTGTTTTTTTTAAATGTTTAGTGCGTGAGTACATGTGTGTATGTATGTGTATTTGTGCTGTGAATAGGTGTGTGCATGTGTATGTGTTTGTGAACGATGGATATATGTGTGCATGTTTGGAATGCTTGGGGGTAGGTAAGTGTACATGTAGATGAGTGAGTGGATGTTTGTGTGTGTGGCCTGCAAGTCCCTCCTCTGCTCGAATTACCATCCACCACTGATGTTGGGAAGGAGCAATCAACAGGTAACTCTAGGATATATAAAGATGGCAAAATTCATGAATTTAATGCAGCATGTAGGAAAGTGCCTCTTTTAGACATCAACACCCCCACGTTTTGCCTACTGGTACTGATGCTCTTGATTAGAAGTGCACTGGGACCCTGCTAACCAAGCCCTAACAACTACACAAGTGTTGATTGTAACCCAATTGGCAAGGACTTTAGCACCCTTGTAAGGCCTTGGTAAATGGTACACTTGATACCCAGGGCATGGGTACTAAAGAGGGACCCTAAGGGCTGCAGCATGTACTATGCCACCCAAAGGGCCTCACACTCAAACTGCTGGCAGGCTATAATTGCAGTATGCATGAAATGGTGCAAGCCATTCTGAAAACACATTACCAGCTCCCTGTGTGCAACACCCAAATACACTGCATGTACTATATGTAAGTCACCTCAACAGCTGGCCCTTAGGGCAGGCAGGGTGCAGAATACTACATGTGAGGGTACATCTGCACTAGCAGATATGTCCATGTGATGCCTAGTTCTATTTCTAGCCATTGCAAGTTTTCAGGAAGCCATTTGAGTACATGTACTGGCCATTACTAGTTATCCAGTGACATAATAGTTTCACTGAAAGTAATTTATTGGGACATGCACCCAGAGGGCACCTTAGAGGTACCCAATGTAGCCCTACCAGTCTTTTACTGTGTTGGCTGACTGGTATCTTCCAGCCTGCCACCACAGAGGGGTTTTTGGTTCCCTGCAAGGGAGAACCCACACTCTGAGAGGCCAGGAACAATGCCTGCTCAGCAGAAAGTGTTTTCATCTCGTCCATAGGATGGCTAGCTGTTATAAATGGGGTCTTTGGTTGACAGTCAGGTTACCCCCTGTTCAAGCAAGGACCCTCACTCCAGACAGGGTAAAAGAGAATCACCCTCAGCTAACTGCCGCTTACCCCCTTGGTAGCTTGGCAGAGCAGTAGGCTTAACTTCAGAGTGCTAGGTGTAAAGTATTTGTACCAACACACACAGTAACTTAATGAAAACACTACAAAATCACACAACACCAGTTTAGAAAAATAGGAAATATTTATCTAAACAAAACAAGACCAAAACGACAAAAATCCACCATGCACAAGTCAAGTTATTAATAAAAATGCATAAAGAGTCTTCAAGTAGTTTTAAACACACACTAGCGCTGCTAGAGTGAAAATGTACCTGGTGTGCGTCAAAAATAACCCGGAAGGGGCAGGTTTGCATAAAAAATAACTCCGCACGGCTGTACGTGAGTCAGAAATCCAGCTGCACGATGATCCAAAATCCGCGCAGCGCAGGTTGTGATCTCGCAGCCTCCGTCAGTGAAGCTGTGCGTCGTTTCTCCTGCTCCGTGCGTCGATTCTTCGGTCGCGTTTCCTGCGAGCGACGTTTTCTCAGCTGCGGAGCCAGCAGTGTGTCGTTTTTTCTGCCGCAGATCGGAGTCGCGTCAATCTTTTCCCTGCACGTCGCTCTGTGCGTGGATTTTCTTGTCTTAAGGCTGCCAGCTTCTCCTTTCAGGGTCCCAGGAACTGGATGGGCACCACAGAGCAGAGTAAGAGTCTCTCCAGAGATTCCAGGTGCTGGCAGAGAGAAGTCTTTGCTGTCCCTGAGACTTCAAACAACAGGAGGCAAGCTCTAGATCAAGCCCTTGGAGATTTCTTCTCAAGATGGAAGGCACACAAAGTCCAGTCTTTGCCCTGTTACTCTGGCAGAAGCAGCAACTGCAGGATAGCTCCACAAAGCACAGTCACAGGCAGGGCAGCTCTTCTTCCTCAGCTATTCAGCTCTTCTCCAGGCAGAGGTTCCTCTTGGTTCCAGAAGTGTTTCTAAAGTCTGTGGTTTTGGGTGCCTTTCTTATACCCAATTTCTCCTTTGAAGTAAGCCTACTTCAAAGTAAAGTCTCTTTTGAATGTGAAATCCTGCCTTGCCCAGGCCAGGCCCCAGACACTCACCAGGGGGTTGGAGACTGCTTTGTGTGAGGGCAGGCACAGCCCTTTCAGGTGTAAGTGACCACTTCTCCCCTCCCTCCTAGCACAGATGGCTCATCAGGAAATGCAGACTACACCCCAGCTCCTTTTGTGTCACTGTCTAGTGTGAGGTGCAACCAGCCCAACTGTCAAACTGACCCAGACAGGGAATCCACAAACAGGCAGAGTCACAAAAATGGTATAAGCTTAAATTCAACTTTACAAAAAGTTGTATTTTTAAATTGTGAGCTCAGAGACCCCTAACTCCACATGTCCATCCGCTCCCAAAGGGAATCTACACTTTAATCAGATTTAAAGGTAGCCCCCATGTTAACCTATGAGAGGGACAGGCCTTGCAACAGTGAAAAACTAATTTAGCAATATTTGACTGTCAGGACATATAAAACACATTACTATATGTCCTACCTTAACCATACACTGTACTCTGCCCTTATGGTTACCTAGGGCCTACCTTAGGGGTGCCTTACATGTAAGAAAAGGGAAGGTTTGGGCCTGGCAAGTGGGTACACTTGCCAAGTCGAATTTACAGTTAAAACTGCACACACAGACACTGCAGTGGCAGGTCTGAGACATGATTACAGAGCTACGTATGTGGGTGGCACAAACAGTGCTGCAGGCCCACTAGTAGCATTTGATTTACAGGCCCTGGCACCTCTAGTGTACCTTACTAGGGACTTACTAGTAAATCAAATATGCCAATCATGGATAAACCAATCAACATTACAATTTACACACAGAGCATATGCACTTTAACACTGGTTAGCAGTGGTAAAGGGCTCAGAGTTCAAAAGCCAACGGCAACAGGTCAGAAAAAATAGGGGGCAGGAGGCAAAAAGACTGGGGATGACCCTGCATAAGCAAAAAAGTCCAACACTAGCAATTTAGCATATCAAATCCTCTGCCACCTTTGACATGCATCCCTGGATTCCCCATAGACCTGGGGAAAGCTAACCCTGCCTTGGGGTCCATTTGCACCAGAGCAGGTAGGAAATTAGTTATTCAGGAGGCATGTTTCACCCACAGGCTGGCCACACCCCTAGGATGGGCTACCTGAAGTGAACAGCCTGAGAAGAGTTTCACCATCTTGATGTTGGTGAAATAGGGATTTCTGGGTCAGGGTTATGCCCACTCCCCAAAGGAAGTGGTTGTGTAGGGGGCATAGATGCCCTAGTGGTAGCAAGCCCATTGGCTACCACCTCGTACTCCCCCATATGCCCCTAAATTGAGTATTTTGGGGATCCGCAACACCACGCCCATAGATTCAACTTCCTGAAAACCGAAGAAGAGACAACACCAAGAGAACCAGCAACCTGTACAGAATCTGGCACCAAACCCTTCCTTGCTGATTGCTCCTTAAAACTTGCAAAGACCCAACTCGTCCTGAGGCTGTGCATCCTCCTTAACATTTTGGAGGACTGTCCAGCACTTTGACAGCCAGCTATCATCTCCCTCGGGGTGGAGAAGCCATCTTCTTGAATCTGCAGGCCCCCGCCACATCTGCCCAGTTCACCTTGTTGCTGGCCATCTGACACACCAAGGGAGCACCGCTTCAGGAGGAGGAATTCATGGTTCTAAGAGGTGACCCCTAGCTCTCTGCCGAGTTTTGAGATGCTATGTCCCCCCCTAATAGCCCTCCTTCACAAATACTCTGAGTACCGGAGCACTTGCACCACTAGGGTTGTTTCGCATCCAGCCCAGACCCCACTGCCTTGGAAACCTTCCTGCACTTCGAAGTTCACCTGAACAACTGAAGGGCATCAGAACAACTGAGAGTGGCCCTACTGTCTTGTTTTTCTCCCCTCTGCAGATCGACTGACTGTGGCAGTCTCAAACACAAGTGACCACTAAGCCAGGACTCTCTGTACCTGAGCCCCACAACCTTGGTCCACAGCTCCTGACTACGTCCCCTTCCCCTAGAGGTCCCGGTGACTTGAGCCTCCCTTTGAGTTCATCCAGACTTGTCCCCACATCCCCTACCGCAACCTCTCTTTCAGGTCCCCATTGATTTTAACTGTGCAGTGCTTAAGGAAAGGCTACCATTCTAACCAGCACCTCTGCATCTGGACATGCCAGGGTAGGTAAAGTGAAACTGCTGATGGCACTTTGAACCTTGCCCTCCTAGCACTTTAAGTCCCAAAGGGCACCTCTGAACTCTTTGCAAGTACCTGTTTGCTATGTGTGTTTTTCTTCCATATGATAATATTGTAGTGTTAGAGGTGCATGCTTCAAAACTGTTATTTGAGCTATTTTTCTATTTGCTTTAGATTGATATTCCCACTATTCTAAAGATCTTGGTGTCTAAATTCCTGTAAAAAATTGCTTTAGTTTTATAAATTGGTCTTGGATTTCTTATTGAGCATGTGAACCATTTATTGACTGTGTGTACATCAAATGCTTCACACTCCCCTTTGATAAGCCTAGGCTGCTCGACCACACTACCACAACTAGAACACTTGGAATTATAAAGTAAGTCCTGTAACCCAATAAGGGTTGTGCAGAATTTTTTGCACTGTGCCCTTGCATTGGCACCACTACATAAAAAATCAGCTTCCTATACCGCACTGACCAGATAAGTTCTTGTCCCATTTCCCAGGTTCAGACATTCTGGGTCTTTCTATAAAGATCAAAACATTACTGCCACTGACAAAAGACTTAAAACCCTGAGAAATGTATGTCTTGTTCTAATCTTAGCTTTGATCCTGTGACATTATCAACTGTATAGTTCAACCTCAAACCACTTTCCTATAATTCTCTGGTGATGTTGTTTGAGGTTGATCTTTTGTTTATGTGGACTATGACTAATTACGCATAGGCCCTGGTTAATTCTGACCCACACATAAACCCCTGTTTTTATGTCGAGCTTAGCAGCGTGCAAGCGCCGCTCTTTGACCTGTTGTAATCTCTGTGGGCTTTACCCATGCCCATCTCACGCCCATCACTTTAATTTGTTCCCGGGTCTGCCTTTCAAAATTCCCTTGAATTCCTAAGTAAATGCTTTACCTTTGTCCCACCAGGAGGCTGTTTTGCTACGCCTTGCAGATTGACCCTGTTATCTAGATTCTTGCACGATGGGCCAGATACCTTAAAGTGGCGCACAATTGTTTTATTTTACCTCGCTGCTGCGCACTGTGTGGCCGTATGTTGTTTTTTCCTCTTCCTTGTTTTGGGCATGCCTCTGTTTATTTGGGGTGTCTGCGCACAAAGGCTACAAGCTGGATGGGGGTTCTTTTTAATTTATTTCATGCATTTTTTTTAAAAGGATCAAATGACACAAACTCTATCGGAGGAGCGCTGAAGTTTCATGTAGTGCAACCTCGATCAGAGGAGCACTTTACATGTGGACTACTTTACAAGTTTAGCAGTTGAAAAATATACAAACTGGAGCATTTACAAAAGAAATAAACACGGAAATCCTCAAAGCGACACTCCCAGCTCAGCGGGAGAGCTGATACTACAGTATTCACTGCACTCAGAAACTCACCCCATAATGCTTTGTGGGGCATTTCTTTTTCAAAACATTTTTGCTAATAACTCAACCTGTGGTGGTCCTAAGACAATGGGGCCATCACTAAACCATCCAGAAAGACACACTCTTGCTATCTAGGGACCCCCAAAACAGTAACCTCTCCCTCCATTCAATGTATTTTTAAGCTCTCTCATGGCTGGAACTTTTGTTTTACAGCTGAGAGTAGTTTGTGTTTTAAGGGCCTTGTTTGTAATAGTATCGTAGTAAGCCTGCTAGGCTTGAAAATGTGTAAGGCACTACACCCTATAGGGGCCTCTTATATGGTTACACTGCATTACTTTCTGCCATTCTGTTTTCACGTCATTGTGCCTTCTAAGGGCTGACTATATAGTTACATGGCCATGTTTCTTACAAATGCTAATTTTATTTTGGTGTCCCCTATGGGCTGTTCTGAGCATTACAATTAGGGCTTTCGGTTTCATGGTATTTATTTTTTAACATTTCTGTCTCTATTTACCCATATTTATTTTTTGGCCATCTTATCAGTATTTATCCATTTTTATTTTGGGTCCTGTTAATAAATGAAGATGTAAAATGCTATATTTCCACATTTATTTAACTAATAAACGTGCACTGATACTTTGATGCCTGTTGTGCTTTAGCAAATTAAGCAGCCAGCTCTAACATAACAATACACTTGCAGGTAAATATGAGCATTATACTACAAATGCATGTTGACATATGTTGCTATGTAAGGAAATCTCATCTTGTTTCTAACTCTCCATGCCATCTATCTGTGCAGCAGTTGGCTTAGAACTGATGAAAACAGCATGGAAAGTCACTCAAAAGAAGACAACAATTTCTGTATTTTTCAATTTTTAAAAATAAATATAGACAGGAAACACTTTGTTTTCTGTCTGTATTTGTCTGTAAATATCTGTAAAAATGGAAAACAGGGAGCCTTAAATACAATCAAGATATTACCATATTCGCTGCACTCATAAAATTGCCCCATAATGGTTTGTGGGGCATTCTTTTTACAGACATTTTTTGCCCATAACTCACTGTGTGGTGGTCCTAGGACAATAGAACCACCATTAAAATGTTCAGCACAACGTGCTCTTTCTGTCTAGATCATCTCTGGGTTCTCACGCTATGTTGGGGTGACCCCAAAATAGTAACCTCACCCACCATTCAGTATCTTTTTAAGCTCTCTCATGGCTGGAGATTTTGTTTTACATCTGGGAGTAGTTTGTGTTTTAAGTGCCTTATTTGTAATAGTATTGAAATAGGTCTGTTGGCCCAAAAAATTGTAAGGCACTACTCTCACTAGGGGCTACATATATAGTTACTCTGCATTACTTTCTGCTTTTCTGTTTTCATGTTGTTATGCCCTCTGGGGGATGGGTATATAATTACTGAACCATGCTTCTCACAAATGCTATTTTTATAGCGCCCTCTAGGTGCTGTTCTGGGCATTACAGTCAAGATACTACAAAATTTGCTGCACTTGATTTGTGGGGCATTCCTTTAACGAAACATTTTTTATCATAACTCACAGAAAGACCTGCTTTTTTCTGTCTGGGTCATCTCAGAGTCCCCACACTAGGTTGGGGGGGACCCTAAAATAATAATAATAATAAAAAAAATAAAAAAAATAATGGCAATATTTTTTGCTGCAGATAGAGGAAGAAGGTAAATGGAAGTGCTTTAGTTATATGCAGGGCAACTGGAATTATGTGCAGAGAGGACCACATTTTGCAGCAGGGTTGACCAATTTATGTGGCAAGAAAAGTCCAGTTATGCATTTACAATGCCAATAGCTCTAACTAAACCAAATGCAAGACCTACTGCATAGCAAATGCTAGTTTTGCATGGATTAGAAATTTGAGTTGTTATTTAACGCATCCAATAATTACTGGATTTGTTACATAACCCATCCATGGTTAACTTTCGGCATGTCAAACCTGCTGAAATTTAAATGGGGGAACCTATACTGTATTTACCTATCATGTGTATTTTGGTGCACATGTATCAAAATCTGCATGTTATTCCCCAACAATTTGTAATAGGTGGTATTTATCGCAATTGATAAATAACATAGCCCATGGTATCATTATTTATCATGTGTGACAACTACCACCTATATGAGTAATTAGGGCCAAAGTATCAAGATACTGCCTGAGCACTTAAATATGCAATAGAAATAGGCCCACTCTTTTCAAAGGCTTAAAAGTAATCGAACATTTGTTGAGGGGCTTGTAAAATATCCTTTAGGTTGGCCAGGTAAGTTATATGAAGGCACTGCGCTGGGGACTTCTGAGTGGTGCACCATTATTCTGCACAGCAGTAGTTTGTTGTACCTTTTTTCCTAAAATCAATGCGCACTACCCAAATGTAGGTGCTTTTCAGTGGACCACTTTGGAGTCAGATCCAATAGATTCTGCCTTGAACCACTATCCAACTAATTATTAGAAAGATCATATTATGGGCTAAACCATTTACCCTATGCAGTCAACCATCAGTGAAGTGACGCAGTGAGTTAAACGCTTGCCAGTGACAGCCGCTGTGATCCGCAGGGCAAAGGTTAGAATCTTTACAAAGCAAATCCTGGCCTGCATCTTTCAGAGGTTGTTAAACTGACTTTACTGTTCATTAACTCGAGTCACAGTAACTCCTACTATTTAAAGCGCTTAGAAATAGTAGAATCGTGGTATTATAAGCTAAACAAAAAGTATTGTAAAAGCCAATTCTTTTAATTCATTGACACCATTGTGTTTTCAACTACTTATTTGGGTTGATCTCCCTGGCAATTATGACAGTATTATTAATATTTATCGTCCTTTTCTGGGGTGGAAATAGGGCCAAACTTTACAATTTAGGTAGTTTTGGACAAAGAATTGTATATCACGCAGCACTACCTGGTTATTGAGGTCATTGAATTTTTCCGTGGTGTCTAGTAATTCCTGCTCTTGTGTCCTTCGGGACCGCTCAGAGGCTTCCAACGCGGTCCGCGTCTCCTCCACTTCTGAGACCATCAGGTTGCAGCGCCTCTCCAGCAGACTGCACTGCTCTCGCATGTCCTCCTGATTTCGGGAATCTTCCTCCACCTGTGTCTGCAGATCCTGAGAAGAGATGAATGAGGCATTCAGGTAATAATGAACAGACTACTCAAGTTATATTCACAGAATGATAGATAACAAGACTCCAAGTTCCTGTTTATTGTTAAACTAACATGGTCTGGACTTGCTACAAATGATGGTCTTTTAGCGGTGACGGGAGAACAACATTTGGTACCCATGGTGTCTTTTTTTCTAATTGGACATTTACGCCCTCATTATGGAAGTTGTTGGACTGGCCGTGCGGTGCTTAGCGTGAGATTCTTGCCGACGAAGATTTTGCACGTGTAAATAAAGTTTACAAATGGGAAAAAATATGAAGTTCTGCATGACAAGCTGAAAACGCATTTCCCACTTTGTAAAGTTGCCTTGAGAAGAGAACCCAGGGCACAGTACACGTTGTGTAAAGATGACCCGAAAATGCTATGTAAATTGGGTGAATCCCAACAGAGCTCTTCGCCGTTATGCAAATTATGTGAATCCCAATCCAGCTACGCAAAGTAAGTGAATTCCAACATTACTTTACAAATTAGGTGAATCTCAGCACAGCCATTCATACTAGATGAATCCCAACACAGCTTTAACAGAATGTTAAACAATATTCGCCCATTGTAATAAGAACTCCGAAAAACAGGGGGTACAATAATAGCAGACAATGCATCCATATTTTCCATTTTCACAGTAGGTAGGAGGAAAGGAAAGACTTTTAAGTGAAATATTTTCAAAAGCTAGAATATGTATTTTCTTTATATCTCTCACTCTCAACACAAGGCAGATGGATTCCGCATACTCAGACTGCAAAGTAGGGAAAAGTAAACCAGGTGTAAACTAGAAGTGTATGTGAATGGCAAACATTTACTTGAATATTTTCTAAAACAGGTAAGGATTTACATGTAAAATTGAGATCCCTGTGAACCAGGTAAACATCTGGCAAAGCCAAGGCAATATTAATTTCCATAAATATGAACATCCCATACCGGTTGAAAAATAAATTGCCTTTGTGATTTTGTCTCTAAGGGTCCCGTCACCCCATGTATTTTTTCATTTTCAGCAAACACACGTTTATTTATCAGAAGGAAGCCAACCTAGGAAACACATGAAAGGAATTGGGAAAAGCCAGACACAGAGAGTGATGCTTGAGAACGAGGCCTCCTGTAATCTTTGCCTGTTGTGAGTACTGTTTGGCTAAATATGCGAATAAATACTAGCAATGCACATAAACATTTGGGGCTGAAAAGCAACATCTGTGGTGCCACATGATATTTTAAAAAAACAAGGCTTTATTTTCAAGGCTATTCTAATTAGTGATAATAGCAGTAGTAACGTTTTCATCATTACTACAGCTATTGGCATTAATTTATGGCTACATTTAGAATTCGTCATGTTAGTAAAAATGGACAGCCCGATCAGAAGTGTGCTTCTACCTGTTTCCTTGGGTTTCCCGGACCAGCTAGTGAAATAGCACAAAACTACAAAAAATAGGTTATAAAGTGTACAAAAATGGTTAAAAAACATTTGCACTTGTTTTCACCATTATAACACTGATCAGAATATTAAGCACAGAAACGTGGTTATTATCCGTAAAAATGAACTTTGCACCAGATAGCGTTTGTGCTGCATTATCCACGGCTTGGAAGTTGCTGTTTTAGTGTGTGATTTTTAGGTGAAATTACCTTATTACTATAAATGTAATAACTCTTGAGTACTTCTTTTTTACATATGCTTGTCAACATCGTTTCATATTTATTTATTTTTGTTACTTTGAATTTTTCTCCAGATATTCCCGTTTTCTTGCATCTTTTATTTGTAATTCCTTTTTTTTATCCTTATGGGCTGTTACCTTTTTAATCCCTTTATTCCCCTCCCGTTCTATTTTTTCTCTCCTTCATCCTGTTACTGTCTGACTCTTTTCTTTTGTATGGTCTAGCTTGACAGTGCAGCTGTCTCCAGACAATTATGTGAGCATCACTAGAGAGGTTCTTTGGCTTCGCCGACTCGTTGGGAGTCTGGAGGACATGTTTTAATTGGGCAGACGTAGTGTGCTTCCATAGAAAGTGCTAGCCATCCACACAGCTCTGATCATTTCATTTATTCAGTTGCAGAAGTTGGAACTTTCAGCAGCACACCTATGACATTGGAACGCCAGTAAAGCACCTTAGATAAATAGATGATTTATAGTTTTTCTCTGGCAGCAGCACAGCTGGGAGGAGGGCAGTAAATAACCTACATGGATTGTTAGGTCTGGTTTGACAATACAACTGTCACTTGACGTTTTAACCTATACCAATATTATGCTACAGTTCTGCCAAACAAATATATATTCTCATGCTATTTACTTGTAATGCTTCACATTACCATACAACTTTTCTGTAGAAGCCAGATCTATTGGCCTTGCCAGTGCTTGTTTTGATTGGTTTTCTTCCCTGTTTTCCTTCAATTTTCTGAGAGAGCCCCTGTGCCCTCCTTTCTTACACTTCACTCTTCTTCTAGTTCCCTTTTGGTTTACGTTTTCATGGCCCCAGTCTATCACGATTCCCCTTTTGTGTATTTTGTTTCCGAAATTTGGAATACGTTCATTGTTTTTACAGTAGAAATAATAATTAATAGGAGAAACATTTCGAATGTTGGCGCAATAACCACATTTTTTCCCCTCGTTGATAGGACACTGAATGCCACATGATGCTCATCTTCTTTCAACGGTACCTTCACTTGCTGCTGTAGTTTTTTCACCAGCTTTACCAGCTCTGCGTTGTTTTTATTTGAAAGTTCTAGCTGTATTTCCAGCTCATTGACATCATTTTCTAGTTTCTTCTTGGCGCGCACTGAATCTGTCCGCCCTTTCACCTCTGCATCCAAGCTGGCTTGTAAAGAATCAATTGCACGCTGGTGGTTCTTTCTGTGCAAGCATAAGATGAAAATGTTATAAAGTCCACATAGACATTTCTATATAGGAGGGCATTCTGAAAAATGTATTCAAAATGTAAAAGCAGACAGCGCGCCAGATGAAAGAAATAGTGATTTAGGGCCATATGTACGAACACATTTTCCCATAGACACAGAATGGGCAAAACTGCTTGCTACATCTGGCCCATAATTCCTTCCTAAATGCATACATCCAGGATGTCTTACCATATGTTTGCCATAAACTGACCTGTTGAATGAATAATGAACACATCGACGTAAGATATATTTATAAACGGGGCAGTGCAAACAAAATTAAATGGTGGTTGATGGTTTATTAAACCCCAAAAAAGAACAGTGGCATGCCAAAATAGCAGAGCTATTGTTGATTCCTACACGATTGTCCACCCTGCTGAGAATGAAGACCTTCTCTGGCAGTGCAGAGAGAATTTCTTGAACATGCTCACAAAAGCATTTCACTGGACGCCCTAACATAAAAATGTCTGTGTGGACAAAGATCGTTTATGGATCAACAGGCTGTTTTTGAAACCATTTTGACTACACATTTAGGCTCTGCAATGGCAGGCCTGAGACATGTTTAAAGAGCTACTGAAGTGAGTGGCTAAATCAGTGCTGCAGTCCCACCAGCAGCATTTAATTTACAGGTAGTGCACATTATTTGGGACATATAAGTAAATTAAATATGCCAATTGTGGATAAGTCAGCGTTATCATGTTTTAGCACTGGGTGGCAGTGGTAAAGTGTACAGACTCTCAAAGCCAGCAAAAACGAAGTCAGCAAAACAGGACTTCTGAAGGTAAAAAGTCAGGGGAAACCACACCAAGGATGCCAGATCTGACAGTATATGAATATTTTTTTCTATAGAGCAAATGCACTTGTCATTGCAGCGCTTTCAAACTGCAGCCCAGCCGCAGTGATGATATTTTTGTCATATATGAGACTGTAAATAAATACTGCAGCCCACATATGAAATTTAACTTCCATGCCCTCTACCACGTTTTTACAGGTCAGTTAAATAAACCAATCAGGAAACTACAATGAACAATATGTTTTACGGGGAAAGCATATGCAGTATACTACTTTTTTAGAAGTGGTAGAGCACAACAAGACATAAAGTTAGCAATAGCAGACAGGAAAAAAGCCAGATCCAATTATTGCTAATACCAACATTGACACTGACCTGACATCAGATCAACAGGATTCTAGTGTTTATCCTTACTACCCTCAGCCTGTCATAGTTGTCTTCTGGTTATTGTGAAATGCAACTGCACCAGTGGCATTTACTATGGCTTTTCCTAATAGGAGAGGAACACCAACAGGATATTTATAGTGTTCCGGGCAGGATGATATATTCTTGGAAATGAGCTGTCATAAAAACCCTATTTTCAAAGGGCCTTATTGGTTCCGTGTTTGAACTACATTCAAAGTAAAACTGCTTTGCCACTACTACAGAAACTTGGTTGTGAAATGTAGTTCTCACTGCCAAAGCAGAATTGAGTCCGACACGCCACAGAAACTTCAAAGCAACCAACGTCTATGTTCTGACTTCCAGATTCATGGACATGCATCATTACACCAAGGCAGCCCTAATGCCCTGGAACTTCATCATAGCATTCTATACATATTAGTGTTCCTAAAGGCTTCACAGGCGTTCCTTGTCCTACATCTGAAAAGCTGGGCCACAGCTTCTCAATTCTTCTTGAGGGCCCCAAAAGTACAGATGATTTGGTTTGTGCATGAACAGTGTAGGTTCCATATACAAATAAAGGCCTAACCAACTTGTGTCGTTTTCATTTCCAAACAATACTCACCGTGTTGCATCAAACTCCTCTTCTTTTTCCTGAAGTCTACGGTCGATTTCAGACTTTACTTGAGTCAATTCCAACTGCAACCGTACAACTTTACTTTCTTCTGCCTGTAAATTGGTCATGAACAAAGAATTACATTTTTTCACAGATTTGTCGAAAAGCAAAATACATTGATTTATATTTCTCTGAAGCTAATTAGTCACTGTATCCCTCATGAACTCAAACCAAAAACATACTGTACAGCAATTACAGTTGTCACCTTGTGCCAAAGTTTCATCACTCCTATCTAATCTCAAAGCCCGTCATTAGGATCTGTTCAAAATGCGAAGCTCATTCCTTGTAGACACCAGACGGTGCATTCGATGTATTATAGACTTAAATCTATGGCTCGATACGGGATGACAGCCCTTTATTATGGTATGAAATGTTTGCTATTCTAATATTATACGTACATACACACATCTATTACATTTCAAATACAGTTTACCATAACATAAGATAATTCGCTTTCAGCAACGTTTTCGTCAAAACTAACAGTTACCACATATGACATAAAGCAAGGCAGTCCCCTTGGCAGTGCCAAAGCTTCTATTTGGTTCTAGTAAGTCTAGAAAACATAATATTTTATTTGCTAAAACATAGATAAGTATGGCGACGGGAGAGGGCACGCTTTTATTACAGGATCCTGGTACCCGTGGAAAAAGCATATCTTGACAAAGTGGTTATTTTGCTGTCCAGCAGCTGATATAGTCATAAATGGGTTTTAGTGGAATAAATCTTAAATCTCCACAACGAATAGCAGGTTAAGTGGAATCCAGCAGCCCTCCGGGAGGTACAGAGACTTCTTATCTTTATGCTGCACCTCTGTTGATGCAGCTCTTTTTAAACAGCTCTGCGTGGCTCTTTAATGTTCCCTTCTCGATGAGAGCAATCTTGTCTGAAAGTACTAAGATGTTATTTCATCTCCCAGGTCAACCAGCGAGGGATCTTTTCAAATTAAAGTAATATTGAGGATAGATTAAGCTTGAGCTAATGGTGGCTTATTAAACACAGAAAACTAATAAAACGTTAATTCGTTGTTAATACATTGCTCATGACTGCACATTTGCTTGTAATTATGTATGCATGTACAGATATTTGTAGGTATTTCTACTCTCACAGCACAAACCAATATGGGAAATTGCGCGCTGAAGGGCAGTTGTGCGCTAACAATATGAAACTGTTAGCAAGTAGGGGAGGGTGGGGTCCTTCACACTGCCTGCTGGCAAAGAGGATGGGGGAAGCCACGCAGGATTGGCAGATATGTTCCTTGAAGAGAAGGGCCTTCAGTTTGGAGAAGCAGGTCTGATTTTGCTGGCATTTTATTGGTGAACGTTTTCAAATAAAGGACATGTTTTGCACTTGCTTAGGCCTTTAACAGAATAGAATACTACACGTGACGTGCTTTTTAAGGGAGACTGGTAGTGTGATGACTACACCTCCTAGGCTGTAGAAGGCACAAAGCTCGAATAGGTGGTGTAAAATCTGTTTCTATAAGGTAGGGCTCGGTGTTACGGAGATTGAACAGTGGCTATATGCTGTTTGTGTGCATTTCCTGCACTTTGTTTTAAAGAAATGTTTATTCCAATGGTGTACCTGAGTGACTGCATTTTCAATGAAATGTGGTGGTAATCCCTCCAAATCCATGTGGATTAGCCCATCATGACCCATGCTTCGTTGATGCTTCTGATGAACTTGGCCTTCACTGGTGCCATTTTCAGAAATTTCTCGAGAGATCTCTACTGGATTAGGGTAGAATAGGTTGAGGCAGTCTTTTATTCAACTGTTACGACATCAGTTGACTTTTAATGTCTTCACTGGCCAATAATACACCCAGAAAATTCAGGTGAAGACTGAAGATGATGAAATGGAAAATTGATACAATTGGGCTACTTCATATGGCTGATACCTACTGAGATCAGGAGGGGTTCAACTGGACAAATTAGTGCCTATTAGAGAGGCCAAATCCCTCACAGGTATCACAGATGACTTTAGTTTTATAAAGAAACTGAAAAGATTGTTAATTGAGTCAGTGCTGCTTGGATGAGACACCTGAGTATTACTATAGCTCAATAATGACCTATCAAGGTCCATGAAAGGCCGAATAGTTGTAACCTTCTTAAACATGCTCATCTTCCTCTTCTCCAGAAAGAACACAATTATGAGACCCTAGTTTATCACACTTTCACATTGTCAGAGGAAATATTTGGTCTGTCTGGACCTGCAAAGATACTCAACTGGTCAAGGCACCCATTGCTCCTTCAAGAAGAAAGCAACATGATATTCTCGAGGACTGGGATTATCTTCCTTGTACCATAAATGTGGTGAGGAATAGCGTATTTCATTCAGATCTATGGCTAAACAGGGCAGATAATCATTTTAATATGTGGGAAGAATAGAAGGCAAGAAGTATTTTTCTACAACACCATTTTATATATCTCACTACTGCTCTACCACATTCTACCCATTGAAAAGTTTGGAAATACGAAGATGAAGATAGAGACTAAGGACCTCTATTTAGATTTTGGTGAATGGGTTGCTTCGACACAAACGTGAAGGATGTCCAGTCCGTCATATTACGATGTCCATAGGATATAATGGAATTGTATATCCGTCACGTATGTGATGGAGTAACTCCATCTGACAAACTCTAAATCTCGCCCTAAGTCCCAGCATTGTTTCTTGCATTTCTTTTTCTGGGGATATTAATATGTAAGGTGTGACAACAGCTGCGCTGTTATACCAGACTTTAAGAGAGAGTAGTTGAAGTGATGTAAGAAGAGATCAAAGCTCAATGTTAAACAAATTCAAAGGAGCTGCATAAAACACAGCAAGGGAGGGTTGTGGTCTGGCCATGAACAATGATGGCAGCCTGATTCCGGAGCTCTGCACGGGGGCGGGCCCTGGACGGGGGTAGGGCCGCCTGGGGAGCTACAGAGGCCTGCAGTTGCAGCCAGTGTGCTCCAATGACCGATGTGATACGCTCAGATGACCCGGGGGAGTGCCCCCCTCTGTAGATGCCAGCCCTGCCCGCGGCAGCGCAGGTGAGGCCTAGACGAGCAGGGGGAAGCAGCGATCTCATGTGTGAGGGATGGACGAGACCGGCTGTGAAAGAGAGGCAGGGCGCTGAGAACGGGGCCTCCCGCCTGAGATGCCGCACCTGCTGAATCACACCACCAGGGTCGAAAGGCCTGAGCCACTGGTCCTTCTCTTTCCCCACCCTACCCTTTTTTTATTGAAGACAGCTTGCTGAATAGGGCAGGGAGCTGGGATTCGCTCCACCATTTGCCCCACCGGAGGACAGCAAGCAGCAGCCTGGGGATCACTGAGTAGGAGGGTGCCCATTCGCCTCCTCCTAGGGGCCAAATCCTCCTCACCACTTCCAGGATCTCCTTGCGCCCCCTCCCCACACCCCCCCAAACTAAAGACAAGACATAATAAAAACAGAAAGGAGGGGGAAAAACGCGAAAGGCAAAGGAACATAAAGAACCGCCCCCCCATTACCCCCCCACCTCCACCTTATGTTCCTGGAGAGTGGAACAGAATGTAAGCAGGCCAGCACCTGCAGCCAGCAAGCACCTGCAGACCACTGATGGAACTTGGCTTAACACAGTGGCACACCAGGGGGAACCACAGAGACAGTGCCAGCACGTGAACCCTACCCCCGTCTCCGGATCTCAGCCGCCTGTCTAGCTTCACAGCAGGGAGGTGACCCCCAGCCTGGAATGGAGGGCTAAGGCCAGATCACCACCGTGATCCACTGGGGGACCCACCCGATGCTTGAGACCCAGGGAGATCTGTGGTGACACCCCTTGCCCATCATCCTTCATATTGGGTGGTAAACTGGTGAGGATAGTGTGCGGACAGGGACAGAAAGGCTGCCATATCCCCGAAGGAGGAAAGTGCCCCCCTCCGAGGTCGCCAGGCAGGGGAGCGTAGAACCAGGTCTTGCATGGGGTATGTGCCACCATTATCCTGATTTTTACGGAGACTAAGACCTAGAGGCTTACCACCCCCTCCTGCTCCTCTGCCGTGTTTTGATCTGCTTATCTGTCAGACACACAGCTGTTCAAATGTGACAACCTGACGCTGAATACAGAGATCAGGTACGGAGATGCCCAACGGCAAACCTGCCGGTAAACCCACCAGTAGGTGAGCCCGGTAACTCCTCTTCTCCGAAGCCCTCCAACACTCATACCCAATGCCCTCCACCAAAGGACCACCACTGACGGAACCGTCTATCACCTCCGCCAGCCCAGGGCAGGATACAGCTATGGACCGCATACTTCAGGAAATCACTGCTGTGGGTGCAGAGTGGAAGGAATGGACTCTACCATCTGCACACTGGCAGGTGAGACCAAATCCATCTGTTTGGACAGCACAGGCTTTTAGTCCCGGGTGTCAGGGCTGGAACAATGCGTAACCTTGATGGAGGACCACCTTAATACAACGCCGTACCGGGACTAAGAGCTCTTTACCTTACGCAGTAAGCTCATAGACCTAGAGGACAGGAGTCGCAGGGACAGTGTCCATTTCTTCGGCTTCCCAGAACAATTGGAAGGGTCAGATATCTAAGTCTTCCTTCGGTCCACCCTCACCACGCTCACAGGGTCTCACCTTTGAACTTCTGCTGGAATTCCAGAGAGCACATCGCCTGGGACCGCTTTTAATGTTTAATGCTTATTGTGAGTGCCGACAGCCTTTGCGATATGCACTGCCACCCCCCACACTTTCCCTCTTGTAGAAACATGTGTACCTGTACGGATAGGTCTGACCTCTTATTGTGCTTGACGATGGCCATCATCTCACTATCCCTCCATCCCCACGAATCTCAATGTAGCTGGCTTCCCCATTCCCCCATGCACCCCGCCCACTGCTAGGGCCCTCCGGCCGTGCTGGCCCCACAGGTTTAGACCCACCTTATACAGATGCTATCCGTGGGATACTCCCCTATCGATAATCGGATCCCCTTCCCCCCCTTTAGCTTCATAAACTACCCCTCCTCCTTTTCCCCCTCTCCTTCCCTTCTTCCCCACCTGCTTTCTCCAGCCTTTTACTTTCTGTTACTCCCACTTGTTACGACCCGCCCAGGTGGGCACCCGGCGTCCCTCCATTTTTTTCCCCTCCCTTCACTGAAGAAGCACTGAGAAAGTTTACCTGCTCGCTCTGGCAGTTTGCCTTACCTCTTCTCCCTCTCCTCCACTGATGCCTCTCCCTCCCCTAACCGGCTCTTCATCCCTTTCGTCCTCCGTCCCACCCCTTCTAGACAGCTTCACACTCTCGCCACTGCCATTTCCGGCCAGGCCGCTCTCTCCCCCCATCCACTCATGGTCCTGTATTGGAATGTCAACGGTCTGACCCATTATATAAAACATAAGAAAGTCCTTTTGTTCCTCCAGTCGAAAGGGACTGATGGGTCCAGTAAATTATGCAGTAGTGAAAACGTTCTTCAGTTGCTGCCCAAAACCGCGAAAGGAGGGTGGCGGGACATCCAGGAAATATGGTGTGGTAGTCCTGATCCGCAAGACACTACCTGTCATGGTGGCCAAGACGTGGTCTGACCTGGAAGGTGAGTATGTGTTCGCCAAGCTGAAGATCAGGAACTTCAAGATGTGTGTCGGTTTGATTTATGTGCCTATAGGCCCCAAATGCTTGTTCTTCCTCCAAATCAGTCGCCTACTCACCGAGATCAGAGCATCCCCCTATATCATGGGGGATTGGAATAGAGCCCGCGATGCAGTACTCGACATGACTGGCCCCATAGATGTTGGCAACAACCAGGACAGGGCAATACTAATGGACCACGGGCTGGTGGATCACTGGAGGCACACCCGGCAGACAGAGAATACAATCAATCAATCAATCACTTGTTAAGTGCGTTACTCACCCGACAGGGTCTCAAGACGCTGGGGGGGTGGAGGGGGTTGCTACTGCTCGAATAGCCAGGTCTTGAGACGTTTCCTGAAGGTCAGGTGGTCCTGGGTCAGACGTAGGTTGACAGGGAGGGAGTTCCAGGTTTTGGCGGTGAGGTGGGAGAAGGATCTGCCGCTGGTTTTGGTATGGTGGAGGCCGGGGACAGTGGTGAGGGCGAGGTTGATGGAGCGGAGCTGGCTGTTGGGAACGTGGAAGCTGAGGTGCTAGTTGATGTAGACAGGTCCTGCGTCGTGGAGAGCCTTGTGAGCGTGGATCAGGAGTTTGAAGATGATCCTCTTGTTGACGGGGAGCCAGTAAAGATCTCTGAGGTGGGCTGAGATGTGTTTGTGGCGAGGGAGGTTAAGAATGAGGCGTGCAGAGGCGTTCTGAATGGGCTGAAGTTTCCTCTGGAGGTTGGCCATTGTTCCAGCGTAGAGTGCGTTGCTGTAGTCCATTCTACCACTGACGAGGGCGTGGGTGACGTTCTTCTAGTTTCGATGGGGATCCATCTGAAGGTCTTGCAAAGCATGTGGAGGGTGTTGAAACATGAGGACGAGATGACGTTGACTTGACGGGTCATGGTGAGCGATGAGTCCAGTATGAAGCCAACGTTGCGTGCGTGGGTGGTGGGAGATAGAGCGGCTCCTAGTGTGGCAGGCCACCAGGAGTCATCCCATGCTGATCAGTTGGACCCGAGGATGAGGATCTCAGTCTTATCTAAGTTCAGTTTGAGGCGGCTTATCTCCATTCAGTTGGCGATGGCATGAAGTCCATTGTGGAGATTGGTCTTGGCGGTGGCGGGGCCCTTCGTGAGTGAGAGGATCAGTTGGGTGTCGTCCGCGTAGGAGACGATGCTAAGGCTGTGGGATCGGCCGATGTTGGCAAGCGGCGCCATGTAGACATTAAAAAGGGTAGGGCTGAGAGAGGATCCTTGGGGGACTCCGCAGATGGTCTTGGTGGCTTTTGACAGGAACTGAGGGAGGCGGACTCTCTGAGTTCTGCCAGAGAGGAAGAATGTGATCCAGTCCAGGGCCTTGTGGCGGATTCCGGTGTCATGGAGGCATGTGCGAAGTGTGTGGTGACAGATGGTATCGAAGGCTGCTGAAAGGTCAAGGAGGATGAGGGCCACGGTTTCACCTTTGTCGAGCATGATCCTGATGTCGTCGGTAGCGGCGATGAGAGCAGTCTCAGTGAGGTAGTTCTTGCGGAAGCCGAATTGGGAGATATCAAACAAGCTGTTGTCCTCCAGGAAGCGTGATAGTTGGCTAATATACACATTCCTATCACCGGCTCATGGGACACAGACACAATTGAACTACTTTTTGGTGACTTAAAACATAGTGGCCCAGACCCGCGACTCTCATATCCTAGAGTGGGCCCTTTCGGACTACTCCCTGACCCTGCTGACTACTGATACAGGGTTGGTCTCTCCGGGCCGTAAACCCTTGCGACTAGCCATACCTCGCTACCGCACACTTCAGGGTAAAGTACAATTGCGGTCACATGTCTCCACCTACATGCGTGATAATAAGAGTATAGTCTTGTCACAAAGAGTGATATGGGGGACCATGAAAGCAACCCTCCGTGGGCAAATGATGCAAGACTCTGCGCAGGCCAATAAGCAAAGGATGACCCGCCAGATGGAACTGGAGGGTAAAATTGCGTGCCTCACCCAACAATATTCAGCTCAATCCTCATTAGCCACACGCCAGAGCCTAGAATGAGCTTGAGTGGCCCTTAATGAGCTGTATACATCGCGGGCCAAATATGCACTGCAACAACTACAGGGACGTCATTATGAACAGGGGGAAAAAGCTGGTAGTCTCTGAGCAATCCAGCTTCGGCAGAGGGAAGAAGCGCAGGCCATCCATGCCATTTAAATACCCCAGAAACAACTGCAAGCCTCGTTCAGATGTAGACCTTTTTAGAAGGAGTCCACCTTCCACATCTGACGACCGAGGGTTAAGCCCTACTGGATGGGGAAATTATCAAGATAGAGATTGCACAGGCCATAGCTGCTCTCCTGTATCATAAATTGCTGGGGTAGGATGGCTTCCCGGTGTAATTCTACAAATGGGTCGGTGAGGAAGCAGTGCACTCCCTATACAATGCCTTTTGTCAAGCTGACTGTGAAAGAACGTTGGGTCCCACCTCAAAAAGAGCAGTGATCGTGGTTTTGCCCATACCAGGGCAGGACCCCCTTCATTGTGGTAGCTATCATCCTATCTCTCTTCTCAATGGCGATATCAAAATATTTGCCAGTGTTCTGGCAGCCCGTCTACGTAAGGTCATCCCATCCCTAATACACCATACTCAGGTGGGGTTTGTCCCGGGTTGCTCCTCTAGAAACCAACGCCACACCCTTTCACATGCCATATGGGAAGCCGGGAATATGCCAGATGAAGCCCTAGCTCTCTCCCTAAATGCTGAAAAAGCATTTGACCGTATTGAATGTGGCTGCCTATTCATGACCATGCGGAAATTCGGCCTGGCCGACCAATTTATTGCAAAAGTACGGCTGCTGTATGATAGTCCCACGGCACAGGTCAACTGCAGTGGTTTTATATCAGATCTCTTTCCAATATGCAGAGGGATGAGACAAGGCTGCCCCTCTCCCCTTTTTATTTTTACTGGCCATCGAACCGCTGGCAGCCGCAATTCGACAATCTCCTCAACTAACCGCAATCCCTTTGGGGGGGGAGTATGTGCAAACTCTACCTTTATGCAGATGACTTACTGCTCACCCTGACGGACCTGGGACGCTCCCTCCCATCCCTACTGGAGATTATTGATAACTTTGCAACCCTTTCTGGGTACTGAGTTAATAGGGATAAGGATAAGAGCGAAGTGCTGTCCCTTTCCAACCACACCACGTGGGCAGCAATCCATGGCTTCCCCTTCCGCTGGGCACAGCTCCACTTCAAATACCTGGGGATCCTCATCAACTGAGGACTAGAGCACATGGTAGCAGACAACCTAGACCCCCTCATTACTCGCATTGTTGCAGACTTAGAAAAATGGTCTCAGCTGGATCTCCATGCGGGGGAGAGTGCAGGCGGTGAGGATGGTTACGTTGCTGCGCTATACCTATGTGCTAGGTATGCTACTTCTACATCTCATCCCGTAAACAGATTGCAAGGAAATGCCTCCTTGGCATGGTTACCCCCTGACTTTTTGCCTTTGCTGATGCTATGTTTTGAATTGGAAGGGTGCTGAGGCCTGCTAACCAGGCCCCAGCACCAGTGTTCTTTCCCTAACCTGTACTTTTGTATCCACAATTGGCACACCCTGGCATCCAGATAAGTCCCTTGTAAGTGGTACCCCTGGTACCAAGGGCCCTGATGCCAAGGAAGGTCTCTAAGGGCTGCAGCATGTCTTATGCCACCCTGGAGACCCCTCACTCAGCACAGACACACTGCTTGCCAGCTTGTGTGTGCTGGTGAGAACAAAACGAGTAAGTCGACATGGCACTCCCCTCAGGGTGGCATGCCAGCCTCTCACTGCCTATGCAGGTATAGATAAGTCACCCCTCTAGTAGGCCTTACAGCCCTAAGGCAGGGTGCACTATACCATAGGTGAGGGCACCAGTGCATGAGCACTGTGCCCCGACAGTGTCTAAGCAATACCTTAGACATTGTAAGTGCAGGGTAGCCATAAGAGTATATGGTCTGGGAGTCTGTTTTACACGAACTCCACAGCACCATAATGGCTACACTGAAAACTGGGAAGTTTGGTATCAAACTTCTCAGCACAATAAATGCACACTGATGCCAGTGTACATTTTATTGTAAAATACACCCCAGAGGGCACCTTAGAGGTGCCCCCTGAAACCTTAACCAACTATCTGTGTAGGCTGACTGGTTCCAGCAGCCTGCCACACTAGAGACATGTTGCTGGCCCCATGGGGAGAGTGCCTTTGTCACTCTGAGGCCAGTAACAAAGCCTGCACTGGGTGGAGATGCTAACACCTCCCCCAGGCAGGAGCTGTCACACCTGGCGGTGAGCCTCAAAGGCTCACCCCTTTGTGCCAGCACCGCAGGACACTCCAGCTAGTGGAGTTGCCCGCCCCCTCCGGCCCCGGCCCCCACTTTTGGCGGCAAGGCCAGAGAAAATAATGAGAAAAACAAGGAGGAGTCACTGGCCAGTCAGGACAGCCCCTAAGGTGTCCTGAGCTGAAGTGACCCCAACTTTTAGAAATCCTCCAACTTGCAGATGGAGGATTCCCCCAATAGGATTAGGGATGTGACCCCCTCCCCTTGGGAGGAGGCACAAAGAGGGTGTACCCACCCTCAGGGCTAGTAGCCATTGGCTACTAACCCCCCAGACCTAAACACGCCATTAAATTTAGTATTTAAGGGCTCCCCATAACCTAAGAATTTAGATTCCTGCAACTTACCGAAGAAGAAGACTGCTGAGCTGAAAACCCCTGCAGAAGAAGAAAGAAGACACCAACTGCTTTGGCCCCAGTCCTACCGGCCTGTCTCCTACCTTCTAAAGAACCCTGCTCCAGCGACGCTTTCTCCAGGACTAGCGACCTCTGAATCCTCAGAGGACTGCCCTGCTTCCAAGAGACCAAGAAACTCCCGAGGACAGCGGCACTGCTCCAAAAGAACTGCAACTTTGTTTCAAGGAGCAGATTTAAAGACCCCTGCAACTCCCCGCAAGAAGCGTGAGACTTGCAACACTGCACCCGGCGACCCCGACTCGACTGGTGGAGAACTAACACCTCAGGGAGGATCCTCCGGCGACTCCGAGTCCGTGAGTAACCAAAGTTGTCCCCCCTGAGCCCCCACAGCGACGCCTGCAGAGGGAATCCCGAGGCTCCCCCTGACCGTGACTGCCTGAACTCCATTTCCCGACGGCTGGAAAAGACCCTGCACCCGCAGCCCCCAGCACCTAAAGGAACGGAACTCCTGTGCAGGAGTGACCCCCAGGAAGCCCTCTCCCTTGCCCCGGTGGTGGCTACCCCGAGGAGCCCCACCCTTGCCTGCCTGCAACACTGAAGAGATCCCTTGATCTCTCATTGATTTCCATTGAAAACCCGACGCTTGTTTCTACACTGCACCCGGCCGCCCCAGTGCCGCTGAGGGTGTACTTTTTGTGTGGACTTGTGTCCCCCCCGGTGCCCTACAAAACCCCCCTGGTCTGCCCTCCGAAGACGCGGGTACTTACCTGCTGGCAGACCGGAACCGGGGCACCCCCTTCTCTCCATTGAAGCCTATGCGTTTTGGGCACCTCTTTGACCTCTGCACCTGACCGGCCCTGAGCTGCTGGTGTGGTAACTTTGGGGTTGCTCTGAACCCCCAACGGTGGGCTACCTTGGACCCAAACCTGAGACTTGTAAGTGATTTACTTACCTGACAAAAACTAACAAAAACTTACCTCCCCAGGAACTGTGAAAATTGCACTGTGTCCACTTTTAAAACAGCTTATTTTGTTTTATGTGAAAAGTATACATGCTAATGTAATTATTCAAAGTTCCTAAAGTACTTACCTGCAATACCTTTCAAATGAGATATTCCATGTAGAATTTGAACCTGTGGTTCTTAAAATAAACTAAGAAAATATATTTTTCTATAACAAAACCTATTGGCTGGATTTGTCTCTGAGTGTGTGTTCCTCATTTATTGCCTGTGTGTATGTACAACAAATGCTTAACACTACTCCTTTGATAAGCCCACTGCTCGACCACACTACCACAAAATAGAGCATTAGTATTATCTCTTTTTGCCACTATCTTACCTCTAAGGGGAACCCTTGGACTCTGTGCATACTATTCCTTACTTTGAAATAGTGCATACAGAGCCAACTTCCTACATTGGTGGATCAGCGGTGGGGTACAAGACTTTGCATTTGCTGGACTACTCAGCCAATACCTGATCACACGACAAATTCCAAAAAGTGTCATTAGAAATTGATTTTGGCAATTTGAAATTTTTCTAAATTCTTAAAAGTCCTCCTAGGGCCTTGTGTTAGTCCCTGTTAGCATTTCCTTTTAGAGTTTAAAAGTTTGGTAAAAGTTTGAATTAGAACCTAGAACTAGTTTTAGATTCTTAAAAAGTATTCCAACTTTTAGAAGCATAATGTCTAGTGCAGAGATGAATGTGGTGGAACTCGACACCACACCTTACCTCCATCTTCAGATGAGGGAGCTAAGGTCACTCTGTACACTAAAGAAAATAGTAATGGGCCCCAGACCTTCCAAACTACAGCTCCAGGAGCTTTTGGCAGAGTTTGAAAGAGCCAACCCCTCTGAGGATGGCAACACAGAGGATGATGATAGTGACTTGGAGGATGATTCCCCCCTACCAGTCCTATCTAGGGAAGACAGGGCCTCTCAAGCCCTGACTCCACAAATCATAGTCAGAGATGCTGGTCCCCTCACAGGAGGGACCAACCTCTCTGAAATCACTGAGGATAACTCCAGTGAAGAGGACATCCAGTTAGCCAGGATGGCCAAAAGATTGGCTTTGGAAAGACAGATCCTAGCCATAGAAAGGGAAAGACAAGAGATGGGCCTAGGACCCATCAGTGGTGGCAGCAACATAAATAGGGTCAGAGATTCTCCTGACATGTTGAAAATCCCTAAAGGGATTGTAACTAAATATGAAGATGGTGATGACATCACCAAATGGTTCACAGCTTTTGAGAGGGCTTGTGTAACCAGAAAAGTGAACAAATCTCACTGGGGTGCTCTCCTTTGGGAAATGTTCACAAGAAAGTGTAGGGATAGACTCCTCACACTCTCTGGAAAATATGCAGAATCTTATGACCTCATGAAGGGTACCCTGATTGAGGGCTTTGGATTCTCCACTGAGGAGTATAGGATTAGATTCAGGGGGGCTCAAAAATCCTCGAGCCAGACCTGGGTTGACTTTGTAGACTACTCAGTAAAAACACTAGATGGTTGGATTCAAGGCAGTGGTGTAAGTGATTATGATGGGCTGTACAATTTATTTGTGAAAGAACACCTGTTAAGTAATTGTTTCAATGACAAACTGCATCAGCATCTGGTAGACCTAGGACCAATTTCTCCCCAAGAATTGGGAAAGAAGGCGGACCATTGGGTCAAGACTAGGGTGTCCAAAACTTCCACAGGGGGTGACCAAAAGAAAGGGGTCACAAAACCTCCCCAGGGGAGAGGTGGGGAGACAGCCAAAAACAAAAATAGTAAAGAGTCTTCTACAGGCCCCCAAAAACCTGCACAGGAGGGTGGGCCCAGAGCCTCTTCACAAAACAATTCTGGGTACAAGGGTAAAAACGTTGATCCCAAAAAGGCCTGGTGTCGTAGCTGTAGTCAGTCTGGACACCAAACTGGAGACAAGGCCTGTCCTAAGAAAGATACCACTTCTAACTCCAATCCAGCTAAAACTGGAATGGCCAGTCTCCAAGTGGGATCAACAGTGTGCCCAGAGCAAATCAGGTGTCACACTGAAGCTACATTAGTCTCTGAGGGTGGGGTGGATTTAGCCACACTGGCTGCCTGGCCCCCTAACATGCAAAAATACAGGCAGCAGCTCTTAATTAATGGGACAAGTGTAGAGGGCCTGAGGGATACAGGTGCCAGTGTCACTATGGTGACAGAGAAACTGGTTTCCCCTGGCCAATACCTGGCTGGACAAACTTATCCAGTCACCAACGCTGACAATCAGACTAAAGTACATCCCATGGCAATGGTAACTTTAGAGTGGGGAGGGGTCAATGGCCTGAAACAGGTGGTGGTCTCCTCAAATATCCCAGTAGACTGTTTGCTTGGAAATGACCTGGAGTCCTCAGCATGGGCTGAGGTAGAACTGAAAACCCATGCAGCCATGCTGGGTATCCCTGAACTGGTGTGTGTCAAGACAAGGGCACAGTGCAAGGCACAGGGTGAAAAAGTAGAGCTGGAGTCTGGAAGAAAGGCCCAGCCTACCAAGAGAAAAGGAAAGTCAGCTGGGAAACCAGCTGCAACAGAGCAAGAAAAAGAGAACCTCTCTTCTCAGGAAGAAGTTCTGCCCTCTGAGGGAACTGAGCCTATGGAGCTGGAACCTTATCAGGTTGAGCTCTTAGGCCCAGGGGGACCCTCAAGGGAAGAGCTGTGTAAGGGACAAGAAACCTGTCCCCCTCTTGAAGGCCTTAGGCAGCAAGCTGCTGAAGAGTCCAAAGGCAAGAAAAATGGAACACATAGGGTCTATTGGGAAGATGGACTCCTGTACACTGAGGCAAGAGATCCCAAACCTGGTGCCACTAGGAGAGTGGTAGTGCCTCAGGGTTTCAGAGAGTTTATTCTGACCTTAGCCCATGATATTCCCCTTGCTTGGCATTTGGGACAAACCAAGACTTGGGAGAGGTTAGTCAACCACTTCTACTGGCCCAATATGTCCCAGAAGGTTAAGGAGTTTTGCCTCTCCTGCCCCACCTGTCAAGCCAGTGGGAAGACAGGTGGGCAACTAAAGGCCCCCCTCATTCCACTTCCAGTGGTGGGGGTCCCCTTTGAAAGAGTGGGTGTGGACATAGTGGGTCCACTAGAACCTCCCACAGCCTCAGGAAATATGTACATCCTAGTAGTAGTGGATCATGCTACTAGGTATCCTGAAGCTATTCCCCTTAGGTCGACTACTGCCCCTGCAGTAGCCAAGGCCCTCATTGGTATCTTTACCAGAGTGGGCTTCCCTAAGGAGGTGGTGTCTGACAGAGGTACCAACTTCATGTCAGCATACCTAAAACACATGTGGAATGAGTGTGGAGTGACTTATAAATTCACTACACCATATCATCCACAAACTAATGGCCTTGTCGAGAGATTCAACAAGACATTAAAGGGCATGATCATGGGGCTCCCAGAAAAACTCAAAAGGAGATTGGATGTCCTCTTGCCATGTCTGCTTTTTGCTTACAGAGAGGTGCCTCAGAAGGGAGTAGGATTCTCACCCTTTGAACTTCTGTTTGGCCACCCTGTAAGGGGACCACTTGCTCTTGTTAAAGAAGGCTGGGAGAGACCTCTTCATGAGCCTAAACAAGACATAGTGGACTATGTACTTGGCCTTCGATCAAGGATGGCAGAGTACATGGAAAAGGCAAGTAAAAACCTTGAGGCCAACCAACAACTCCAGAAGATGTGGTATGACCAAAAGGCTGCACTGGTTGAATTTCAACCAGGGCAGAAAGTCTGGGTTCTGGAGCCTGTGGCTCCCAGGGCACTTCAGGACAAATGGAGTGGCCCTTACCCAGTACTAGAGAGGAAGAGTCAGGTCACCTACCTGGTAGACCTGGGCACAAGCAGGAGCCCCAAGAGGGTGATTCATGTGAACCGCCTTAAGCTCTTCCATGACAGGGCTGATGTAAATCTGTTGATGGTAACAGATGAGGACCAGGAAGCTGAGAGTGAGCCTCTCCCTGATCTCCTCTCATCAGACCCTAAAGATGGCTCAGTGGATGGAGTGATCTATTCAGACACCCTCTCTAGCCAACAGCAGTCTGACTGTAGGAAGGTCCTACAGCAGTTTGCTGAACTCTTTTCCCTAACCCCTGGTCAGACACACCTGTGTACCCATGATGTGGACACAGGGGACAGCATGCCTGTCAAAAACAAAATATTCCGACAGTCTGACCAAGTTAAGGAAAGCATCAAGGTGGAAGTCCACAAGATGCTGGAATTGGGAGTAATTGAGTACTCTGACAGCCCCTGGGCTAGCCCAGTGGTCTTAGTCCCCAAACCTCACACCAAAGAAAGAAAGAGAGAAATGAGGTTTTGTGTGGACTACAGAGGTCTCAATTCTGTCACCAAGACAGATGCCCATCCCATTCCTAGAGCTGATGAGCTGATAGACAAATTAGGGGCTGCCAAATTCTTAAGTACCTTTGACTTAACAGCTGGGTACTGGCAAATCAAAATGGCCCCTGGAGCAAAAGAGAAAACAGCATTCTCCACACCTGATGGGCATTATCAGTTCACTGTTATGCCCTTTGGTTTAAAGAATGCCCCTGCCACCTTCCAAAGGTTGGTGAATCAAGTCCTTGCTGGGTTGGAATCCTTTAGTGCAGCTTATCTTGATGATATTGCTGTCTTCAGCTCCACCTGGCAGGATCACCTGGTCCACCTGAAGAAGGTTTTGAAGGCTCTGCAATCTGCAGGCCTCTCTATCAAGGCATCCAAATGCCAGATAGGGCAGGGAACTGTGGTTTACTTGGGACACCTTGTAGGTGGAGGCCAAGTTCAGCCACTCCAGCCTAAGATCCAGACTATTCTGGACTGGGCAACTCCAAAAACCCAGACTCAAGTCAGGGCATTCCTTGGCTTGACTGGGTACTATAGGAGGTTTGTGAAGGGATATGGATCCATTGTGACAGCCCTCACAGAACTCACCTCCAAGAAAATGCCCAAGAAAGTAAACTGGACTGTAGAATGCCAACAGGCCTTTGACACCCTGAAGCAAGCTATGTGCACAGCACCAGTTCTAAAAGCTCCAGATTACTCCAAGCAATTCATTGTGCAAACAGATGCCTCTGAACATGGGATAGGGGCAGTTTTGTCCCAATCAAATGATGATGGCCTTGACCAGCCTGTTGCTTTCATTAGCAGGAGGTTACTCCCCAGGGAGCAGCGTTGGAGTGCCATTGAGAGGGAGGCCTTTGCTGTGGTTTGGTCCCTGAAGAAGTTGAGACCATACCTTTTTGGTACTCACTTCCTAGTTCAAACTGACCACAGACCTCTCAGATGGCTGATGCAAATGAAAGGTGAAAATCCAAAACTGTTGAGGTGGTCCATCTCCCTACAGGGAATGGACTTTATAGTGGAACACAGACCTGGGACTGCCCATGCCAATGCAGATGGCCTTTCCAGGTTCTTCCACTTAGAAAATGAAGACTCTCTTGGGAAAGGTTAGTCTCATCCTCTTTCGTTTGGGGGGGGGTTGTGTAAGGAAATGCCTCCTTGGCATGGTTACCCCCTGACTTTTTGCCTTTGCTGATGCTATGTTTTGAATTGGAAGGGTGCTGAGGCCTGCTAACCAGGCCCCAGCACCAGTGTTCTTTCCCTAACCTGTACTTTTGTATCCACAATTGGCACACCCTGGCATCCAGATAAGTCCCTTGTAAGTGGTACCCCTTGTACCAAGGGCCCTGATACCAAGGAAGGTCTCTAAGGGCTGCAGCATGTCTTATGCCACCCTGGAGACCCCTCACTCAGCACAGACACACTGCTTGCCAGCTTGTGTGTGCTGGTGAGAACAAAACGAGTAAGTCGACATGGCACTCCCCTCAGGGTGCCATGCCAGCCTCTCACTGCCTATGCAGGTATAGATAAGTCACCCCTCTAGTAGGCCTTACAGCCCTAAGGCAGGGTGCGCTATACCATAGGTAAGGGCACCAGTGCATGAGCACTGTGCCCCTACAGTGTCTAAGCAATACCTTAGACATTGTAAGTGCAGGGTAGCCATAAGAGTATATGGTCTGGGAGTCTGTTTTACACGAACTCCACAGCACCATAATGGCTACACTGAAAACTGGGAAGTTTGGTATCAAACTTCTCAGCACAATAAATGCACACTGATGCCAGTGTACATTTTATTGTAAAATACACCCCAGAGGGCACCTTAGAGGTGCCCCCTGAAACCTTAACCAACTATCTGTGTAGGCTGACTGGTTCCAGCAGCCTGCCACACTAGAGACATGTTGCTGGCCCCATGGGGAGAGTGCCTTTGTCACTCTGAGGCCAGTAACAAAGCCTGCACTGGGTGGAGATGCTAACACCTCCCCCAGGCAGGAGCTGTCACACCTGGCGGTGAGCCTCAAAGGCTCACCCCTTTGTGCCAGCACCGCAGGAGACTCCAGCTAGTGGAGTTGCCCGCCCCCTACGGCCCCGGCCCCCACTTTTGGCGGCAAGGCCGGAGAAAATAATGAGAAAAACAAGGAGGAGTCACTGGCCAGTCAGGACAGCCCCTAAGGTGTCCTGAGCTGAAGTGACCCCAACTTTTAGAAATCCTCCATCTTGCAGATGGAGGATTCCACCAATAGGATTAGGGATGTGACCCCCTCCCCTTGGGAGGAGGCACAAAGAGGGTGTACCCACCCTCAGGGCTAGTAGCCATTGGCTACTAACCCCCCAGACCTAAACACGCCCTTAAATTTAGTATTTAAGGGCTCCCCTGAACCTAAGAATTTAGATTCCTGCAACTTACCGAAGAAGAAGACTGCTGAACTGAAAACCCCTGCAGAAGAAGAAAGAAGACACCAACTGCTTTGGCCCCAGTCCTACCGGCCTGCCTCCTACCTTCTAAAGAACCCTGCTCCAGCAACGCTTTCTCCAGGACCAGTGACCTCTGAATCCTCAGAGGACTGCCCTGCTTCCAAGAGACCAAGAAACTCCCGAGGACAGCGGCACTGCTCCAAAAGATCTGCAACTTTGTTTCAAGGAGCAGATTTAAAGACCCCTGCAACTCCCCGCAAGAAGCGTGAGACTTGCAACACTGCACCCGGCGACCCCGACTCGACTGGTGGAGAACTAACACCTCAGGGAGGACCCTCCGGCGACTCCGAGTCCGTGAGTAACCAAAGTTGTCCCCCCTGAGCCCCCACAGCGACGCCTGCAGAGGGAATCCCGAGGCTCCCCCTGACCGCGACTGCCTGAACTCCATTTCCCGACGGCTGGAAAAGACCCTGCACCCGCAGCCCCCAGCACCTAAAGGAACGGAACTCCTGTGCAGGAGTGACCCCCAGGAAGCCCTCTCCCTTGCCCCGGTGGTGGCTACCCCGAGGAGCCCCCCCCTTGCCTGCCTGCAACGCTGAAGAGATCCCTTGATCTCTCATTGATTTCCATTGAAAACCCGACGCTTGTTTCTACACTGCACCCAGCCGCCCCAGTGCCGCTGAGGGTGTACTTTTTGTGTGGACTTGTGTCCCCCCCGGTGCCCTACAAAACCCCCCTGGTCTGCCCTCCGAAGACGCGGGTACTTACCTGCTGGCAGACCGGAACCGGGGCACCCCCTTCTCTCCTTTGAAGCCTATGCGTTTTGGGCACCTCTTTGACCTCTGCACCTGACCGGCCCTGAGCTGCTAGTGTGGTAACTTTGGGGTTGCTCTGAACCCCCAACGGTGGGCTACCTTGGACCTAAACCTGAGACTTGTAAGTGATTTACTTACCTGACAAAAACTAACAAAAACTTACCTCCCCAGGAACTTTGAAAATTGCAGTGTCCACTTTTAAAACAGCTTATTGTGTTTTATGTGAAAAGTATACATGCTAATGTAATGATTCAAAGTTCCTAAAGTACTTACCTGCAATACCTTTCAAATGAGATATTCCATGTAGAATTTGAACCTGTGGTTCTTAAAATAAACTAAGAAAATATATTTTTCTATAACAAAACCTATTGGCTGGATTTGTCTCTGAGTGTGTGTTCCTCATTTATTGCCTGTGTGTATGTACAACAAATGCTTAACACTACTCCTTTGATAAGCCTACTGCTCGACCACACTACCACAAAATAGAGCATTAGTATTATCTCTTTTTGCCACTATCTTACCTCTAAGGGGAACCCTTGGACTCTGTGCATACTATTCCTTACTTTGAAATAGTGCATACAGAGCCAACTTCCTACACAGATCGATAAAGCAATCAGAGGCTTTATGTAGGGCTGTTCCCACCTCTGCTTATCATCAGCCAAATTAATGGGACGCCGCTCCCATGGAGGTATGGGGGTTCCATCGATAGAACACTATGACTTAGCCTTCCACATCTCTCAGTTAGCATAACTACTACCCGAAGTAACGGATCCGCCACAATGGGTCATTACAGAACATACACTGCTGTCTAGTAGAGGTGGATTTAGCATCTTGTACAAAACTCAGCCAGGTTCTGGTAACCCGATGCTGAAGGCAATGCATGCAGCCTGGTGTAGAGCACATCACCTTCTAGCAACCCTTCCTTTCCTCCACTCGCAGGCCCCTATATGGGGTAATAACGGTCTATAGATAGGAGTGACCGCCCTTCACTGTGAAATTAAATCATTTGAGAGCCTAAGGGAGGGATACGGCCTCCACCCCCATCAAGAGAGGCGTTATTTGAAACTCATACACTATAGCCAAAGTAGTATAGGTACCGGACCCTGGACCTTGCAGTTGTCCCCTATCCTGTCTTACCTTAGGATGCCTTAGGGGTGTGATGGCGGGCCTATATGGGGTTCTTACATGTCACCTTTACTTCCAGCACCTCTTGGACAATCTATGCTCTAAATGACAGACACGCTTACAGGCGGAGATTGAAACAGAGGACTGGATGGATATGTTGGAGGCCTTGGACAGAGGAGTCCGAAAAGCACACCTGAAGTTTTGTCTTTTTAAAGTAATTCACTACTGATACCGGACAACTTATGCTCTAAATGACAGATACGCCTACAGGCGGAGATTGAAACAGATGACTGGATGGATATGCTGGAGGCCTTGGACAGAGGAGTCCGAAAAGCACGCCTGAAGTTTTGTCTTTTTAAAGTGATTCACGACTGGTACTGAACTCCTGCAAAACTGCAGAGAATGGGCCTTCTACCACACGCTGACTGCTGCTGCTGCCCGGAGACCCGCTGTAACCTGATCCACATCGTATGTGAATGCCCGTCGATCTGCCTTTTTGGGAGGCTGTGGGCTCCACCCTTAGCACTTCCATGACACTCCGGATACCGCTATCCTCTTCTTTCATACTCTTACACGACATGAGAGATACCACTGAGTTAACTCGGTCGCAGCGGCACTTACTACATACAGCCTTTGCGATGGCCAAGATCTGTATCCTCTGTAATTGTAGATCCCCTACACCACCCACGTTGGAGGAGTGGATGGTGGTAATGATCAGAACAGCCGCACATGAACTTGTTATATACCTAAGGAAAGACCAAACTACCCAGTATGAGCAAACATGGGTGCCCTTTATCACAGATAATTTGCTCAACCATAATAACCCTGACTGACAATGCCCTCTCCCCTACTCCCCCTAGATGGATGTCGTCACGACCCTCTCCCTATGCTTTCTGCCTCCCACTTCCTCCCCTCCCACTCGCCAACCCTCCTCCTCCCCTGTTTGCAACCCTCGCCCACCCAGGCCCCTTCAAAATGCACCGGACCCTGGGCGCCCCCTCTCCCAACCCCACCCCCTTTTTCCCTACCATGCCCCCTTTCTCTTTCGTGCAAAATATTTCTCAAATCTCGTCCTCTTCACCTTAAGCTGCCATATCTCCTTCCCCTCTAAAAACCCCCCGTTCTTTTGTTTTATTCTGCTATACTGAATTCTGTCTGTCGTCATTCTTCCCTCCTCAATTTGACCTTGCCCATCTCTAACTCATCCTACCTTATCCAAGCACACACATCGGTGCCTCGTCTTACCTCCCAGCTGATTACATTACATCCTCACAGAGGCTGACTCCCACACCCTCGCCCCCACAGCCCCCTCCACCATCCCATGGCATGGACACCTGGTCCTGCTATCAAACGCAATGGCCCATAACCTAGACCTTCCAGACGAGGCACTGTGCCCCTCCCTCTCTCGGCCTTAGTACCAAACACTTCCCTCCCATCCCTAATCCCTCTGCTGCAGGAAGTTCGGAACAATTGGCTGTCAGCTTTACCCCCCGGGGCCCCATTGACCTCTGAACACAAACCCGGACCTGTGTCAGGGCATGGGATCCTCCGAGCCCTAGGTCGACATACACCTGCCCTGAACCAACATCCTAGTGGCCCAGCAACGTCCTGTCCCTTGCCAGATGGAAGCACCCCACGCCTTCATTGTGTATTTCTATTCCTTGTTTTTCTGTCTATTGACCCACGGAAGGTTATACTGTGTATCTGTATACAGTCTTGTTATACTAATAAAAAATTACAACACAAAAAAGAAACACAGCAAGGGAGCGAGAAGGAAGATGGATCCTCATGATCTTGATGGTTGAGAGAGTATTTATAGGTGAGAGGATAGTTTGAAACCTCATATAAAGAAAACTAGTTTGCATTTTCACTGTAAGTGTAAGACTGCAGCTTTGTGGGCTAAACAACATCCTAAATTTGTAGTTGAGAAACTGAATTTAGGCACCAATTTCAATCTTGGCAATACAGATACTCTGTCACAATGGTGTCAGAGAATCAATACTGCCAAGATAATGGACAACCAGTGGAATGTAGAGTCAGACAGACCTTAGGTTTAATCATGTCAGAGAAAACTCCATCTTAATCCCTCCAATGTCCTAACAGATTAAAAGCCGTTGGAGGTTGACCTCTAATTCTGCCCACCCAACTTAGATTGGATGGGTGGAATTAGAGATCAGTTTTCCCTCTCCATCACAGCCAGGAAGAGCCTGTAAGGAGCAGTGAAAACTGCTAAATGCTCCCCATGCCATGGCAGGGGACTCCCATGACGAAGGAACCATTTTAAATTATTTTCAAAAAGAAAATCCTGCTTTAAAAGAAAACAGTTTGTTGCAAGGCTATCATGTTAGCAGAGCACTGCACCAAAGAATACAACAGCACAGGGAGGGATGACCATCGGAGCAATGGAGTAATTTACTCCATCTCCCTAATGGGGAAATGGGCCGCCTGCCAAGAAATAAATCAATCAGTGAGCTGTACACCTCCTGCGTATGACAATGCACACGCACCACATCCGTTCTCCCCACCAACAGTGTATTTTATGGACACACTTAGCATATCATTAGTGACTTTTTAGCATACCTATGAGTCAATGATACTGATACGTGGAAGATACCAGCTAACCAGAATGAACTCTGGTGCCAAAGAGAAACACAACAGAAAACGTAAACTCCTAACACACAGCCACATAACTGTGTTATGTATGCACACAGCAATGCGCTGTGGAGATATGGCACAACAAATGTCAATTCAAAGGAAATATGCACTTTTACAATTCCCAATATCAGCACACAAACATAAATGCATGATAAATAACTTGCCATGTGGTAATCAATCTGGTGCCATGAAAGAGGTCACAATTAATTTTAAAGACATTTGTCACACAATGGGAAAAATAATGAACAGTCATATACACCAATAAGAATGACTCTAGACCCAGAGGTGACTGGTGTAAGTGTTGGAGTCCCTTGAAGCCCAAAAGCACTCTCGCTCTCGGTCATGGGCACTGACAACTCCGGGCCGAATACCTTCACAGAGTTTAAATTGTACACAATCAATCAATCAATCAATATTTGTAAAGCGTGGATACTCACACGTGAGGGTCTCAAGGCCCTGGGGGAGAGGGGAAGGGCCTCATCTGAAGAGCCACATCTTGAGGTTCTTCCTGAAGATGATAAGTGACGGGCTTTGTCTGAGGTGCAGGAGGAGCTTGTTCCAGCTCTTTGCTGCAGCACATGTGAAAGATCGTCCTCCGGCAGTGGTTTTGCGGATGTGAGGGACAACAGCCAGGGCCACCTGGACGGAGCAGAGGGATATGGCGGGGTTGTGGAAGGAGACACGGTCGTTCAGGTAGCCTGGTCCTGCGTTGTGGATGGCCTTGTACGTGTGGGTGAGAAGCTTGAAGATTTGTTTCTCGACCGGTAGCCAGTGGGGGGTCCTCAGGTGTTGGGAGATGTGTTCTCGGCGAAGGAGGTCCAGAATGAGTCTGGAAGCGGCGTTCTGAATGAGTTGAAGTTTTTTGATGTTCCTAGTTGAGGTGGTGGTGTAAAGGGCATTGCCGTAGTCTAGCTTGCTAGTGACTAAAGCATGGGTGACTGTCCTGCAGACGTCTTCTGGGATCTATCGGATGATCTTCTGAAGTTTGCAGAGTGTATGCCAGCAGGAGGAGGCGACAGAGTTTACCTGGAGGGCCATGGATAGGGAGGAGTGAGGATGATTCCTAAGTTGTGGGCGTGGTCGGTCGGTGCAGGGGGGGGGTCACTGAGGAATGTGGGCCACCAGAAGTTATTCCAGCTGAGGTGGTCTTTCCAAAGATTATGAGCTCTATCTTGTCCGAGTTGAGCTTAATGCAGCTTTCTCTCATCCAGCTGGCGGCAGCTTCTATTCCTGATTGAGAGTTCCTTTTGGCTGTGTCTGGGCCTTCGGTGAGGGAAATGATGAGTTGTGTGTCATCGGCATATGACTCAATGTTAATACAGTGGCTTCTGGTGATGGCAGCAAGAGGGGCCATGTATATGTTGAACAGTGTGGTACTCAGTGAGGATCCTTGGCCGACTCCGCAGTTGACTCCTGTGGGTCTGGAAGTTTAGGGTGGGAGTCTGACCCTTGTGTCTTCCCAGAGAAAAGGAGTGGATCCATTACAGGGCTCTTCTGTGGATTCCTATGTCATGGAGTCTGGTGTGCACAGTGCTGTGGGAGACTGTGTCAAGTGCTGTTGAGAGGTCGAGGAGTATGAGTGCTGAGGTGTGATCGCGGTCTAGGAGTAATCGGATGTCATCAGTGGCTGCCAGGAGTGCTGTCTCAGTGCTGTGATGGCAGCGGAAGCCAGACTGGGAGCTGTCCAGAGAGTTGTTGGCCTTGATGAAATTCCATAGTTGTGCGCTGACTGCTTTCTCCAGTATTTTGGTGGGGTAGGGTAGCAGCGCACACATACACCCTTAAACACACACACAGGCATACAAGGAAACCTACATACATACACAGATTCAATCACACACACACAAAGACAGTCACAAAGACATACACATGTACCCCCAGCACACAGACAAACACACACCAAGGCTGTTAAACACAGAAACTTACCTGGACCAGGTCACGAGTTCCAAATCCCCCATTCATCTGCAGCATACTACAGACAGGCCCATGAGCATCCACTCAATTAGAAACTGGAAAAGAATTAAAGGTACAGAGGAAGACCTTTTTCCTCTATTCCAGCTTCTGATAGGGCAAGAGTGCATGTAATTGACAAGATTTGAAGCTCCAAAATCTGACAAACTGCATTGCCTGATGTTAGTGCAGCATGTCAAATATGTATTGTGTCTGTGTAAGGCTTGGCTGTGAGAGCCCTCTCCTGACTCAATACAGCACAATACAACTTGTGGACCCCTCTTCTGCAGGCAAAATAATATTACAGCGTTTATATGCAAAAAGGAGTTACACAATTTATTTTCAAGTAAAAGCTGTAACATGCCAAGCAACAGTGGGGGAGCGAGACAGTAGGTCAGTGTCCTGGGTCGCCACCCTGGTGCCCCCTCAACTGCCCCCACTTTTTGGACCTCTGATAGCACAAAAATAGTATCAGCTACTATGGCATGTGGAAACATCAAGAGAATTTCACTCAAAATAAGAAGTTGTGTCTGTGAAGCATAGACAATGATAACCCTTACATGTGAGGTAAAATGGTCTCAGATAGTGAATTTGTAGTAACATATTATCCATACTGTCCCTCACAAGCTCTGGATAGTCTGGTTCTTGCAATATTAGCTGACACAGCCAACATTACCTACCTCAAAGACATAAATTTGATATGTTTTGTTCAAGCGTATTATCCCACAGTGAATCTAATTGTTCCCATACACAAATATCGGAGGTCACTTTCACTATGTCACTAACATTTGCTTTTGGTAGGGAAAGATGATGGGCACCTTTACAACCTAAAGGAGTTAAATATTCTCTCATGCACTCACATTAGCAATCACTTAGCCAAGGTATCTGCAAACTGAGAGAAAGATGGGTTGGCACAACAAGTAACAAACACAGTACAAATGAGTAAGAAGACATTTCTGAAACAGACCCATAGTACCCATCTCATTTTCAGACACTGACAGCTAAACCAACACAATAGCCCTCAGTGGCTCTCTCAAAGGTTAAGTACTAGTTGCTGCATGTCCCTACTATATCACCTTTCCAGTCATAATGTATATCCAAGTTAAAAGGACAACAGACCAGCATCCACATTTTCCGTGTCATTATTGGGCCAGCTCCTGACAGGACATATTTAGCATTCTGAGGTCCTTACAACAACAGTGGCCTATTGGAAAAGGGCAAGTGGCATTCCTATGGTGTCTGGACAGAAGGAGGGAGGGTCTGGCAGGTATCTTGAAATTACCTAGGTGACTTTCTGTGGAGTTAAAACTATGAAGTAGTGGGAAAAGGTATCTTTAATGTGTCTCCCTCATTCACAAACCTGTGGTGCACATTTTTATACTACCTCATGTATTTTGTGGTAAAAACAACATGTTTCAGTGCACAATGAAGCCAACATGGGTAAGGAACACTCATTGGACTGGTGATAGATTATTTATTTTGAGGCGCTGAGTGGCATCCAAAGGAGTTGCTAACAGGTCTCTCTATGTAAAGTAAGCACAGAGGTTTGAGGCAGCTTAGGATAACTTTGTTTTTTAGAGTGAAGGTAATGTTTAAGAACCTTACTTGCAGTAGCAATGCCACTGCCTTCATGAAGAGTAGAGAAAGGTGTACAGCAGTTAATTCAGGAATACTATGGGACACCTGTTGATAGAGCTGGCTGCAATTGATTGTGAATATTTCTTATATTGTACGGAATGAATGCGCAAGATCGAGACTGAATGTGCCTATAGAGGAAAACAACATGCCCCATTTATTTCTTCCTCAGCTGTTCTTTTATTATGGACTGCCTGGGTGAAAATACACATAGTTTCTAGCAAGAGAAACCACCTTAAAGGTGTACATGACCTCTGAACATAGGCCTAGCCCTTTGTATCAAATTCTGAATGTTTTTGAGAATGGAAACACTAGCAATACCTAATTGGCTAGACATTTGAAAGTGTGAGCTGAACTGGATGTGTTCGGCACTAGGCTGTAGCCCAAAATCTGACTTTGGGAATAGAAACTTGAGTCCAACTAGCTAAATATCTTTTTTGTACTTGAACCAGGGGGGGCCTTTCACTGTCAGTATATTTTGATTGGGAAGGTGCTGCCTATCTAGTTACTGTTGACTAGGATGGAGTGTGAAGGCCCCACTGAATCCCTGCTGACCTACACTAATGGTTTAGCATTGCATAAGTGGAAGTCTCCACACGGTGAAGGATACTGAAGACAAAAACTCTATCCCACATCGGAGAATGGAGGTGGGTCACCATAAGACGGATCTCAACAGCTGAAGACATCTTCAAACCTCTGCTGAAGTCACTTGCACTCTTCACCATATGTGAAGATGGGCTGCTATGAGGATGAGTACTCCTCTCTGCCTCACTTTTGTCACTGACCATTTGTTTTATGGTGGCCCAGCACTAAGTTGTCTAGCCAGCAAACCAGATTGAAGCATCCATGTTGTCTGTTGTGAGCTACGTGTGCATTTGGGCTTGCACACCATTTGACCAGAATATAGTGAGCTGCCTTTCCAGTAAATACAGACACTCTTAAACAGTGTTCACTAATTTTACAGATAACAAAGCTACTGCTGTTGACTTGTTACTGTGATCTGCGTAGTTCTATGCAGTACAGTCTGTCAGGAGAGGTTGCTGGTTTAGTGAACTAATGGTTCATTACAGAACTCTGCTTTTGATCTTATGGCTACATACTAAAATTTTGATTCCATTTTGGCATAAAGATTGTGTTTTTTTAAGCTTCACAAACATTAGTGGTTGCACACAATAGATGTACCTAACGTAGAGTGTAAAGCCAGGGGTCATGGCTTTCATTGCTAGTGGTTTTACTGCTCAATTTATTACATATTGTGCCTATCTCAATCTTATTGGACATTGTGTTCTTTGTGATTTTAATTTTAAAATCTAGAATTTATACTGAAAATATATTTGTACAAATATTATGATATTGTCATATTGTTTTGTAATGACATTGCTCTAGCTGGTCATTCATATTGTTATTGCAGCTGTGATAAGTGGATCGTACCTTAACTAGACTCAGTGTGCTCCACCTACCTCCAGCTGGGCTTGACTGTTCGTTTATGTATGTATGAAGACTCAGGCCCTCATTAAGACTTTGGCAGATGGAAAAGCCCGTTCGCCGAAGCAGTGCAGTCAGAAAACTGCCAGTCCGGTGATCTGATCGAAAGGGCTATTATGAGTTTCCTGCTGGGTCGGCGGGTGGAAACTCAAATTCTGCCTTCCGGCCCAGAGCAAAACAACCCACAACATTGATGCCGGCTCATAATAGAGCCGGTGGCAATGTTGCAGTGTGTCGATTTTCAGCAGTACCCGTCGCGCTTCTCACCGTCTGCCAGGCAGACAGTAAAAAGAGCGACAGGCTGGCAATGGGGGCCCCTGCACTGCCCATACCAAGTTTCTGCCAGCTTTTACATGGCAATGCTACCACTATGTTAAAGCCGTCAGAGAGGGGACTCATAATCCCCAGGGCAGCGCTGCCCTGTTGAATTAGGACTGCCGGCACCGCCAAAAGACCTGGTGGGTTAAGACCCTCGGCTGGAGAAAAAGTGGCAGTGCTGGCGGTTTAACCATGGCACGTTCGCCACGGTCATACTATGGAGGCTGGACCGACTGCAAGTCTGGCAGTCCTAGGACTGCCAGACTCGTAATGAGGGCCTCAGTCAGCCTTACTGAGGCCAAATTTCCACTGCAGATCTGATCCCTGTAGCAAAAATGTATAGGTACCTGTAGTATTCTCACTTCTAGAGTGAACATCGACTCTTGCATCTGTGTGGCCCTGATCTGTTTTTTGCTATTCTGAGCAAATTAAAGACCAAGATCAGGGCTTCTAGACCAGAGGTCTTCAACTGTGTTGTGCCCCCCTGGGGGCCTGTGGCTGTATTAACGGGGGCAGGGGGCTCTGCAAAGATTTGTAAATGGAGATGGCCTGGAAGTGTGGTCTTGCTTATCTATTGCATTTTCAAAGAGTTGTCATTCACATGCAGCATTTGAACTGCATAAAAAAACAAAGGGAACTGCAAGAATAAGGGCCTGATTTACATTTTAGGGGACAGGTTACTACATCACAATGGTGACGGATAACCCGTCCACCAAAATATAAATCCCATAGGAAATAATGAGATTTGTATTTCGGCGGATAGGATATCTGTCGCCGTGACGGAGTAACAAGTCTGCCAAAATCTAAACCAGCCCTAAGTGTTGTGTGGGCAGGGCTGAGTGAGTGCAGAGACAGGGTTCCAGACATTCTATAACTATTTAGGTGTTTTCATGTAAAATAAATTGCATATAAAAAAATGCTCACACCTGAAATTAAAACTAAATGTAAATTAAACTAATCAATGGGAAATCTACTATTTTACACCATTGAAACTCAACAGGCTGATGTGATCACTGCAGGTATTTGTATGAGTGACTAGAGAGTCACAGAACTGAATGCTGGTTGGTGCAGTGGGGAATAGTAACATGTGCATTTATTGTGCTATAAGATCCCAGCATGTGACAGAAAGTACTGTGAATATGCAGATTGTTATTTAAAGTTGTGTATGATAGGATGCAGATTGTTTAAGATAAAACAAGTCCTTTCGCTAGATTGTACCTGGTGCCCAAAATCTTATAAGTTTCTATTAAAAGGACGAATTACACACCTCAAAAATAAAAAATCTTTGTTACCATGGAGCTCAGAGTGACTCTATCAATGAAAGCTAATACTGGCTTCTGTGCAGCCTTTACATTTGATGACTAACCAAATGAACACATTTCTTTTAGGTAGCAGTTACTCTGATGAGAATGCCTGTTTCTTCTTTAGCTCTCTGTTCCTCTCTTGGCTTCACTGTGGAGGAGACCTTAACCCTTCATCCCCTTTATTTTCAGCCAGAGATGATTCAAGGTCTGCATTTTTAAGAAAAAGTATGTGGACTGCATTTGCAAAATTAATAAGCATGGGAGTATCAGTCCCATAGATTCCACCCACTTTCACCTTTGTTTACATGCAGATTTTCCGTGCTAGCATTAGAACCCAGATGATCCTTGCTGTGCAGGAGCCAAGCCCCAGGCAATTGGGGATGGGTGGTGGTGGGGATTGGCAGGGTGACATAAGGAGCTTTGTTTTGCACAAAAGGACAGCCAGCCTATTTTGGGCTTCAGGCCTAGGTGTGGGTGACTAGTGTAGTGGGCAGAGCAGGGAATTTGCTTTGTAGGCTCTTGGTCTTATTGGTGATGCCGATGCAGTGGCACCAAGGCCCAACATTGCAAGGAGCCAAATAAACCCTGAATGTGTCTGTTTTACCATCTATCCTTGTTTGAATTAGGGTCCACTGCACCCTTCCTGTGACAGTATTGCTTTAGGTCTCTGAGCAGTGGCCCAAAGGGGGACAAAATGAAGCAGAGGAGGCTCATTTCTTTGGGCCCAGAGAAATGGCAAAGATGCGATAAGATGTTTTTAACAAAGGGCAGAGGATATTGTTTGCTTGTAATGCAGTAGCTATCATTAGTAAAGCAGGTGAAGAGAAACTGGGGCCTGGGTTGTGAGGGGCCCACTGCATCACAATTATGACTGTTCCTCTTTACAGAAGGGACATGGGGCTGATTTTGCTTGCTAGTGTTATGGCTGTGGGCCTTCTTTGAAAGGAGATGGGATAACACTTTGGAGATATTTTTTCAGAAAGCGGAAGTGGTTGTTTCAAGGTTGGCATTATAGCCTAACATGGTGGGGAAGGCGTGAAAGGGGCAAATGAGACAGCTTTTTTTCTCATGTCCGCAGCTTATCATTATTGGAGTAGGTGAATTGTATTGGGGTCCAGTAGTGTGAGGGACTTATAACATCGCAATTATAAGGAACAGTGTTTTTGGTCAGTTTCAGTTTTTGTATTATGCATTTATGAGTCTCACACTTAGTGTGCATTATGAGCTACATAAATAGTGCCCCTGAAATGATAACCTAAGCACCATGCCCTGAGCTCAGCTTTGACTCCGCCCCTCTCACAATCTTCCCATAAACCTTGGGAGGGAGCTCAATGCAAAACAGTTTGAATACATCTGTTCTAGATCCTCTGGTGAACGTGCAGGTTTGATGCCAGCTTATCATCTAGAGGCAGAAAACCTGGTGGACTGAAGCCCAGAAACCAGTTAAACATTACATGAGGGTGAAGCATTCTTAGTAACAATCAGTTCTGTGAGAGTCACAGACATATTGGATGTTAGTGAATTCTGTGACTCTTTTCATCATGAATAGATACACTCAAGAATACACACCAGAAATATGTTTTATGATATTATTAAAGCCAACATCTTTTTCTAGTATATGAAATGTATATAGTTGTAGCAAAAAAAATAGTGGCAATGAAAACAATAAACAAAATACTAAAAAGAACTGCCACACTGTAACAGTACATCAGAATTGTCCTGAATGGAAAATATGGAACCAGTCCTTCTTCTCCAATGGCTCTCTTGTCTTTAGGGAGCTGTCTTAGCAATTTAAGGACCTGTTTGATATGTGTTTTTAAGGTGGCCTTTCCCTTGCATACCTTAGTAGAACATCATAAGTGTTGTTCTGTAAGAAGAAGGTTGTTGTCTGTTTCTGCTCTCAGTAGCTATGACATAACCAGTAAGCATATAAAGCCAGGCCGGCTCAGAGATGCTTGGCTGTGGCCTTCACAGAGGTAGTATGCAGCTTCTGCTGGCTAGATCTCAATCTTCCAAAAAGTTGTAGATTTCTCTCTGCCTTGTACACGTCTTTACCAAGCCTGACATACACTTTTCTAATTATTTTGAAAAGAGACCAGGCCTCACACTAAAAGTTGTTGAATACAAGAATTTACAAGAATTTCATCTTGTTGCACCCTCACTTAATTCTATAAAACTTTACAAATCATGTAAATACATATGTGACTAATTGACACATTATCAAACTATAATACACCATATATATCTTTTACATGTGCAAACAACACTAAATCCAACATACTTTTGCAAAAGATAAATGTGCATTGACAGTAAATGAATAAATAAAAAAATAAAATATATGAAATAACATGGGGAACACATGCAGAAAATGCACAGAATATGTTGCTTCAGAGACCGATTCTGATAATACGTGATATACAAATTAACTGTGAGCTCTTAGCACTACATATTTGCTTCAACGTTTGTATTACATAGAGCCAAATTTACAGTTTGGCAGAAACAGTACTCCATCACAAAGATAGCGAAATACCTTTTCCTACCAAAACCTCGGTCTGCCAGACTCATGTACGTGTGGGTGGACTTTAATTATTCTGTCAAAGTTCCGACTGGCCTTACAGAGTAGGAGCCATCAAATGAAGGACATTGCACAGCCCTTCCTAACTAGGGCAGATGGTGTAATGTTTGATTTTCTGTCTGTCACTGTCAGCAAAACCCTGCATACCATTGGAAAAATCTTTCAGGGTGCTTGGGGCATTAGTTCTTCTGTTTTTCAGAAACAAACTCCTGCTTTTGGAAACAAAGAAATATAAAATGTTTTGTGAGCGACCAACACTACCAAAAGTGGCTTCTCACTAAACATTAGAACATTGAAAGTAACCACTGTGATGATGGTTTCTTTGAATGTATAGAGTATACCCTTAGGCCTCCAAAATCTCTAAATTTGGCAGGCAGAGTACCATCAGGATAGCAGAGGTAACATCCTCAATCATCAATATGGACACTACTCGGTCCATCAAAACCGTAATAAGGGCGCATAGTGTTAATCAGAACCTCTAGGTTCAGGTCCTTCAATATTAATAATTATTCTTGTATTCAGGGGTGTGCGAAATGTGCACAATTTGCTGTAATGTAATTAAGTGAAACTACTGCAAAATTAAACACATCTACCACTAAATTATTTTTCAAACAATTATTCAGGTCAAAATTCAATTCAAAAATGTAATTTTGTGTTGATATCCTTTTGCTTGTATTCAAAATACTGCCACTGTCTGCTCAGTTAAAATATCTACCTGAAATGTTTGTTGACCACCCATGTTAAAGGAACTGCCGCTCGCATTCAAAACACTGCTGCTTTGATTCAGATTTGTTGTTTTGTGCTCAAAAACAGTCTGCTAAGGTAAATAATCTACTGGAAAGGCTGTACGCATTGAAAAATTACCCGAACAGTACTTCTTGTGGTACAATTTCACCCCACAATAATGTGATGTGCCATAGTGGTATAATCTCATGTACATTTTGTTACACGAAATTAGCAAAATAAGGACAAGTACATTGTCATGATTACAATTTCACCCAGGCGTAATTTTTCTGTGATACCTAATGTATCAGTGTTGGATGGATAAAACACTGAGGCCCTAATTTAAGAAAAGTGGTGCTGCACCCTGTGCAGCGCTACTTTTCTTGCACCCCAGAACGCCCCCCTAACGACACCATGTGTGCGCCATATCTAAGATACAGTGCACCATGGCGGTAGCTGGGGGAACTAGCGCCAACCTTTTTTACAGTAGATCGGAGCCTTGCAGGATTAGTGTCAAAAGTTTAAAAACAATGGCATTCCTCCTTTTAACACATGCTCTGAGCAGGTATTAAATGTGCCGAAATAAATGACACAAATAAATCTTTTAGAAACACCCCCTTTGCATACATTATGCCTGACGCAGACATAATGTAGCACAAAGGGTTACAAAGTGGTTCAATACATGCATCGCGCCACTTTGAAAAGTTGGTGCTGAGATTTTGGCCTTGTTGGGCCACATTAGCGTTAAAAAAAAATGACGCTAATTTGAAGCAAGGAGGCGCTAGGGATTCCTAAATCAGCCCCTACGCTTACTGTGCAAGTTGCACCAGTAACCACAGCCAGCACTTACATTTTTGCCTTCTTGCATATTTCCATCATACATAACACAACCTTTTGTTGTATGCTTAGACTATGAAACCAGACAATGATCTAATTTTGCTGCACAAAGTATGTAGCACAACGCATTATTTTTGTCACGTGGTCTAACTGATGCACAGATTACAAGAGCAGGGTTGAATTTTATGTATTTGTTCCAGCGTATCATTGCACTGCAGCAGGGGGCACCGCTTCACTTGACGAAGAAAAGGATGGGCTACACTCCTTTATTTACCTCTGACTACCAATACACATTCTGAGGCTTACGCTCCTTCATGAAAGGAGTTTCCTCCCCAACATGCTGGATAACTTCCTTCTCGCTGGCTATGGAACATCTTCAATTAATCTCTTGTGCTTTCTCTTCTTGGAATGTGTATGCCGTTAGATTCCTTTCTCCTGATACAAACAAAGTTACCAACATATTTTGCTCTAAACTAATATTTTCTCTAGCCACTCTTACTTTACTCAGTTGCACATGCTGCTCCCACAGAGGAGTAACATCCCAACTATGTGCAACCTGGATGCTGGTAGCATCACTTTGTGTGATGCTCACCTCCAGATTTATGCATCCATGCCCCCCTCCATGAAACCATGCCTGACCCCTCTCCACAAACATATCACCTCTAAGCCTCGCATGCATTGAAATCAGGATGTGCACTGGCAAACAGTTTCAATTATCAGTACATGAATAAGGTTGAAACATTCCAGCTAGGGGTTCACGTTTCTTCAGTTTGTGCTACGAACATCGATTACTGTTTAAATTTGTAACTGGAGGATTCATAGGAGTTTTCCTTAACATACCATTTTTGTCAGTAGATAACAAATGAGTGGATTCCGAACGTTAGGTTGGACATAATGAAATGCCTTTATATCTAAGACAAATATACTGTTGAATAGTGTGAGTAATAGGTTCTTATCAGTAATGTGATAGATCACCACTACAATGATTAATCATGTTATTTTGTCCCATTCATAACCTGAATAGCACTGATAACCATAGAGCTCTCACAAAGATGATGAACACATTTCTTTGTCTGCTGCTCCTATCTCAGAATATGTTTAGTTAAGAATGTAGACATTTTTTAATAATATAGTGGGGGGCCTGACAGTACAAACAATAAAATGAATGTTAGGACTAAAGTAATGTAAATAGTCTAGTCTGGCTGTAGCACATTTCCAGAATGACCTGTGTTTACCAGTGTATGATGTCACAGCCAAATTAGTCGTCTCTCATAAAATATGATTAAAATGCGTAGTCAGTTTATTTGTACCTGAAAAAAAAAATCTCAAAGGAATGTTTGGCCCATTACTTTATGTCACAAAAGTGACACAAACCAGCACAAAATGTTTTTTTTTTATTAATGTACTTTCCAGTGCACAAATTGTGCTGGAAAGTAGATGGAAAGTAACTCCAACCAGGGCTAAGCACTGCTTTTCATTACTTAGCATCAAGGGAGCCTTCTCTGAATGGTACATAGGCGTTCACATGCAACCACCCATAGATTTTGATGCAAAATCCTCCCTACTAACAATTGTAGACAGGGTTTTGTTTGAAAAATGAATGCCACCTTAAAGCAGGTATTAACATTGAAAAATTTAATTTAGCCATTCTTTTCTAACTTGCATGTGTGCTACACTGTACAGTACACATACAAAGAAGGAAATGTTTTAAAAGTTGCTTAGACATATTGGGCCTGATTACGACCTTGGATTACTCCGTCCCAAATGTGACAGATACCATGTCCGCCACGTAACAAATTCCATAGGATAAAATGGACCTTATAATATGGCTGGCGGGATGTCCATCACATTTGGGACAGAGTAATCCCCTCCCCCAAGGTCGTAATCAGGCATTATTTGGTACTGCAAAGGAATCCTTCCCAGTACAAAACCTATGCTAGACTCATGTACACACTCTTGCAGTATGGTGTAAACGTGTGTGTGTGTGGTGCGCATCAGCAAACTTCTGCACCAGCAATAGGGAGAAGGGAAGAGCGTGCCATATCTCTGTAGATATGGCGTTCTCCTGCTCTCTTCCTGTCACATAATGCAGTAAAGCATTTTTGACTGCTACGCTGCATTGGTTGACACTTTAGTGAATCGGGCCCTTTGTTTCCTTAGGTACTACTTTTACAAGCACTGATTATGACTTGACATGCATTGCCATTATATCACAGTTGTTCCCTAATGTGATAGTCACTATTGTTGCTAGTCAGCAGGACAAATTTCAGAAATCACAATTACAGACTCATTTCCAGAATGGTGTACTGTGTACTGCACTGTGAAAGTAAGTGTTACAAATGGGGTCTTTGGTTGTCAGTCAGGTTACCCCCTGTCCAAGCAAGGACCCTCACTCTAGTCAGGGTAAGTCCCACAAAAACCAAATGATCCTGTGCCCACCCACTGGTAGCTTGGTACTGAGCAGTAAGGCTTAACTTAGAAGGTAATGTGTAAAGTATGTGTGCAATAAATCATACAAGAACACAATATCACATCACAAAAATACACCACACAGTGTTTAGAAAAATATATAATATTTATCTGATAAGATGTAGGTCAAAACGATTAAAATGCAATAAGTAGATGTTGAGATATCACTGAAAAGTGATATAAAGGGGGTTATTACAACTTTGGAGGAGGTGTTAATCCGTCCCAAAAGTGACGGTAAAATGCCGGATATACCACCAGCCGTATTACGAGTCCATTATATCCTATGGAACTCGTAATACGGCTGGTGGTATATCCGTCACTTTACTGTCACTTTTGGGACGGATTAACACCTCCTCCAAAGTTGTAATAACCCCCAAAGTGTCTTAAGTCTTTGAAAATCAAATAAATGTCTCTTAAAAACAATAAAGGTCTCTTGTAAGCACAAAGTACCTGGTTCGCATTCAAAATCTCCACAAGGGACCGCAGAGGAGGCGATGCGTGAAAAACGGGGAGGTGTGCGTTGGTTTTGCCCCTTCGCACACCGACTTGCGTCGTTATTTTTCACGCACAGGAAGGCTTTGCATTGATTTCCGGTGCGCAGCCTTGGTTCCTCTTTGGATTGCAGGGGTTTCTGGTGCCCCGGGGACTGTGTGTGGAATCCTGGGCTTGCGGAGCGAAGTCACAAGTGCTGCGTCGATCCAGTGGGCGTTGCATGGAAATTTCACCTGCACAGCAGGCGCAGCATCGATTCCTCTCTGGAAGTCGGGCTGCGGTGTCCCGGGTTTGCTGTGCGTCGATCCGGTGGGCCGTGCGTCGAAGTTCCGGTCCCAATGCAGGCACCGCGTCGATCTTTTTGCGAAGTCGCACTGCGTCGTTCTGGTTCGGTGTGCAGTGAATTTACCACCACAGGGCAGGCTGTGCATCGTTTTTAGCAGGCTGTGTGTCGAATGTTTGCCGCACAAGGAGTCCAGTTGCAGGAGTGAAGTCTTTTTGGTCCTGAGACTTCAGGGAACAGGAGGCAAGCTCTATCCAAGCCCTTGGAGAGCACTTCTCAGAACAGCCGGGGAGCAGCAAGGCAGCAGGGCACCAGCAAGGCTGCAGTCCTTGTCAGAAAAGCAGTCCCAGTGAGTCCTTTGGTCAGCCAGGCAGTTCCTATTGGCAGGTCTGGTTCAGGGATTCTTCACCAGAAGATTTCTTGTCCAGAAGTGTCTGTGAGGTAGAGTGTCTACCCCAAGAAGTGTCTGAAGTCTGTGGGTTTGGGTCCTCTTCTTATGCCCATTTTGGCCTTTGAAGTAGGCTTACTTCAAGAGAAAGTCTCACTTGATTGTGAAATCCTGCCTTGCCCAGGCAAGGCCTCAGACACACACCAGTGGGCTGGAGACTGCATTGTGTGAGGGCAGGCACAGCCCTTTCAGGTGCGAGTGATCACTCTTCCCCTCCCTCCTAGCACAGATAGCTCATAGGAATATGCAGATTACACCCCAACCCCCTTTGTGTCACTGTCTGGAGAGAGGCGCAAACAGCCCAACTGTCAAACTAACCCAGACAGGGAATCCATGAACAGGCAGAGTCACAAAATGGTTCAAGCAAGAAAATGCCCACTTTCTAAAAGTGGCATTTTCAAACACACAATCTTAAAACCAACTTTACTAAAAGATGTATTTTTAAATTGTGAGTTTAGATGTCCCAAACTCCACATGTCTATCTGCTCCCACAGGGAAGCTACGCTTTAATCATGTTTAAAGGCAGCCCCCAGGTTCACCTATGAGAGAGATAGGCCTTGCAACAGTGAAAAACGAATTTTGCAGTATTTCACTGTCAGGACATATAAAACACAATAGTATATGTCCTACCTTAACCATACACTGCACCCTGTCATGGGGCTGCCTAGGGCCTACCTTAGGGGTGTCTTATATGTAGGAAAAGAAAAGGGTTAGGCCTGGCAAGTGGGGACACTTGCCAAGTTGAATTTACAGAAGCAGGGAAATGGGATAGACAAGAAAGCCCTCCATTCAAGAGCAAGGTACTGATCCAAAGAACATTATCTATATAGGTCATGATTCATGGCCTGTACTTACGTCCTTACACTGCTCTTGTAGGAAGGTGAGACCCAACAGGACTCTCAAAACAGATTTTGGCAGCCATCTTGAACAGTTCCTTGTGATCCATAGTGACTTTACTAGGCAGTTGAAATACATAGTTGCTGCAACCTTGTTGTTGGAGTTTGACACTTTGCAAATTGTTATTTCCGAACTGGATACAGTAACAAATCCTAGATCAATTATAGTGTTTAAGCGTTTTGACTTTGCAACTGAACACGTTTTAGGAATCTGTTCAGGATTATGAACTCTTAAATTGCACCTTGTTTCTACAAGAGGAATAAAAAGGATTCCCATCTTTGTACAGACATTGATACCCTTTTTTTTTCACCTACAATGTTAAAGTCTCTACTTAAGTGGGAAACTGATTTCTTGTTAGGTAATGTCTATAATATTTAAGTGCATTTACTATATTGGACTTTCTGAACCTGTCACATTGAATATAATTCGAGTCACAGATTGTATTTATATTACACTGAAGGTAGTTAGCCAATCAGCAGCCTCATAGCTCTGAATACTTTTGCATATGTTGCATATATTACACAGGCTATACTTGTGTTTTGGTGCTAACTGGATGCAGAGTTTCTCAAGATAGTAGATAGTTGAAAATACAGAGATTGCTAAAAGCTACATCATATACAATATTAGGAACTAGGTGCTGGAGCCACAATGATAGACTCATTAAAAGCGTCCTCCTAACTTTAGATATCAATTATCCTACTGTGAAGTGACTGTGCCCTGCTGTGTGACACGGCAGAGGGACTTGATCCAGTGCCACTGTTTCTTGGTCTTACCCAATTCCCTATAACCTGGACATACTTCGAACCAACATGTTGTCATTGTATGCTTGGCAGTGTGTTTAGAGATCTGTGGAAGCACAAAACACTGTGGTTGAATCCTGAGTGCAAAGTTAGTGCATTCGGGCGGTATATTTTTTACTGTATGAGCATTTGCAACAATATGACTTCCACAACAGCAGCTAAAGATGTCTATGGGCAAGACCTAAAAAAGCATAAATGTTCCCCCCACTGGACGAAAAATTCCTGTTCATCACAGTCAATAGTGTTTTTTGTTTCCCAAAGACAAAGCTCCACTTTGAGAGTTGGTATGCAGTTTGGTCAGTCATATCACCCTGGGTTAGCAGGCTCAGAGTTGATTTGTTTTCTCTCTTTTTCAGCCATTTCAGTGGTAGTACTTTTCCAAACTATTTGTGCCAATCAGATGCAGGACTCTAAATTGGGAATGCTGACTACCACTGGTCCGACAGATGCACTTTCCCTGAGTCACCTAGAGGGCTAATTTCAAGCTGACAAATGTCTCAGAGAATTGTGCTGTGAAATGCACATTTGGCCTCTTTTTTCCAGTTCACCATATGACAAACTAGTTAACCTTGGACCTCAACTACGAATTTATGTTTGTTCATTTTGCTTACTGTTGGACCTGGCCATCCCCAAACCTTTTGCCTCCTTTCTCCTATTTTTCCTGACTTGTTTTTGTTGGCTTTTGAACTCTGAGCACTTTACCACTGCTAACCAGTGCTAAAGTGTATATGCTCTCTGTTTAAATTGTACTGTTAATTGGTTTATCCATGATTGGCATATTTGATTTACTAGTAAATCCCTAGTCAAGTGCACTAGGGGTGCCCAGGGCCTGTAAATCAAATGCTACTAGTGGGCCTGCAGCACTGGTTATGTCACCCACATGAATAGCCCTGTAAACATGGCCCAGACCTGCCACTGAAGTGTCTGTGTGTTCATTTTTAAACTGCCAAATCGACCTGGCAAGTGCACCCACTTGCCAGGCCCAAACCTTCCCTTTTTATACATGTAAGACACCCCTAAGGTAGGTCCTGGGTAGCCCCATGGGCAGGGTGCAGTGTATGTTAAATGTGGGACATGTACTGATGTGTTTTACATGTCCTAACAGCATACTGCCAAATTCAGTTTTTCAACATTGCATGGCCTGTCTCTCGCATAGGTTAACACGGGGGCTGTCTTTAAATATCCTTAAAGTGTAGTTTCCCCTGGAGAGCAGAAAGAAATATGGAGTATGGGGGTCTCTGAACTGACAATTTAAAAAAATATATTTTAGAGAAGTTGGTTTTTTGATTGTTAATTTGAAAATGCCCCTTTTAGAAAGTGGGCATTTTCTTGCTTAAACCATTCTGTGACGCTGCCTGTTTGTCAGACTGACAGTTGGGCTGTTTGTAAATCCCCTCTAGACAGTGAGACAAAGGGAGCTGGGGTGTAGCCTGCATAACCCGAGGGCCATCTGAGCTACAGTGGAGGGAGGAGTAGTCATTTACACCTGAATGAGCTGTGCCTGCCCTCACACAATGCAGTCTCCAACCCCCTGGTGTGTTTCTGGGGCCTGGCCTCGGCAAGGCAGGATCTTGTGAACAACAGAGACTTTCCTTTGAAGTTTGTCTACTTCAAAGGCAGAAAGGGGTATAATTAGTGGACCCAAAATCCCAGACTTTAGATCACTTCTAGAACCAAGAGAAACCTCTGCCAAGGAGAAGAGCGGAAGAGCTGAGGAGGAGTGCTTCCCCTGCCTGTGACAGTGCTTTGTTGGGCTATCCTGCAGTTGCTGCTTCTGCCTGTGAAAGGAGACAAAGACTGGACCTTGGTGTGCATTCCTGCTTGAAGAAGAATCTCCAAGGGCTTGAACTGCACTTGCCTCCTGTTTTGAAGTCTCAGGTCCATCAAAGACTTCCTCTGCCAGCACCTGGACTCTCTGCTGAGATTCCTGCCCTGCCAAGAGGTGCCCTATCCAGTCCCTGGGCACTTGAAAGGTGAAGGTGGCAGAACAAGAACTGAAATCCACGCACAGAACGCCGTGCAGGGAGATTTTAGATGCACCATCTGCAATGCAGCTGATAAATGACACGCCACCCGCTTCGTGGATGAAATTTACGCATTGCGGCTGGAGAAACAATGCAGCACCCATTTGCCGCTGCTGCTGATGATGCAAACCCCACACAGTGCAGTTTTCTAACACTATGCAACCAGATTTCTCACGCATCATTCCTGGGCGTCAAAGTCAATGTGAACCTGCGTGGATCTGAGGTGCCCTGTCTGGAAATCAACGCATTGCTGTCTTGCAAGGGAAAAAAATGACCCGACTGGAGAAGAAACGATAAACGGCCTCACTTGTGAGTAAGAAATCAACGCATCGCTGACTTTTCTGATGCACGCTCGCCCATGCAGCTTTATTTTTGACGCAAACCGGTTACTTTGTGTAAAATCAATGCTTCCATTGTTTTCTATGGGGTAAGTCTTCTTCTTTGAAAAAATTCATATCTTGTCATGTGTATGTTGGATTTTTGTCGTTTTGGTCTTGTTTGATTTAGATAAATATTGTCTATTTATCTAAACTGTTGTGGTATTCATTTTGTAGTGTTTTCACTGTATTACTCTGTGTGTTGCTACAAACGCTTTACACATTGCTTCTGAGTTAAGCCTTTCTACTCATGCCAAGCTACCAAGGGGGTGAGTGGGGGCTAACCAGGTGTGTTTCTCCTTTGCCCTGACTGGAGTGAGGTCCTTCCTTGGACAGGGGGTAACCTGACTGCCAACCAAAGACCCCAGTTCTAACACTCTGCAACTAAGGATTTAAAGTACTTTCGTACAGCAAACCTAACTCGGTCCTTGTAGCTGGCCCATGCTCCATAACTGTCAGCCTGAACTTTGACTCTGTTCCGGTTTGGTGAGACCAGATAGCCATTCTAGATGCTTTACACTTTTTGGCATTATTTTCTTTAAATCTTTGAAATTCAAAAACTCCTGTTCTACTAGTTGGACTTTAGTCATTTTGGTCTTGTTTTATTTATTGCATTTTTATCCATTATTCTAACACAGTGTGGCATCTTTTTCTGTGATCTGTTCACTGTTTTACTGTTGAAAGTGTTGCTCAAATAATTTACACATTACCTGTAAGTTAAGCCTGACTGCTCTTTGCCAAGCTACCAGAGTGTGAGCAAAGGTTAATTCAGGGTTTGCCTGTGCCCTGCCCTTAGTAGGATTGTGGTTTCTGCCTGACCAGGGCTGCTACCCCAGTCAACCAGGAACCCAATTTCTAACAAATGTTATCTAGCACTACATAGGAGTGCACATATTTTTTTGCTTTCCCTCATGAACTCCTTGCTTCCTTCAATCCTCACACTCTTCATGTTCCTTCTTCTGCTCCACAGCTATTACATTGGTTACCCACTGGCCTTTTAATTTTAGCCTTTTGTCATAGTTCTACTTGTGCTCCTCTGACACCCACTGCTCCCGCTATTCAAAGCCATTGACTTCTACCCCACAACACCATGCCTATTTGCCTGTTGCTGCACTGCCACTCCACATCATGTTTATTCTAAATATCACATTTAATTATTCATGTTTTGGAGTGTCCAGTAACTGCAATTTGCTGGTGGGCTGCTCTTTTCTTAACATATTATTTTTGCACATTTTCTTCACTTTTTAATTTCCACTCCAAGATCTACTATCTTGGAATGATAAATAAAAAAACAACTGACTAGCAGCATCATGTTAAATATGAGAGCTTGCATTGTAATGCATGTACGTGCATACATCTTCATGCTGAACTGCTTTAGCATCATGACACATGCTTGTGTTCATATCATTGCAGTTTTTTCTGATGCTTCTCAGCATCAACAATCATTTTATTTTTTTGTTGATGATGTGAAACATCATTAACAAAACAAAAGGCATTAGCAAAGCCAGTAAGTCTGCATTTTGCTTATAGGGTTAAAAGTGAATGGTTGTTTCTTACCTGGTGCGTATGGTGATCCCTAGCACAATAAGAGGTGACAGACGTAATTCCAGAGAGGTCAACTTAAAAAGTAAAGGCCCTCCAAATCCTTTTTCATTGGTTTATGGGCTGGAGGGCGTTTCTGCCAGCTGAGCAAAAGCAGCTCTGTCACCTGAAACACAGCTTCACCCCTCTCAAAAAGGGGAGGAAAACTGAATGGGAAATCCACCAATTTTAGACAGATTCCCAGTTACCACCCTCCAAAACACGAAATATATATTTTTTACAAGTAGTTATAAAGAGTCACTCATAAAATATTTTAACACTTCACTGACCCTTTCTAGTGTTTTTAAGTTGGTCAAAACAGTGCCTTCTGTAGCACAATTTCATAAAGGCATTGGACAAAAGTCCAAGGTCAAATGTTTCATAAGGCATCCTTACATTTTCAAAAAGTAGAAAGCCCTTTTCTTCACTTCTACCTTCCAGTTCATTCTTTTTTCACATCTTGTCCATTCAAAGAGAAAGTCCTAAATACTTATTCATTTTGATTTTCAAAACACACATTTTCATTAATAGTAAACAAATTAATTTCCCCTAATTTTAGCTAATAATTATTCAAAATACACCACCTTGGATCACAAATATAAGGCTTTACCATAATGAAACTTGGTAGCTCATTATATGGTGACCATTTTCTTAATATGTTCCTCTATCGAAGATAAACAACATCCATCCAAAGTAATGAAAAAATGATTTGACTGATTTAGGACATATTTCAGTCTTTCCCTATGATATGGCTTAGACAACCCGATATGCCAGAAAATATTTATGAGGTGTCATCCACAACCCTCACTTGGTGTCAGTGGACACTATGGAAATGAGGAGGCCCCACTGTCAGAAAATGCCACTGATAAGAGTAAATAAATCCATTGTTTTCTGGAACATTTAGCTTTCTGACCTTAGCTGTGGATTACTACATGTGTTTTTTAGAAGGATCACATTTTTCTTTAAAATAGCAAATCCTTTGGTAAGGCAACTGGTTGTGTCCAGATGTATTGAAAGAGATATGAAAGTACGACTAAAATATATATGTGACCCACATACTTCTAAGATATAGCATATGATTTAAGATCATAGGTTCCTTCCAGCAAACCTTTCTGCATGACATAACCCGACTGTGTAAAATGTAATTAAACCTTGAATCTAATAGAAACATCTAGTTGCAGATTCCTTACCATAGAATTTCCCCCAGGCATCTGTCTGGATTTGGAAATTTTTCTCGAGCAGTATCCCTGCGCAACGTCAGGTGATGTTGGTCCACTCCGTGCCCCTCAGCAGCATTGTGCCTGCCGACATGATGTTGCAGCTCTTGTATAGGCACCACCCCAGCATGCTGGTATCAGTTTTTTTCTTTCTGCGCCAGCCAGCACTGATCTGAAGAGGAGCTACCCCTCAGTCTCTTTTTGACTGGTCTTTTTTGACATTTTGTTGAAGATGTTTGAGTGTCTACACATTGGTGCATGGAGGATGCACCGATGTCTACGACAGATCCACACCTCGTGTGCTCGTAGTGTCTGCAGCATGACCATGACCTGAAGTCATGCTCCGAGTGCCGGGTCATGAGTCCAAAAGATTTAGGGGAGCAGTTCCTAATGGTCCTTGCGGCCTGGCACTCATCTCTGCCTCACTCCCAACCTCGGTCGAGAGGAAGGTCCAGAAAACGGTCCCCTAGCCTCCCTTCATCTTCATCCCACTCCAAGTCCTCTGGATTCTTGGGTACGTCAAGGCACAAAAAGAATTCAAATAAGAACAAGGGTTCTTCAACTTCACCCTTTTCATTGGCCGATGAGACAAGGGAAAGGGAGCATCGTCGCTCTAGACCTCCATCCTCAGAACCTGTGTCTGGGTCGGCTCCGCACCTCCCCACTTTTACGGGAGCCAGAGGGACCCCTGCCCAACTCAGAGAGTTTTATGAAGCCATGCGCCTCATATTTTGGCAGTCCAACTCCACTGGAACACCTTTGGGCCCCATGGGGTCAGCAGGGACCCCTTTGGGTTCTGCGCAGGCGACTTCAGCCTCAGCTCAAGGGGGACCCTTGAATCCATTCCTGGATCTGAAACGGCATTGGTCATACAACCTCGACCTTCCCCGACACCGGTTCCGACACTGACGCTCCTGATACCGGCTGTGACCTAGGGTGTCATTGATCACATCCTTGTTGCCAACTCCGACATGGAGGTGAATCAGTGTTGCGTGACCCCGACTCCTGACTTCAACAAGGTCCTTCCTCCTATGTCAGATCCTAACCCTTTTAGCTGACAGGAGAGATGCAGTGAAGTTCATAATCACTAGGCAGAGCGGTTGCATCAACAGTGGCCTTGAGGTGCCACACCTAGTTAAGGACTTCTGGCTTTTCAGAGGATGTTTAATCTACCCTTATGGACATGCCCTTTGTTGGCATGCGTCTCTTCGGAGATAAAGCAGACTTAGGCCCTCATTACGACTTTGGCGGTCTTCGGGCAAGACTGACATTCAAAATCCCGCCACCATCCCGCCAGTGTTGGTGGTACAGTGCCCGCCGTATTACGAGGCACAAAAACCAAGCCGACGAAATACAGCCAGAAATCCAACACCGCCAGTGCGACTAACGGTGAAAGAGCGACTATCCATCCGCCGGGCTCGCCACGCCGACACCATTCCAGCCGCCATAATACGAGTTACAATTCAGCACAGCGGAACATGCATCCCCAATAGAAGGCAACACCAGATTGGACAGCCCGAATACCCCACACCTAAAACATATACACACAACATGCACACCTGTTCACCGCACTATAATACACACCCCCTCACACTCCCACAAACCCTTGAGAATATCACCACAAGCCAGAGATATACGACCAACAAACCACTGCACATTGAGCAATAATTCACACGTTGCACGCACACCCACAACATGTCATGCCACAAGCACCCACACTTCACCGACAATGAGTTGCGGGTCATGGTGGACGAGATCGTCTGAGTCGAGCCACAACTGATGGGAGCACAAGTCCAACAAACATAAATCGCCAGGAAAACTGAGCTATGGCAGAGGATCGTCAACAGGGTGAATGTAGTCAGCAGCTACCCACGCACAAGGGAGGACATCAGAAAGAGGTAGAACGACCTCAGGGGGAAGGTCTGTTCCATGGCATCCAGGCACAACATTGCCCTCAACAAGACTGGCGGTGGACCCCATCTCCTCCCCTTGACTTAACAACCTGGGAGGAGACGTTCTTGGACATTATGTATCCTCAGGGCGTGGCAGGAATCATTGGAGGGATTAATACTAGTAAGGAACACCCCCGAGCACTAACCACTCCAGTCCTGCATGCCTCCCAAGCATCCACCACTCCCCATCACATCACAAACCACAAGAATGCACCCCCACTCTATTACCCCACCTTCCTACTCTGCATGCCACACCACCGCTCTCCCACCATCCACGCACCCACCCCGCACAATGCACGCTAAACCTTCACTATCTCCTCAACTACCACCCCCACAATCCATCACTAGGCATTCTGGATCCGAGTCACACTCACACCTCACAATGGTGCACCTGTGTGGACATTCATCCCACAGCCCACCCAGAGTGCTAGCCAACACCACCTCACTACCAATGCCAATTATAGCAATGTCAAACAGCAAACCCATAACTACAATTGAGATGACAAGCATGGCCCAAAGGCCATTCACCATGCAGTGTCAGCACTGTTGCAAATGTCATAGCCATCCCTGGGTAATGATTCCACCCACTGCAAGCGGCATACCATGACACTACAATGGCATTTCCACGTAATAACTCTTACCCTTTCCATCCACTGATGCCAAGAGAGGTAACCATGCTACTGCCATCCAGCAGAGGATGCCAGGTAAGACAGCCCTCCCCAGGAAGAAGGCCTCAGTGGATGTCTGGATTTCAACAAAATGCCAGGGCCATCTGGGGCGACTGGCCAGTTCACCTCCAGCAGCCGCAAGGCAGACATCCCAGACTCACCCTTCCATGTGGCTACAACACCACAGCTAGCCGCTCCTCCCCAAACCTGTGCCTCAGGGACCACTCAATTAGAGGTGTGCCCCACAGTACAGGGGCCTGAGTCAATGGCACCTGCCCCAAACCATGAAGGCCTTGGTGCTACTGGGAGTGGGCACACTGTGCCAGAGGCACAGGGCACCAGGGCTAGACATTGCTACTGGTTACATAGCATGGCTCTGCCACAGCTGACCCCCATACATGCCACATCTGCACGCAACACAACAGTCAAAACAACCACATGCAGCACATCCACCCTCCGTGCACACCCCACCCCAACATTCACTCACACATCCCACCTGACATCTACCTGTGTCTCCTCCACTCCTCCTCCCAGTACACCTTTACGCCCACACTCATCCACCCAACACACACCCAGCACCCACATTTCATACACCCATGAACCAGCACTGAAGCCATAGCCACATAGACACCAAGCAACCATCCTCTCTCCCTCCACTCCCAAATGCCTAACCCATGTCCTACCTGCTGCCCCGAAAAAGAGATTCCTGCATGAGTTTTCCCTGTTCCTGTCTCCTGGTCCAGTCCCTGTTTCCCCCAAATGCCCTGCTACCCTCCCCACCCCTCCCTTCCACCTCCCTGTCATCCTCTGGGCTGAGCCATGCCCAGCAGTTAGCAGTCTGCTATGCTGCCACAACAGCCACACCTGCCCCTCACACCTCCAGCCCTGGTAGCACTCCATCTGGGTCCCCTGCTGTGGTGGCCTCCACCGCCGTCCCACCTAAGAAGGCAGGAAAGAGGGGCAAGACTAAGGCATCCCCCCAAAAGCAGGACAGTGAGGGGGGAAGCCTGATAAGAAGAGGAAGGACACCCCATCCAAACCATGATCAGCACCCCCACCCCCTCATCCCTGAGGTGCCTGCATGTCCCATTGATGCCCCTGCCCTGTGGAGGTCTGCACATTATAGTCAGGAGTCAAGTTGGACAGTCCTCACATGCCCAGTGTGCTCAGGACATTTGGACAATGAAGCACTGGCCCTTGTGGCATTTTGTATATAGTTGTTGTCATGACAGTTTTTTATATTTACAATACTATTTAGCTAAAATGGCACCGTTGGTGTTGATGCTACATAGCTTATCCTGGCTTTCCTTGAAAATGTATGTATGGTTACTGTGAGTTTCTGCGGGTGTGTGTATTAATGTCCTTCCCTCCAGTGTATGCTAGGATGGGGTACTTATGGCTGGTGTCTATTTTGGCATCGCTGGTCCTGGATGTCAATGGCCAGCAGGAGCATTGGAAAGACTTGCAATCCACATGCCATGACGCCTACGGATGTGCCTGTGTTCCAGAAGGTGGGTGCTTCCTTTTTTTTATTTGTTTCACCACGGTTTTCACAACTGTTGGACCGCCCCGGAAGTCAAGGCAGTGTGCAACCTCATAATGTGGTTGAATGGGAACTGTCTGACCATCGGCCTGAAGAGACCTTCTGCCGGCAACAGCGGTCCGTCCACATTGGCGGTTCTGACGGAAACTTGACTGTGTTCTGCAGGTGCCTTCTCAGTACTCGGAATTGCTGTAGCGAGGTTCTTGGGTGCTATGTGGATACTCCATCGAAAGGCGTTTTCCCCTTTTCGAAGTATTAAGCTGATCTTTGTGTTATACCTCTGCATTTGTTTTTGGACAATAACACTATTTCTTGTCTTGTCCCTCTTCATATTTTTAGGTACTGGATGGATCCTGCAACCGGAGGTAACACAAGAAACAAGAAGGGGAATTACTGTGGTGGAGTGGTGTCTAGGGTATCCAGGGGCTACCACACGTGCCATTTACAAGTCTTACTGGTAAAATGAGAGAAGCAGAGGCCTACATTCCCAAAGGTTTTGGAGTGGGAATTACAGTTACAGCTAGATGAAGACCAATGTCAAGACATATTTATCAGGAAGACGAATCACATTAAATGCCACAGGAAAATTTGCCTTGTACAGAATTCTGTACCTCTTGCTCTTCTCAGCATTGAACTGTTGTTCATGTGATGCATTAAAATGCTTGTGCATGGATTAGGTTCTAAAGCTATATTTCTCTGTGTTGTCCCTGCTCCGCTTCCTCTAGCACAAAAGTGAAAGTTACGTATTTCAAGGACAATTTTCATTTCAGAAGGTCGAACTGCGAAATGTTATAATCTAGTGGTGACTTAGAACCCTAATCATGAATATTTTCCAGTTCTTCATTTAATTTTCTTCTTGTGTGTCTGTCTCTGGATTTTCGTCTCATGCTCTTCTTGATCAGAGACCATTGTAAAAGTACAAAAAGTGTTGTTTACCCAAAAAAGTCATCAACAGCCACAAAACTGTACAATCTCCTGCTCCGGGACTGTGCAATAGCAAGGAGTCCAGTTAACTGTGCCAGATATCAATGAATTGTTTGAATGTGGAACAATATATTGTCAGGAACCAATCAAACATCTGCCATGGTCCATAATGATTAGAGGATCCGCAGATCAAAAAAAAGTCATGGGTGGATCTGGCACAACTTGGTTTCACAGTATTGTTTACCAGTTCCACAAATCCCAAAAGGCTTAAAATGTGCAACAATTGAAATGTGACATCACATCTGTGATTGTTCTGTTGTATTTGGAGAAACCTACTTTCAAATAATTTGTTACGATTTATTTGAATACCAAACACAATTTTTTTTTTTTTTTTAAGTTACATAGTTTTTAGAACTTGTGTTTTGATTAGCTGTTTTCTGAACATACATGTGCCACTTCAGCAATTGTGCAAGAACCATGAACCCAAAAATAAGACATGCGGTTTGAAAGTGTTATGTCTATTGGTAGATCTGTAGAGGACCTGTAAATCAATAAGAAGCAAGAAGCCAGAAATGAGGGATCTGATGAATTACAAACTGCACACTTTTAAAAAACACAAGTTCATAGCCTCTAAAATGACAGATCCCATCGTTCGGAGGACACATTTTTCTATCCATGTCTAACCAGAAAACAGAATGATATTCAGAGTAGTGCTGCTCAAAAACTTTATAAGAAAAATTTCCCAAGAACAGAGTCAGTGGAGCTCAGAAACAGCATGATTCAGTTCAAAAGCTACTTCAACAGAGTTTCAAGATGACGATGTGGTTGATGTTAAGAGGAAGCAAGCATCCATCTAGACAGAAGTCTCAAGCGTAGAAACATTTTACTTACTGCCAAGGTAAGAAGGTGAATGAGAGAGAAAAAAATTGCAAAAACTTTGTGAAACCAAGGGATATATTTAGGAGCCCCTAGAGCCAACTGATCAACACTTTTCGTGACGCTCCAGTGGAGCTATGCCCTGCCCATGTTCATGGCCCCAATACTTTGCGTGGAAGGGGCGTGCAATGGGTGTTGCCGTGGGTGTACCACAGCAGCACCAATTGCATTTTGACGCTGCCTGAGATTTACAAGTTTTTGTAAACCTGAGGCAGCCTCAAAATCTAACGCCACCCGTAGGAGTGGCGTTAGAGTGGCATTTTGCAGCACACATAGAAAACGAAAATCACTATTTAGGAATGTTTTTGTGCAGGAAGGTATTTCTTCCTGCACAAAAACAATCTTCCCCTCAACGCAGCCATCCTTGCACTATGGTGCAAGGGTGGATACGTTGGCGCACGGCAGCAAATTTTGTGCCGGCGCAGGGGGAAACACAGGGGTGCACCATATTTTAATAAATGCGGTGCATCCCTGCGTTTTGAAAATGACGGTGCACGATGCTGCCAAATTTAGTGCAGTGCCGTTCACCATCATTTTCCATTAAATCTGGCCACAGTGGTCTTTACTCAATTGGCACCAGAGGAATAATACACCATCTGAGAGCAAATTAGCCAAATGGGTTTTGCCAGGCAAAACAGACAACAAGGAGAGGAGGAAGGGACAGTGTATGGTGAAGTCCTGAAAACATAGGAAGAAGAGACTGTTCCTTAACTGAATATGTTTGTAGCCTACTGCACAAAGTAAAACATATACTCAGCTGAAGAAAAGCAGAGAGTAATCTCTACATTTTTAGCCCATCACCATAAGAAATATCACAAGAGGTTCTTTGCAAGTAATTTAGCTACAGATTTTGAAAAAAATAAAAGTTACACAAACAAAGTTCAAGTCATCTATTGAAAAAAGCCACAAGTGGATTGTAATAAAATATTAATAAAATGTTTTTAATGCTTCAGATGTCTTTTAGCCATGCCATGAGTATTATTCTAGATGAGGTCACACACAGGGCATAATGGAGAAGTAAGATATTGTTAGTTTACCTAACCATAATTTGTAAATAGTATTGTTTTTAAGATTTGTATATGTAACCATTACTTCACTTTAACTGTAGTTTCAAATGTTTTGAGTCAATGATGATTGTGCAAATCCAACGCAATACAACTGATTCCCATGGTAACTTCCCATTTTATAGGGGATTATGAAAGTCCCATTAGGTACTGGTAGGTATTTCCCCATCTAAAAATTACCACTAGCTGTAGTATCAATACGCTTGCATTAGTCATGTGGAATTACTGTACCACTTATGCCCTGATTACAAGTTCATAGCTAAATTCTGATCCAATCAAAACCTTTACATTTGTATTACTTATCCCAAACACTTGCTGGTTTCCCCTGATAGATGCCAGGCATGTCAACCCCCCTAAAGTATATCAGGGAAAGGCCCAGAAAATTGAGTTAAAATGTATGCCACTACAATCTTGGGTGCAATGTATGTTGTATTGTGTAAAGTGTTCCAGCGCTTAATGCCTAATGCTGGTCTGTGCCAGACAAACAAGACAAATGTGTCAAATAAAATAAAATTATTTTCATTGCTGCCTCAAATTGAAATGAGTTTATATTTGCCAAAAATGTGTTTTAATCATGTATTACCAAACATTGAGTCAATGAGGTACATGTGATATTCTTATTTTCAAAAATATACATATCAGTTAGAAGATTTTAATGTTTAGTATTAAGGTACCTCTAAGGCTGATTCAGCTTCTTCGTAAGCAACTTGTAGCTCTTCCTTTTCCATTTCTAGTTTTTTCTTTGATTTCTGAAGTTCATGTACGCTTTTTCCACCTTCTCCTAGTTGCTCTGTTATATCTGCGATTTCCTCTACAGGGGAACATCACAAATGGAAGGTCACACAGAGGCTGCAGCTAATTATAGAACAAGCATTTGCATTGCAATAGGTCTCCTACTTAGGTGAGTTGGAGCTATTGGCACTGTAAATTTATAACTGGAATTCTTTTGTCACATTAATTGATCAACCCTGCGCATGTTTGGTATTTTCTGCCACAGAATTCCAAGTTAAGTTAATCGGTGGGAAATGCAATATTGTACATTATGAAACATCTCTTAGTTAATACACTGCAGAGGTCTTTTTGTGTACCCAGAGAGCCACAGAATTGAATCCTGCTTGGTGCAATGGGGAATAGTGACGTGTGTTTAGCACTGTGAGATCCCAGTCTTTGTCAGAACCCACTGTGAATATTATTTTAAACTTGTATTACACATAGTATCAGACAGCCTGCTACAAAATGTGCTTCTAAAACATAGATTTTTATAAATACCCCGAATGTGGGTAGTGCAAATTTTTTCATAACTCTCCGTTAAAAGCAAACACTTGACAACCCAGCAGGTAACTCTCTTGCAATACCACTTAAAAAAATAAAACTGTGTTATAACAAAGCTTCATGTGATTCCATCAACTAAAGCCAATACCGGCTTCCAAGCATCCTTTCCGTTTGCAGATTGGCCAGTTGAGCACAAGTAGGCACCCGGGCAAGAAGGCCAGTTTAGCTGTCTGCCCCACAAGCATTTCAACTCTCTGAATTAACCACCCAGGGTGGTTGTCTTTTCACAAAAAGTAGGGAAATTGTTTTCATTAATTTAAAAAAAGTATGGGCATGTCGTGACCATCAGATCCCAACCAATGGTAAATATAAATAAATACATACATAAGTCTATATATAGTACACGTTTATTTATTATATATATATATATATATATATATATATATATATATACATATATAGAAAATGTCACTTACCCAGTGTACATCTGTTCGTGGCATGAGACGCTGCAGATTCACATGCTGTGCACATCCCGCCATCTAGTTTTGGGCCCGGAGTGTTACAAGTTGTTTTTCTTCGAAGAAGTCTTTTTCGAGTCACGAGATCGAGGGACTCCTCCCCTTTCGGCTCCATTGCGCAAGGCGTCGACTCCATCTTAGATTGTTTTCCCCGCAGAGGGTGAGGTAGGAGTTGTGTATCTAGTAATAGTGCTCATGCAATGGAGTAAATATGTATGTACATAATGTGTTTAAAAGTGATATATTTACAAATTTACAAATGTACAAGTCTAATTTTTTTCTGAACTTAAAACGGCTACAGGCTCCCGGGGAGGTGGGAGGGCGCATGTGAATCTGCAGCGTCTCATGCCACGAACAGATGTACACTGGGTAAGTGACATTTTCTGTTTGATGGCATATGTAGCTGCAGATACACATGCTGTGCATAGACTAGTAAGCAGTTATCTCCCCAAAAGCGGTGGTTCAGCCTGTAGTATTTGAAGTTGTTTGTCTGTAATACTGCTTGTCCTACTGTGGCTTGCTGTGTTGTTAACACATCCACGCAGTAATGATTGGTAAATGTATGAGGCGTAGACCATGTGGCTGCCTTACAGATTTCAGTCATTGGTATGTTTCCTAGAAAGGCCATGGTAGCACCTTTCTTTCTAGTTGAGTGTGCCTTTGGTGTAATAGGCAGTTCTCTTTTTGCTTTTATATAACAGGTTTGAATACACTTAACTATCCATCTGGCAATGCCTTGTTTGGATATTGGATTCCCTGTATGAGGTTTTTGGAATGCAACAAACAATTGTTTTGTTTTGCAAATTTGTTTTGTTCTATCTATGTAGTACATTAGTGCCCTTTTAATGTCTAATGTATGTAATGCTCTCTCAGCTACAGAATCTGGTTCTGGAAAGAATACTGGGAGTTCCACTGTTTGATTTAAGTGGAACGGTGATATGACCTTAGGTAAGATTTTAGGATTTGTTCGTAGAACTACTTTATGTTTATGTATCTGAATAAAGGGTTCTTGTATAGTAAATGCTTGTATTTCACTTACTCTTCTGAGAGATGTGATAGCTATCAGAAATGCTACTTTCCATGTTAAGTACTGTATCTCACATGAGTGCATGGGTTCAAAAGGTGGACCCATAAGTCGTGTTAAGACTATGTTGAGATTCCACGAAGGAACTGGTGGTGTTCTTAGTGGGATAATTCTTTTCAGACCCTCCATAAATGCTTTTATGACTGGGACCCTGAATAATGAAGTTGAGTGCGTAATTTGCAGATAAGCTGAAATTGCGGTGAGATGTATTTTTATGGATGAAAAAGCCAACTTTGACGTTTGTAAGTGTAGTAGGTAACTTACGATGTCTTTAGCAGATGTGTGTAATGGTTGAATGTGATTATTATGGCAGTAATAAACAAATATTTTCCACTTATTTGCATAGCAATGTCTTGTGGTTGGTTTTCTAGCTTGTTTTATGACCTCCATACATTCTTGTGTAAGGTCTAGATGCCCAAATTCTAAGACTTCAGGAGCAAAATTGCTAGATTCAGCGATGCTGGATTTGGGTGTCTGATCTGTTGTTTGTGTTGAGTTAAAAGATCTGGTCTGTTTGGTAGTTTGATATGGGGCACTACTGAGAGGTCTAGTAGTGTTATGTACCAAGGTTGTCGTGCCCAAGTTGGTGCTATTAGTATGAGTTTGAGTTTGTTTTGACTCAATTTGTTTACTAGATATGGAAGGAGTGGGAGAGGGGGAAAAGCGTATGCAAATATCCCTGACCAATTCATCCATAACGCATTGCCCTGAGAGTGAGCCTGTGGGTACCTACAGGGAGTGCAGAATTATTAGGCAAATTAGTATTTTGACCACATCATCCTCTTTATGCATGTTGTCTTACTCCAAGCTGTATAGGCTTGAAAGCCTACTACCAATTAAGCATATTAGGTGATGTGCATCTCTGTAATGAGAAGGGGTGTGGTCTAATGACATCAACACCCTATATCAGGTGTGCATAATTATTAGGCAACTTCCTTTCCTTTGGCAAAATGGGTCAAAAGAAGGACTTGACAGGCTCAGAAAAGTAAAAAATAGTGAGATATCTTGCAGAGGGATGCAGCACTCTTAAAATTGCAAAGCTTCTGAAGCGTGATCATCGAACAATCAAGCGTTTCATTCAAAATAGTCAACAGGGTCGCAAGAAGCGTGTGGAAAAACCAAGGCGCAAATAACTGCCCATGAACTGAGAAAAGTCAAGCGTGCAGCTGCCACGATGCCACTTGCCACCAGTTTGGCCATATTTCAGAGCTGCAACATCACTGGAGTGCCCAAAAGCACAAGGTGTGCAATACTCAGAGACATGGCCAAGGTAAGAAAGGCTGAAAGACGACCACCACTGAACAAGACACACAAGCTGAAACGTCAAGACTGGGCCAAGAAATATCTCAAGACTGATTTTTCTAAGGTTTTATGGACTGATGAAATGAGAGTGAGTCTTGATGGGCCCGTGGCTGGATTGGTAAAGGGCAGAGAGCTCCAGTCCGACTCAGACGCCAGCAAGGTGGAGGTGGAGTACTGGTTTGGGCTGGTATCATCAAAGATGAGCTTGTGGGGCCTTTTCGGGTTGAGGATGGAGTCAAGCTCAACTCCCAGTCCTACTGCCAGTTCCTGGAAGACACCTTCTTCAAGCAGTGGTACAGGAAGAAGTCTGCATCCTTCAAGAAAAACATGATTTTCATGCAGGACAATGCTCCATCACACGCGTCCAAGTACTCCACAGCGTGGCTGGCAAGAAAGGGTATAAAAGAAGGAAATCTAATGACATGGCCTCCTTGTTCACCTGATCTGAACCCCATTGAGAACCTGTGGTCCATCATCAAATGTGAGATTTACAAGGAGGGAAAGCAGTACACCTCTCTGAACAGTGTCTGGGAGGCTGTGGTTGCTGCTGCACGCAATGTTGATGGTGAACAGATCAAAACACTGACAGAATCCATGGATGGCAGGCTTTTGAGTGTCCTTGCAAAGAAAGGTGGCTATATTGGTCACTGATTTGTTTTTGTTTTGTTTTTGAATGTCAGAAATTTATATTTGTGAATGTTGAGATGTTATATTGGTTTCACTGGTAATAATAAATAATTGAAATGGGTATATATTTGTTTTTTGTTAAGTTGCCTAATAATTATGCACACCTGATATAGGGTGTTGATGTCATTAGACCACACCCCTTCTCATTACAGAGATGCACATCACCTAATATGCTTAATTGGTAGTAGGCTTTCGAGCCTATACAGCTTGGAGTAAGACAACATGCATAAAGAGGATGATGTGGTCAAAATACTCATGTGCCTAATAATTCTGCACTCCCTGTAGATGCGAAGTTTTGGCATTTTGCGTTTTCTTTTGTTGCAAATAGGTCTATTTGCGGTGTTCCCCACCTTTGGAAGTAAGTCTTTAGTATTTGGGGATGAATTTCCCATTCGTGGATCTGTTGATGATCCCGAGAGAGATTGTCTGCTAACTGTTTTTGAATTCCAGGTATGAACTGCGCTATTAGATGAATGTGGTTGTGAATCGCCCAATTCCATATTTTCTGTGCTAAGAGACACAACTGTGTCGAGTGTGTTCCTCCCTGTTTGTTCAGATAATACATCGTTGTCATGTTGTCTTATTTGACAAGAATGTGTTTGTGGGTTATTATAGGTTGAAATGCTTTCAGTGCTAGAAATACTGCTAGGAGTTCTAAGTGATTTATGTGAAACTGTCTCTGCTGAGTGTCCCATTGTCCTTGGATGCTGTGTTGGTTGAGGTGTGCTCCCCACCCTATCATGGAGGCATCCGTTGTGATTACGTATTGAGGCACTGGGTCTTGAAAAGGCCGCCCTTTGTTTAAATTTATAGTGTTCCACCATTGAAGCGAGGTGTATGTTTGGCGGTCTATGAACACTAGATCTTGAAGTTTACCCTGTGCTTGTGACCATTGTGATGATAGGCACTGTTGTAAGGGCCACATTTGCAATCTTGCGTTTGGGACAATGGCTATGCATGAGGACATCATGCCTAGTAGTTTCATCACTAATTTTACCTGTACATTTTGATTTGGGTGCATGGCTTGTCTTACGTTCTGAAATGCCTGTACCCTTTGTGGACTTGGAGTGGCAATCCCTTCTGTTGTGTTGATGGTTGCTCCTAAGTATTGTTGTATGTGACACGGCTGTAGGTGTGATTTGTTGTAGTTGAGTGAGAAACCTAGCTTGTGAAGGCTTTCTATAACATACTTTGTGTGTTGTGAACACCGTTCTTGCGTATTGGTTTTGATTAACCAATCGTCTAGGTACGGGAACATATGTATTTGCTGCCTTCTGATCTGAGCTGCCACCACTGCCAGGCATTTTGTAAAAACTCTTGGTGCTGTTGTTATCCCGAATGGCAACACTTTGAACTGGTAATGTACCCCTTGGATTACAAACCTTAAGTACTTTCTGTGGGAAGGATGTATAGGTATATGGAAATACGCATCCTTGAGGTCTAGTGTTGTCATGTAGTCTTGTTGTTTGAGCAATGGGATCACGTCTTGAGGTGTCACCATGTGAAAGTGATCTGATTTGATATATATGTTTAATGTTCTGAGATCTAGTATAGGTCTGAGAGTATTGTCTTTTTTGGGTATGAGAAAGTACAGGGAGTAAACTCCTGTTCCTTTCTGATGAATTGGTACTAGCTCTATTGCCTCTTTTTGCAACAACGCTTGGACCTCCAGTTGTAAGAGATCCATGTGTTGTTTGGACATGTTGTGTGTTTTCGGTGGGACATTTGGAGGGAATTGAAGAAATTCTATGCAATAACCATGCTGGATAATGGCTAGGACCCACGTGTCTGTAGTTATTTCTTCCCAGTTGTTGTAGAAATTGGTTAGTCTCCCCCCACTGGTGTCATGTGTTGGGGATTTGTGACGTTGAAGTCACTGTTTATTTTGTGGAGTTTTGGGGCTCTGGAACTTCCCTCTACTCTTTGGGAACTGTCCTCCTCTGTTTTGTCCCCTAAAACTTCCCGCTGATATTGACTTTGATAAGTGGGTCTTGTTTGTGAGGGTGAGGGTTCTGTGCTCTGTCCCCGAAACCCCCCTTGAAAATGTGTTTTCCGAAATGTGCCTCTGCTCTGTGGGGAGTAGAGTGAGCCCATGGCTTTGGCCGTATCTGTGTCCTTTTAAAGTTTTTCTATGGCAGTGTCCACCTCCGGCCCAAACAACTGCTGTCCGTTAAATGGCATATTCAGGACTGCATGTTGTATTTCCGTCTTGAATCCTGAGGTTCTTAGCCATGCGTGCCTCCGTATGGTCACTGCTGTATTTACAGTCCTAGCAGCTGTGTCGGCTGCATCCATTGCTGAACGTATCTGATTGTTCGAGATACTCTGGCCTTCCTCCACCACTTGTTGTGGTCTTTTTTGGAACTCTTTGGGCAGGTGTTCTATGAAATGTTGCATTTCATCCCAATGAGCCCTATCATATCTCGCCAGCAATGCCTGTGAGTTGGCAATGCGCCATTGGTTGGCTGCCTGTGCTGCAACCCTTTTCCCCGCAGCGTCGAAATTGCGACTTTCTTTGTCTGGAGGTGGGGCATCTCCTGAGGTGTGTGAGTTCGCCCTTTTACGAGCTGCCCCTACTACCACTGAGTCTGGTGTTAATTGCTGTGTGATGTACACAGGGTCTGTTGGTGGCGCTTTGTATTTTTTCTCCACCCTTGGAGTTATGGCCCTGCCCTTCACAGGCTCCTGAAATACTTGTTTGGAGTGTTTGAGCATTCCTGGTAACATAGGGAGACTCTGGTACTGGCTATGTGTAGACGACAGTGTATTAAAGAGAAAGTCATCCTCTATAGGTTCTGCGTGCAGAGTGACATTATGAAACGCCGCTGCTCTTGACACCACCTGTGTGTAGGCAGTGCTGTCCTCAGGTGGTGACGGTCTCGCTGGATAACAGTCGGGACTGTTATCAGATACAGGCACATCATAAAGATCCCATGCGTCGGGATCATCCTGACTCATCCCTGTGTGAGTTGGGGACTGCATCATTGGTGGAGTGGCTACTGGTGAGAGTTGTGGTGAGCGTTGTGGAGATGGTGGCGGAGTCACTTGTCTTGCCACCTTTGCCTGCGGCTGCTTGTCTTTCTCTTGGAAGGCAAGTTTTCTTTTCATTCATATTGGAGGGAAAGTACTGATCTTCACTGTGTCCTTTTGAATGTGGAGCCTTCTTTGAGTGTAATCTGGCTCCACTGCCTCTAGTTCCTGTCCGAATCTGTGTCCTTGCATCTGTGAGGACAGGCCCTGTTCCTTGGTGTAGGAACTCGATTTCGGTTCTGAGGCCGGATGTTTCGGTATGGAAACTTTTTTGGCAGTCTTTTTCGGCTCCGAAGACACTTTTTAAATTTTCGGCATACTGATCTCTCGATGCCGACTCATTTCGGTGCCGCCCTCTCGGTGTCGAGATTGCTCTGCCCGGTGTCTCGGGGTCGAGTCTGCTCTGTGCCGGTATCTCGACTGGAGTCGGATGACTTCGACACATGCGTGCCCTTTTTCGGTGCCGATGGTCGGTCACCTATTTTTCGGATTAAGCCATGGCCTGCTGGCGGTGGCGTCCCCTGGGCTTTAGCGGTTTTTCCGCGAGTTTTGTGTTGTGACGTCTTACTCACGGTTTTCGGCTTCTGTTCGGGATGGATCTCGTCCGAGTCCGAATCCGCTATGGAGAAGGTTTCTTCCTCTTCCTCCAAGTGTCGTTGTCCTGTCAGCGCCGATGCCATTTGTAGTCTTCTTGCTCTTCGGTCGTCCTCGACCGAAACGCTCGACAGGCCTCATAAGTATCCTCTTTGTGTTCTGGAGACAAACACAAATTACAGACCAGATGCTGATCTGTATAAGGATACTTGTTGTGACATTCGGGGCAGAAGCGGAATGGGGTCCGTTCCATTAGCCTTGAAGACGCACGTGGTCGGGCCGAGCAGGCCCCGCTGGGGAATCGAAAACCCCGAAGGGCCACCGGAGCTCTTCAGAAATCGGTGTCGATCTGTTGTAACTAGCCCGATAACGAACGCAAACAATACCGTCGAATTTTCCGAGATTTTAACTAACTTTCCGAACCGAGACGCGGAGCGAAAAGGAACACGTCCGAACCCGATGGCGGAAAGAAAACAATCTAAGATGGAGTCGACGCCCATGCGCAATGGAGCCGAAAGGGGAGGAGTCCCTCGATCTCGTGACTCGAAAAAGACTTCTTCGAAGAAAAACAACTTGTAACACTCCGAGCCCAACACTAGATGGCGGGATGTGCTGTTTAGCTGTCTGCCCCAGAAGCATTTCAACTCTCTGAATTAACCACCCAGGGTGGTTGTCTTTTCACAAAAAGTAGGGACATTTTTTCATTAATTTAAAAAAAGTATGGGCATGTCGTGACCATCAGATCCCAACCAATGGTAAATATAAATAAATACATACATAAGTCTATATATAGTACACGTTTATTTATTATATATATATATATATATATATATATATATATAAGATGAGATGTTATTTCAATATGGAAAAATGAGACAAAAATTCTTACAAAGAGGCTACAAGAAGAGTGATATAAATCAAGGAATGCAAAGAGCAAGCAAAATGAAAAGAAACACACTCTTAATACAGAACAAAAAGAAAAATGAAAAGAAGAATGAACACATGAGAATAATATTCTAATATAGTAAAGATTTGCCTATTCAAAATATTTTGAAGAGATATTGGAACTTTCTATACAAAGATCAGGACATTGGAAACAAAGTTGGAACAAACCCCTCAATAACTTATAAGAAAGCACCCTTACTGAAAAATATGTTTATTAAAAGCCACTTCTCAACACCTTCAAAAGAAATATGGCTTAGCAAAAATAAAACCAATGGCTTTCTCAAGTGTAACACATTCAAAGCTTGTAAATTGGAGTTAATAAAGTACACTTTGAAGAAAATACTAGGAAACTTACAAAAATAAACCAAAGGATCACTTGTGAAATTGAATACGTGATATATGTTATTGAGTGCATATGTGGAAAAATGTATGTTGGTAGTACAATATGCCAACTAAAAAAAACGAATTCTAGGATAAGAGAGGTACAAAACAAAGACACTAGTTATGCACTAGCGAAACATCGTCTACGACATTCAGAAGAAAACTGGACAAGTATGAAATACTATGGCACTGCCCATGTGAAAAAACTGAAAGAGGGGGCAACAGAGAACAAACACTCTGAAGATGGGAATCAAGGTACATTATAAGGCTCCAAACAAGGACGCCCTTTGGGCTCAATGCAGACGAAGGATGAGTAAAAATGTAATATGTCCTGGATGGAAACTGTTTGACGAAATACAACAGCATATTATACCATAATGGGGGTAGACTGCCCAATCAGCCATCTGAGAGCATCATATCATCTAACTCCACTAATTATACGTAATGAACGGAATGACAAACAGCCACTTAGAGCTTGATATACCATGATGAGAACAAGATAATATACATTATATATGAAGATGTTGCAACAAGAAGATGAAAATAATGATAGAAAAAGTGAAATATTATGAGAATAAAAAATTTACATATTGTTTTTAAACATGAAGACAAAATAGAACTTCAACTACCATAAGGCCTCATTATGGCTAGATGGGAAGGAGGATATAAAAAGAAGAAACAACGAAGGACTAAACATGCCATGATCAAGACTGTTGTAGTCGAAACACATTGGTGTGTACTTGGGTAGTGAAATAAAAGGAAAAGAAAATCAATAGTTTCCCAGAGTGTGATTTCCCCCTTTGGGAAGAGTAACATATATATATGTATATATTTGTACAATAAACTAAATAATCAGACTTTCTCCATTCCAAACAACTTGAGTATTTAATTCTGGCTGTTACAGTCTTTCAATGAAAACAAATTGTCAGCTTGCGATGGCTACGCATTTCAACTGTTGCGGTCTTCTTCATTAGCCCAGATCATTACAGAGGCCACCTCTCCCTTAGAAAATATACCCTTTGTTTTCCTAGACATTGTATAAAGGAAATACCATGGAAAAACAACAGAAAAATCTCAATAAACCAAAGTCCTATGTATGGTACAGGTATCTAAATCAATCATCATATGAATTTCAAAATTCTGCCTTCAAGGTTCAATTCTCAAATATTTTTTTATTTTTTAACAAAATATAACAAACTGCATGACATAATAGCCATCACAATGTCTGGCTAAGTGGCCATTTGTTAACCATCTGACACTTATAGTATTTACTAAATACACTCCATCAAATTCAAATCTTATTTGTAAATTTTCTCGGGAGTACAGGCCAACAATCAAATGCAAGTCATAAATAATCCCCAAACCCCCAACCAACCTAACATTAGCATAATCCCATCTGTGATTCCAATAAAAATCAATTGTGACACTATTTAAATATTATAAGGATTAACCTATATGAACATAAAGTTCCTCAATCCCCACGGATGTCTGCTGTTGAGTTGGATTATGCACTCGGATTCCATTCTTCTCAGGATCCGTTCCCTATCACCCCCTCTTGGAGTTGGCTGCAGCTTGTCAATCCTAAAAAATTTATTTTTTTCTATTTTTCCTTTATGTACCAAATTGCAGTGGTGGGCCACCGGATAAGAAAACATCATTGTTTTTGATGGGACGCCAATGTTCCAAAATACGTTTCTTTATAGGAAAAATTGTACTTCTCACGTCGAAGCCCACATGGGCAGGTGATCACATAAATAGCAAAATCAGAATTACAATTCAATAATCTTTTAATACTGACTTCCTGTCCTGTGGGTAATGAGTATGTTTTACAATTCACACTGTTTTTGCAGGCCTTGCATTTTGAACATTTAAAGAAACCTTGTTGCTTACCTAGGAAAGTCTCCCTATCTTTCATCTGATAACTACGCACAAGCATGTCCTGTAGGGAACTGCCTTTCCTGTATGTTATCCTTGGATGTGGGCTTACAATCTGGCCAATCACCCTGTCTGTTCTCACCAGATGGCAATATCGTTTCAAAATCTCCCTCACCTGATCTGAGTGAGCACTGTAGGTAGTGATACATCTCACAATATTCTCATTTTACTTCTTTCTTTTTGGAACAAGAAGATTTTGTCTTGGTACTCCAGCCACCTTTTCACAGGCATCCTTGATCACTTTTCTTGGATACCGTCTGGATTTGAATCTTCTGATCATATTCGCTTGTTCACTCTGAAAGCCCTGGGGTGTGCTACAGTTTCTTTTGGCTCTGAGTAATTCCCCATAAGGTATACTCCACTTCAATTTGGGTGGGTGATGGTTGAGGGCATGTAATATGCTGTTTTCTGCCGTACTTTTTCGAAAGAGTCTAGTCTGAAGGATGTCACCTTCAACTATGACCTCAACGCCCAAAAATTCCATAACATGTCTATGTGTTTTATATGTAAAACTCAGATTAAACTGATTATTAGGTAACCAGTCCAAAAAAATCCTGTAATACTCCCTCTGCTCCATCCCAAATTACAAAGATGTCATCAATATATCTTGTCCAGAGAATTATGTGTTTAGCCCATTTTTCATTTTCTTCTGACATCACATGAACAAGCAGCATAGCTTGGAGCAAAGGAACTCCCCATTGTAGTCCCTGTAACCTGCCTAAACCATTGATCTTCAAATAAGAAGAAGTTATTCTCTAAACAGAACCTCAACATTTTCAAGAGCAATTCAGAATGTTCATATAGCCTGATAGGCTTGTCCCTGAAAAAATGTTGGCATGCCTGAATCCCTAGGTCATGTGGAATGCAAGTATATAAGGACACTACATCCATGGTCACCATAATATAATCAGATTTCCATGGGATGTTTTGTATTTTAGTGATAAAATCCATTCTCTCTCTACAATATGATACCTGGCTAAGTACATAGGGACATAGTAGTACAACAATCTTTATTCGGTCATAAAAAACATGAAAGCAAAAGAATACTCCATATAAATACAAATTACAAAATAGAGAGTTTCAAAATAGATAATGTATAATAAAATGTAAAAAAATGCCTTCCATTATTAAGAATATAACCAGTAAAAGATCTCTCAGTGCATACCCTGAGACATACATATTACAAGTTACAAAGTTTTTAAGAAACGAGTCTGTGTATTCCATGCAGCCACAAGGAACTTGCTAACCGCATGGATCAAAATAACAGAAGGGTCACTCTTTAAAATCCTAAGGGCAATAGCAAATCGTTTAACACCCAACATCTGACATACTGGACGGATCCACTTACGTCGGGGAGCGACATACACTGGACAGAAGAACATAAAATGTTCAATTGTTTCCAGAGCAGAATTGCAACATGGACATAAGTTGGACACCAACGGTGTCCCCCAACTGCCAGTAAAATACAATAGCGGTAGACACCCATAACAGAAACGAGCATAAAAGTTATTTCCCAAAGAATCAGGGATAAGATCTAAATAGGGCTCATACTGAGGATACCCTTTAAAATCAAGAAATGAATTGGTCAATCATCCATGTGTTGTACCCAGGAGATTGTTGTTCCTAACGTAAGCCCAATAAGCTATTTTCAAAGGCGATTTATGAGCCTTCCCTAAATCCTGTGGATTCGCCCAGTAATTCCCCAACCCCAGAGTGAGCAACCAGCTTGACACATGCTTAAACCATGGAATAGACGCTACATGAGGTCTTTTTAAAAGATGAGAAGACAGTCCCTATAAACCACAAGCTGGGGAGTCATCCAAATTCTTACCGAGAAAAGTAGCGGTCTTAAAGCTATCGTATCAGAGATATGGTTAAAACCAAGATCCAGAAAAATGGGAATCAGGGGGGTACCACCTGGGAATGCAAGTAGTGCTCTGGCGAAGTTGTTCTCATCCACAGACATTTTTGTGGTTTTACAAAAGCCCCATACCTCAGCGCCATAGGTAGCAGCATTGTGTGCTTTAGCTATATAAATTTTTATTGCCGGAGAAACGGCCTTCATAACAATACTTTTACAGAAACGCAAAATAGCCCCAAATCTGTTCTTCCCAGTGCAATTTGTTGGAAATTCTCACCCACAATAATCTATTAAACTAACTTTCCCCAAAGGAGCTCCGGCTAAAGTGATAGTACATATTCTAACTGGTCCTGGGCTGAACACCATTAGTTTAGTTTTACTGGCATTCAATTCCAGGCCATAATCAGAACAAAAAGTTATAAACTTAGCCACAAGAGTCTGAAGGCCCATTGGGGTCTTAGAAATGAGGAGAGAAGCATCCGCAAAAAGCAAAATGGGAATCTTTTGTGCATTTAGGGAGGGGGCATTATTTTGACAAGAAGATACAGCTTGTACCACCTCATTAATATATAGAGTGAATAAGGTTGGTGCCAGAACACATCCCTGATGAACCCCCGATGAATGAAGATATGGTCTGTCAATTCTCCCTGGTTACCCCTCCTCACCTGAGCATAAGTGCCCTCGTGTAACCGCTGTAGGAGATGGATTATATTCGGTGGAGTACCGATTTTATATAGGACATCCCATAATTTCCCTCTAGGAACCGTACCAAACGCGGTCCAAAGGTCCACGAAGGCAACATACAAATTTTGTTTGGCAAGTGTTACATATTTCCAATATAACAATGCCAGCCTGAAAACCTGGTCCACGGTACTAGTTTTATGGTGAAAACCCACCTGAAGTGAGGAAATCACAGGGTGGGTATCAACCCAATCTAGGAGCCTATTCAAAAATTGTTTGGCAAAAATTTGTTGGAGGTTGTCAATGAGGTTAATAGGTCAGGGGAACTCACGACTCCCTTGTTGTATATAGGGATTACTTCAGCCCCTTTCCAGGTGCCGGGCCTCCAGCTGCATAGGGACATAGAAAATAGTCAAGGTACTTTGAAGTGTTCTCTAATAAACTACTTCTCACCAAAACTATCGGTCTGCCAGGGGGATTTGTCCTGTGCTAATGAATTTTGGCAACATATAAAAACAAGGTGCCACCGGTTTTTTGACTTTCAAAAATTTAAACTCATCATCATTGAGAAGACCATAGTTATATTTTCTATAAAAACAATTTAAGTGAGTTCCGAGATGCTGTTACCGTCGACCTCTCATACCACTTTGAAAAATAATAACTGTCTCCTCGCTTCCCTTTGGCATTTTTTCAGCTCCAGTAATACAACATTCCCACCTTTATCTGCCGGTTTGATCACAAAGGAGGTTGACTTACTGAGTGAGATTAGTGCTCTACATTGTTCTGATATTAAGGGGCAGTAAAAAGTGTTTGCAATAAATCTAGCAATAAATATGTAAATGTGCATTTATTAGTACAGTTGCTCTAAATAACTAGGGCAGCTCACACTGGACATGGAAAAACATGGACATGGAAAAAATATTTATAAATCACTTTCATTAATAAATTGTCAACAACAGAGGGGGCGGTCGATTTGTCTGATTCTTTGATTGCAGACTTGACCACATAATTAGATCTTTAAGAAATTGGCCACATAAGTTGAAGATTTCACCAAAATGTTGTTTCTGAGTCAAATGGATGGAGATAATACTGCCAAAGAGTGTGCCTGGTAATTTTACACATGTACACACTCTTCACTGTTTATATTTGTCCATCCTGGGTTGTAGGTTGCCCCACCAGTACTAGATAAACCAACGATTTACAGCACCACAACGCAGCAAGTTTCTAGCAGTAAGCTCCAAATGAATGAGCCAATTTAAAGTGCCACAGCTGCCATGAGTGTGAAGGAGACACACAAAAGGAAAAACTAAAAATAAAACATACCACTTAAGCAAGCTGATTCAAAGCATCACGGCCCTTATGAATGTGAGCGCGAAGGAGACACACAAAAGGAAAAGAATTAAAAGTAAAACAGTTTACATAAGCGAGCTGATTCAATGCCCGAAAGCCGCCATGAGCGTGAGCTCGAAGGAGAAACACAAAAGGAAAAAGACGTTTGCTCACAGTCAAACATATCGGCAAACATACAATTATCCATATAACAGGGTCGGTCCCCAGGTCCATTGCATGTCCTTTATAAATATGGCCAAATGTGTGCGCGGAATGTCACAAAATGTGGAGAAAGTGAACAGTCTGATAGCAATGTTGGGCTTATTTGCCCTCACAAAAATAATTTAAAAAAGAAGCAGAGATGGGTGGATGGAGGAATTATTGGAAAATGCGAGCAGCATTCTAGCAATGGACATCTGTGGGCCCCTCCAAAAAGTAATAAAAAATAACATATAAATAACAAATAGAACAGAGAGACAGGCGAGAAAGCAAATAAAGTAATGCCTGCCATGGAGTTCTGAAAAAATAATAATAATCCCCCTCACTTCAGCAGCAGACCTTAACAGCTCATTCTTTCAAAGCCTAATGAGATCAAAATGCTCAATGAGAAGGACAAACACACACATTCAGGAGCAGGGAACTGAGATGGGGTCAGCAAGCCGATGCATTATTAGCTAGTGGTGGACCCAAAACTCACTGTAAGTGTACACTCAGTATAAAAGGTGTCCTTGCAGGCAGCTGTAGGTGTCTAAAGTTGAGATCCAAAACACACTGCATGGCTAGGCAAGAATGGTGGGGTTTTCTTTAGGCAGATGGTCTTGTCTAAGAGTCTTGGGCAGAACATCTGGAAATATTGCCAGCTAACACAGTTAAGAGAAATGATGCACATCCTATAGAACATAATTAACAGGATATCAAAATGCTGCGCCACTGTATCAACCATGCAATAGCTAACATCTGCTACAACATCAAGATGCCCATTAAACAGGGGCTTGGCGATACCTGACGTTTGAAAATATTACAATTATTACATTATTTGGGCATCACACCTCCTCATAGTTAATGACTGGGCATTCGCTGACAGACAGGCTCCAGCCTGTAGGATACATAGAAATGTGATGGGAAGGGGAGGTCATGAGGCAAGGGGGGGCAGGATGCTCCCACAGCATACTAGGATGGTAGTCTGGGCTTGGAGAGATGCCACCACACATTTGGGCTATAATGGGAGACTGAGGGGAATGACTTCGCTCTGGCACGGTGATTTATTGCTGGAGGTGAAGAGACTGAGGGGGTTCCTGTAGTAGGAAATAATAGGCACCTGAGTGAGAACTGTAGGGACCAGGCAATACTCCACTTCAAAGCTCTCAGTCAGGAATATACCCTGGCTACAACTGAACACTATAGATACCAGCAGTTGAGTCATGCCCTCAGCGAACATCTAAGGGAAGTTGGGGAGATACCAGAGGCCTCTTCATTGGAAGACAGGATATTGACTGAGCCACTCCCTAAAAGATGGTTTTCCAGAATGTTAGAAATGGGGTATTTGGTTGGTAGTCAGGTTACCCCTTGTCCAAGCAAGGACCCTCACTCTAATCAGGGTAAGTCACACACAATCCAAATTATCCTGTGCCCACCCTCTGGTAGCGTGGCACTGAGAAGTCAGGCTTAACTTAGAAGGCAATGTGTAAAGTATATGTGCAGTAAGTCATGCAATAACACAGTAAAACACCACAAAAATACACCACATAGTGTTTAGAAAAATATATAATATTTATCTGGATAAATGCAGGTCAAAACAATTAGGATGCAATAAGTATATGTTGAGATATCACTGTAAAAATGATATAAAGTGACTTTAGTCTCTTAAAAGCAATAAATGTCTCTTGCAAGCACAAAGTACCTGGTTTGTGTTCAAAATTTCCGCAAAGAACTGCAGAGGAGGAGATCCGTGGAAAACAGGGAGGTGTGCGTCGATTTCTCGGGCCGCACACGGCAATGTGTCGTTTACTTTCCACACAGGGAAGGCTTTGCGTTGATTTCCGGTGCTCGGTCTTGGATCCTCTTCGGGTTGTGGGGTTTTCGGATGCCCCTTGGAACGATGCGTTGAAATCCGGCACTATCAGGACAAAGTCACAGGGCTGCTTCGATCCAGTGGGTCGTCAAAGATATTAAAGAAAGGTGGTTGATGCTAAACGACGCACATCTGAAACCAGTAACAACACAAATAAAACAAATCATTAATTAGTCCTGTGGCGGGTGCCAACCTGATGCGAAAAACCCAACCACTGAGGGTTTCATGTTGCACACAAACAGAGGTGGATGTAAAAAACACCTATGTCATGCGCTGTAAGTTACAAATTCAGAAAAAGAGCATCAGGGCACTCCAAAGAATAAAGGGTCCATAATTGAGTGGCTTTGTGTGAAACACTTTAATCCGTTGTGATCGGTAGTCGAATCGCAGTTCTAAGATGTTCAAGTCCACAGATGAAAATAAATATACGAGTTTAACAAATGTCTGAATCCTCAGAATTAACAAGTATATAAGAGTAACAAAAACAGCCAACACGTGTTTCGTCCTCATGGACTTTTTGAAGGCTCGAGAAAACTTAGATCGAAGCTAAACTTGTTCTGTTTACACTCCAAGTAGGTTAGGCTAAGTCAGAGACTAGGAGGTCAAAAAAAGTTGTACGTGTGTTCCATCTGTAAAAGGAACAAGAAGAAGCCTTCTGTTTACACGGCAGCGTTATCAGGCGCTGCGGGACTGCTACTACGCGACTCTCACCTACTCAGCCATAACTTACGGGCGGCACAGGTAGGGTCTACTTAGACCTTGAAATTACCTCTGTCCCGAAATGTGGGCACACTACTGGTTCCAGGATTGTTACACATGAAAAATACTTGTTCCTTTTACAGATGGAACACACGTACAACTTTTTTTGACCTCCTAGTCTCTGACTTAGCCTAACCTACTTGGAGTGTAAACAGAACAAGTTTAGCTTCGATCTAAGTTTTCTCGAGCCTTGAAAAAGTCCATGAGGACGAAACACGTGTTGGCTGATTTTGTTACTCTTATATACTTGTTAATTCTGAGGATTCAGACATTTATTAAACTCGTATATTTATTTTCATCTGTGGACTTGAACATCTTAGAACTGCGATTCGACTACCGATCACAACGGATTAAAGTGTTTCACACAAAGCCACTCAATTATGGACCCTTTATTCTTTGGAGTGCCCTGATGCTCTTTTTCTGAATTCGATCCAGTGGGTGTTGGGTGGAAATTTTTAACGCACGGCAGGCGCTGCATCGTTCCGGCTCGGTTGTGCATCGATCCAATGGGCTGTGCGTCGAATTTCCAGTCGCTACGCTGGCATTGTGTCGATCTTCTCCTTGCGAAGTCGGGCTGCGTTGTTCTGGTTTGGCATACAGCACATTTTTCACCACGATGCAGACTGTGCGGCTTTTTCTGTTGGCTGTGCGTTGATTTCCCCACACAGGGAGTTCTTCTTGCAGGAATGAAGTCTTTTTGGTCCTGAGACTTCAGGAACAGGAGGCAAGCTCTATCCAAGCCCTTGGAGAGCACTTCTCAGCACAGCCAGAGAGCAGCAAGGCAGCAGCGCAACAGCAAGGCAGCAGTCCTTCACAGAAAGCAGTCAGGTGAGTCCTTTGGGCAGCCAGACAGTTCTTCTTGGCAGGTTGCAGGTTCTAGTTCAGGTTCTTTTCTCCAGGAAGTGTCTAAGTTGGTAGGGGCAGAGGCTCTGTTCAAATACCCAAATGTGCCATTGAAGTGGGGGAGACTTCAAAGAGTGGCTTAGAAGTGCACAAGGTCCCCTTTCAGTTCAATCCTGTCTGCTAGGGTCCCTGTAGGGGGTGTGGCAATCCTTTGTGTGAGGGTAGTCTACTGTCCTTTGACATGTAAGTGTCAGGCCCTCCACCCTCCCAGCCCAGGAAGACCCATTCAATATGCAGATATATGCAAGTAAGGCTGAGCATCCTGTGTCTGGGGTTTGTCTGAGTGAATACACAAGGGACCTGTCAACTGAACCTAGCCAGATGTGGATTGTAAGGCACAGAAGGATTTAAGTGCAGAGAAATGCTCACTTTCTAAAAGTGTCATTTCTAAAATAGTAATATTAAATCCAAATCACCAGTCAGCAGGATTTTGTATTACCATTCTGGCCATACTAAATATGACCATCCTAATCCTTTCAGATCAGCAGCTACCACTCAAACAGTATATGAAGGTTACCCTAATGTTACCCTATGAAAGGAGCAGGCCTCACAGCAGTGCAAAAACTAATTTAGGAGTTTTACACTACCAGGACATGTAAACTACACAGGTACATTGCCTGCCTTTTGTCTACACAGCACACTGCCCTATGTTACCTAGGGCTTACCTTAGGGGTGACATATGTAGAAAAAGGGGAGGTTTAGGCTAGGCAAGTACTTTTAAATGCAAATTCGAATTGGCAGTGAAACTGCACACACAGGCCTTGCAATGGCAGGCCTGAGACATGGTTAAGGGGCTACTTAAGTGGGTGGCACAATCAGTGCTGCAGGCCCACTAGTAGCATTTAATCTACAGGCCCTGGGCACATATAGTGCACTTTTTCTAGGGACTTATAAGTAAATTAAATAATCCAATTGGGTATGATCCAATGTCATCATGTTTAAAGGGAGAGAGCATATGCACTTTAGCACTGGTTAACAGTGGTAAAGTGCGCAGGGTCCTAAAACCAGCAAAAACAGTGTCCAAAAAGTAGAGGGAGGCAGGCAAAAAGTTAGGGGTGACCACCCTAAGGCTGTCAGGTCTAACACATAATATATAAAAAAATAGTCACCAATGCACCAGACCTGTTAGTTCACCTGAGGGGGGCATGGAAGGAATACGTGAGTCCTCAATAATGAGGATTGGGAAGAGGAACTACGCCCCCAGCCCTGGGAGATAGGAACACGTGCCCGATTTCGGCTGGTAAAACTCAAGGTGTTGCATAGATCATACTACCCCTGAACACTGCTTTCCAAGATAGGCAGGGCATACACACCAATGTGCCTGAGAGGCTGCAGTGGAAAGGGGTGTCATTCAAGCTCATTTGTCCCATGTCGTACAGGTGATGTCCTGGTGGTGATTCCCCTGTATGGTAAATGGCTGAAACTGGGTAACTGGGGGGAGCAGCGCATACAGAGATGCCAAGGCATCTGGGTGAGATTGGCCAGGGGAATGGCTAAATGTCATATAGCCAGAACATGGGTGCCCCTTCAGCTTCACTGGTGGCAGATGGGATGTCAGACTTGGATTGGTGTGGGAGAGCTGAGAAGGTGGTGTGTAGGGGTAAGGGCTGCCCACACAAAGGGGAGAAAGTATGGGGAGCGTGGGAGGAGTATGGTGGTTGAGGCAGTGGAGAGACAGCAGTATACTTAAAGGGATGGCTTCGCCACAAATCCTGGTCTGATTGTATCACATTATGTGGGCTGTAAAAACGCTGTGAGCGCTCCCTAGTGCCTCAATGGAGAAATCTGATGTTACGACATAGTATTGCTGGCTTGCCTAACTCTATGTGGAAGTAATATTAGGCAGTCCTGTACTATGTCCTTTTGTTATTTAGTAAAACATTTTTTTTAAATAATTACACAATTCTAGTATAGTTTGCCTGCCAGAAGCGTGGCCTTTGTTCCAAATGGTGTAACCAGGTTGGTCTTACCTCAAATCGGGAATCAAAAGAACATCAAAAGGCAACACATCTTATAGTAACAGCAAAGAAACAAGATACAGACATACCTGAGGAATACAAAAGATTTTATGATGTTTTTAGTGAAAACAGTGCCAAAAGGTTACCACCCACTGCACTTTTATTGCCAGATTGACTTGATTCTAGCAGCTAAAAATCCCTTTCGTAGAATATATGCCTTAATAGAAGAATAAAATCAGCATCTACAGGACTATTTAGACACTGGTAAAAAGAATTAAACTTCAAAATCACCAGCTGCATCACTGTTGGAAATGTCCCTTTCTGCAGTGGCACCCTCAAACATTTTGCCTTCGTCCACCTGTTTTTCTGACTCATGTTTTTTTAACTTTTAGGACCCTGGGCACTTTACCACTGCTGACCAATATTAAAGTGCAGGTGCTCTGTACTCCAAACATGGCAACATTGGCTTCCCCACAATTGGCATATTTAATTTACTTGTAAGTCCCTTAGCAAAGTGCATTATATGTGACCATGGCCTGTACATGCTACTAGTAGACCAGCAGCTCTGATTGTACCACCCACTACAGGTAGCCCTTCAAACATGTCTGAGGCCTACCACTGAAAAGCCTGTGTGTGCAGTTTTAAACCGCCATTTGCCAGGCTCAAGCCTTCCTTTTTATTACATGAATGTCACCCCTAAGGTAGGCTCCAGTTAGCCCCAAGGGCAGGGTGCAGTGTATTTAAAAGTTGAACATGTACTTTTAAGGTTAACCTGTCCAGATAGTGTAAAACTCTTAAATTCATTTTTCAATATTGCAAGGCCTATTTCCCCCATAGTATGACATTGGGATTACCTTAAAATCTTTTAAGTATAATTTCCAAATGGGAAAAACAGAAATATGGAGCTTGGTGTCCCTGGGCTCACAATTTAAAATCACAATTTATAGTGAAATTTGATTTTTAAATTGTAAGTCTGAAAATGCCCCTTTTAGAAAGTTGTCATTTTTTTTTACCTTAACAATTATGTGCTTCTGCCTCTACACATCTGGAGTAGAGGACAGCTGGGCATTATGCATTCTCTCTAGACAGTCACACAATGGGAGCTTAGATGTGACTTAATGGACCTTAATGGCCCATTAGTTGACTTGATGGGAGGGGCTTTTCACTGGCTCACTTACACTTGAGTAGGGATTTACCTCTCCCCACACATAACCCCGTGTGGAGTGTCTGGAGCCAGGGAGGGCAGAGAAGGGACCTTGTGGACTCCAAAAGAATGCCCAGAAGTTTTCCCCCCCTTCCAGATCCAGGGCATCAAAGTATAAATACTGGACCACAAGCCCCTCCAAATCAGACCTTTACTGGAAACAAGGACACTCTGCCAGGGGGAAGGAATTCTGTGGTGCCAGGAGAGACTGTCACTCTGAAACTACATTGCTGTGTTAGCCTACTGCTGCTGCTGTAGGAGGACTGCTGCTTTGCTACTTGCTTTGCTGTGTTGAACTGTTACCTGCTGCTTATATCCTGTAGTGAGAGGGACTGGACTTACTCTCAACATGTTGAACAAAAGAATCTCAAAGGGCTTGTTGGCTTGCACCCTGTTCTTCTGCAGGGACATCAAAGACTAACTGCAACTCATCTGCTACAGCACATGGACTATGCCATCTGTGAGTCTACCCTTCCAAGTCGGGTCACACCAGCTCTGGACCCATGGAAGTGAGTTTACAGTGCTCTGTCCTCTATGGTTGTCATCAGAACCACCATGAAGTAATGCGAAGCCCCGCAAAGCCTCACCATGCAACTGCCAGCTTAACGAGAATTAATGCCAGGCAACGCAAACCCCGGCAAAGCCTTGTTGCGCTGCTGCCAGCCCATCAGAACCAACTATGCGAACCCTTGCAAAGCAACGTCGCGCAGGCAATGCACCAGGATTTAAGGTACTGTGTTCAGTGAGCCCAAGTTGGTCCCTGTAGCTGGCCCATACTCCATCGCGGTCAGCCTGAACTTGTGACTTTTGTCCCGGTTCAGCATGACCAGATATCCACCGTTGGTGCTTTTGTGCTCTATGTGGTATTTTCACCTAAATCTTTAAAATTGCATATCTCAGAATCCACTTATTGGATTTTTGTTGTTTTGGGATTGTTTTAATCAGATAAAAATTACCTATTTTCTAAACTGGTGTTGAGTCTTTTGAGGTGTCTTTCACTGTGTTACTGAAATTACGTGTTGCCAAAATACTTTAGACATTGCATCCTAAGTTAAGCCTTTCTGCTCTGTGCCAAGCTACAAGAGGGTGAGCACAGGTTAATTTAAGTGTGTGTCTGACTTAGCCTGACTAGGTTTGTAGTCCGTACATGGACATACCTCTGCCAACTAGGGACCCAATTTCTAACAATTACCATCATTTGTTGTTCAAGATACCAATGAGGAATTAAGATCATGTAGAGACTACAGGGCCCTGATTATCATTACAGTGAAGAACAGGTATCCTTTCCGCTAATCCCGGCTTTCTTAATCAAGTGAAATCAGCTCCTGTTTACATCAAACTAAACTTATGTGTGGCATCCTTTTTCATTAGAATCAAGTCAGGAAATGGGTGGGAGACTACCTTTTGTACCTGATTCAATTAAAATGTTGGTGTTGATGTACAGCTCTTTTGTGTTCTTAGGTTACGACTGTTGATAAACAAATGGAAGGTTCTTTATAATTTTTAGAGACATAAATGCCTAAGTATCATTTAGGTCTAGTATGACTATACTGTAGTCTTCTCTTAACAAGAGAGAGGGCATCTGAAGTTATGTTAAACAGTCATGTTTCTGATAATTCTAATGATATCCATTCTATGAAGAAAATAAAAACATTGGGGGATATTCACAAAGGTACATTTACATATGAATAAATCTACATGTGAACATTTAGTACTTTTGTCTAGTTATAATTTTTGAGTTTTCATTTGCTACAAAGTGTAAACCTATGTGTCTCCGCCCCACCCCCAAAGTCAGGGGTGGAGCCTAATTTACAAGTGTAAAGTTAGTACAGCCAAAAATGACACAAAGCCTTAAAAAATTTACTCGAGCTCAGACTTGAGTACATCCAGAATCACACATAGTCAACCACTGATACTACAAAACCTTCCCATATAAAGTAATGGAGACAAGGACTTAAAATAGTTAAATATTTACCTCATTTAAAAAGAATACATTTAATTAAAATTATTTTTTAAACTTGTAGTTAAAAAAATCCAACACAAAATAACATGCTTCCATATGTATATTATCTGTTATAAATTAGAAGTTTTGTATAGAATTGATTTAATACATTTAATTCTTGTTTTACAATAGTTAAATGTATTTTAAATAAAAAAAGTCATTAAGTATTGTACCATAAAATAATATCCATTTTCTGATTAACATAAAAATCAACATATATATATTTTTAAAATGTCAGGATAAATTCCTTTATTTTAAAATTATTTCCTATGGTGTTCTATTTTAAGTCCCTCCCTTCATTATTTTTTAGGGAAGGGTGCTGCACTACAATTGAAGTAAGTATACTATTGTTTTGGGTCCTTGCTTGCTGTAGTAACCTTAGACATATAGGGGGTCATTATGAGTTTGGCGGACAGAAAAGGCCATCAGCTAAACTCCCGCGGTCAGGTTGCCTCTAGTGCGTCCACCTTCCTGCAGGTCCCATTAGAAGTTTCTCGCTGAGTTAGCAGGCGGAAACAGCGTTTCCGCCCACTGGACCATTAGGAGACAGTCTACAACATTGACGCAGACTCGTAATTGAGCGGGCGGCAAAGCTGCAGTGCATAGGGTGCACCAGCTTGCTCTTTTTTAAAGCCCCTCCTTAGTTTATAATACTCCCATTTAGTAGTAAGTATTCCCATTTCTACCCTCCCTCCTGGTCCCTCCTACATTTACTAGTGATCAAACCACTGTAGTTTGAAAACAAAAGTTGATTCTGGTTTTCTTATTAACAATGAAAGACTTAGTTGTAGCATAGAATGTGACATTCAACATTCTACAGCAGTAGACTATTTTATTCTCTGAATACCCATCAATAGTGGATATTGGTCACTGGAATGGAATACTAAAAATACAAGTCCAAAGAACTTCTATAGATGATTTACTCCTGACATGGGAAAGAAAGACAGGAGTGCAAGTCACAAAGCAAATGGGGAAACAGTTGAATAAATTTAACTTGGAATGGGTTTGTGCTGCAAATATAAAACACATTGACATGTATGCCAAATAGATGTTATATTATTCCACCAACGTGCAACATAAAATCAAGCCTAACATTTTGGCAAACTCATTTTATTTTATTTCATAATTAGTCAAAAAGATTTGAATGTTGAACTCCATCCAGTAATCATCTTATTTGGCTACACTGTAAATATGATAACTGTCTCAGAGTGTGACGCCCCGAAGACCAGCGGCGTCCCACTTGCGGGTTGCAGTCAGGTCGCGGTCCACATCTCGGACGGCCGTTTCTGCCACGGGACGCTTTTCGGGTTGCAACCTGTTTTTTGGGCCGCAGCACGACCTGAAACTTTCCCTTTCGGCTCTGTTTCATACTGCGCCCACCTTTTTTCCCCCTAGGTTTTCTTACCTGCTTTTCACTGTTTTTTTTCGTCTTTTTTTTTGTTTCTTCTTGGCCATATTTTCTCTTTCCCAGGAATCTGTGTTTCCTTCCCTGCATACCTTGCTCCCTACTTTTTATACTACAGCTATTTTTCCATTTACTTTAATGTGGCTTTTCCCAATCCAAGATGGTGTCTTCATTACTTCCTGCATGTCACTTCCTGTTTGTCAGAATATAAGGACAATTGGTCTTCTGTTCCTTGTGTTGCAAACACTTCTGTTCCGGTTGTGCTCCTCGCTCCTGTATCGTGTGATTTTGGACTTTACCTGCTCTTCCCTGTCTGCAGTTTTTGTTCCAGACTTGTTGTGCCTTACTTTTTCTTTTCTTTTTACCTTTTTTCCTTTTCAGGAGTTCCTTGATCTGAGGTTTTTCCCAAGTTTGGGTTTTTTCCTCTGGGACTCCTTCTGGACGTTTCGGCCTGCTTGGTGTTCTATTATCAGCAGCACTGTGGCTACTGGAAAGTGCTGCCCCTACCTTCGTCAATCCAGAACAAGCAAGAAACCCTGTGGTGCCCAGAGACTGGCAGATTACAGTGGTAAGAAGCATTAAGGTCGTGACACAGAGTGTGAAAAATGTATTTTGTTGGCAGCCCATATTACTCAACAGTGGAAATCAGTACAACAGACAGCTTTTAAATTTGGATTAATAAGATGTATAAAGAAATAAACTAGAATACTTTGCTCTCAGGAAAGGATCAATAAAGAAATGCTCTAGCTATATTGGTATGCATCATACCTTTTAATTTGACACTACCATAATCACATGGGCCCCACCGGGTCCACAATGATCTGTATCATCTGTGGAGTCTCCCAGGATTCCAAACTGTCCCCTGTAATCTCCAACCTCTATGGATAACATCACCAAGATTCACCAATATATCCTGAGGATAAACAACTCTACTTAAAAGTCTCCACTGCTTCAGACATGTAATGGTTCAAACACTGCCTGCAAATCATCCAGACCTGCCTACCTGAAGCTCAACCTATGGACACAATTCCTGTTATTTTCCAAGAACAACAACCAGGAAACAGTACAAACCTGGCTCTATGACATGAATCTCAACAGCTTTGAACCCACTGAATGCCAAGTCACATGGATTCACCCTGGAAAACAACCTCAGCCTCAAGGAAAACAATGCCAAAAAAACACATAGATCGTCTGGAACCATCTCCCTCTTTTAAAGAAGGTGAAACGGTTTCTTCCAGAAACTGACTTCAAAATTTCAGTGAAGCCCTTGTACTCTTGTATCTGGATGGTGGTAATATCTTGCTGCAAGCCCTCTCAGGCTCAACACTGGCCCCTCTTAAGGGCATCCTACACACAACAGCATTTCTCACCCATGCCCGGAAGCAATATGATAACATCTACTGCACCATGATGGACCATTTCTAATACCATCTGCATAATTTAGGAAGCCATCACAACCAGAGCCTATATTTACCTTGCAGACACGATCACCCTCTCTGGTGATTCTCGGCACACTAGAGCTAGGACACCATAGATTGCAGACTAAGAAGTGTAAAAAAGAAACAAACAGCAGGCCTTTTCCATCAATGCATCCAGGATCTGGAACAACATCACGTTATGCATCATAAAAGCCCAAATGCTGCTACATTCTTGGAAAGAGTTGAAGGCTTACCTCTTTAAAGAACACTACATCCTAATGTATTTGCACCTAAAAAACACCATCTTGCCTATCAGTTGTTGACTTTATGTCTGTCTTTATGACCCTGTACAGTGCTCCACTGACTCCTAGGTAGGTTTGCACCAAACATACATACATTCCCTAATCATGAAATTAATTTAAAAACAGATGATTGATATATTTTCACCTTTCTCTATTCTTTACTATGTACTAGGAGTATTGATTTTTCCTCAGTAAAAAATGCAATAGAAGGAGTCATCGTTATTCATCCCTATGACAAGTGAAGTAGTGCTGTGAATGGGTAGATCCTGTAGCTCCTGGAAAAATATTGTTATTACAAATAGGGTTGTCTAATTCACTTTTTTAAATCTGTGATGAGCGAGTGCATTGTTTAGGCAAGTGCACCCTTTTTTGCTGGATTTGCTTTTGCCTGCTTCTTTTAAAAAAAGACAGGAAGCAAGCAGAATGCCATGCAGCACAAGAATTCCTTGTTTCACACATTCAGGAATTCACAAAAATGAAGAATCCTTGTCCTATATAGTGCTGCCAGGTGGTCAACAATATATTTACATTCATGGTAATTTCACTGAGTTAACTACAGAGATTGGCCGCTGACAGTGGAAGTTTTCCGGCAGGTGAGTCTTTGTGTGGTGTTGGTTTCTTGACACGCCAGAAGGACTCTGCAGGCAGGCACTGGACACAGACTGCCCTGCTAGGGAAGGTCTCTTTCAAGAGTACTATAACTGATAAAAAATTTTTAAAGAGATGAAGGGAATGTTTTCAGCCTTTTTATGGGCCAGTAAAAAGCCCAGACTATCACTAGATAAATTATGTAGACCTGTAAAAGAAGGTGGACTAGGTCTCCCTCATCTGAGAGAATACTATGTTGTGAATCTTGCACATATCACATATAGACTTCTTAACCCCTCAGGCGTAAATTTAATTGATAACTTTTCCCTTGATTTGATTTTTCAAGAATATGAGATCTTTGATTTTCTACGACTTATGAAAGCTCCCAAGAAAGTTAGCTATAAGTCATTATAGTGGTTGATAAAACGTAAAGCACAAATCTTTAAGTATTATAATATGCCAGTTATTAATGGAGCTACTTATCTGGCAGATATATCTACCGTGGCTTGAGCCCTCCTAGAGAAATATATTGACCCTAGTTTAAGAGGGCCAAGCGCCTCCTAGCGCCACATTAGCTTAATTTTTTATGATGCTAATGTAGCCCAATAAGGCCAAATTTGCCACGCCACATTATGCCTGCGCCAGGCATTATGTATGCAAGAGGGGTGTTCCCCCCGTTAGGGGGTCTGCAAAAATGGCGCAGTGGAATCTAAAAGATTCTACTACTCCATTTTTAGTGTCTATTTTTAACGCCTGCACAAAGCAGGCGTTAAAAAGGGGCATACTATTGTTTTCAATGGGCCCTTTTGTACTCTGCAGGATTACCACCCAAATGTTGGCGATAATCCTGCACAGTACATCAATAGTGTCTAAAATGTTGATGCTATTGCCCTAACCCTGCGCCATGGTGCGCAGTATATTAAATACAGCGCACACATGGTGGCAGTAGGAGGGTGCAAAGGGGTGCAAGAAAAGTGGTGCTGCGTTGGATGTAGCGCCACTTTTCTTAAATTTGGGCCATTGTTTCCAGATGAAGGAGTAATGGCCACCATACAATTTTAGATTTTATGCAATCTGAAGGTGAAAAAGTCTGGAGTGAAGTTGAGCCTAGTATTAGATATTCTAGTTATCCAGATGCAACATTTTTGAAGCATGATAGATCAAATTAGGATTGTATCAAATTTAGAATTACTAGAGGAATTGATGGTCTAAAATTCGTAGATCTTTTAGCCACTGGGTTACTATTTTCAGACAAAAAAAGGCTAATGCACTATATGTGAAGAGTCGGGATCAATGGAAGGCTGAAGAAGCTCTTCAATTTACAGTTACTGCCTGTAATAAGATCAATGAGTTTAATGCTGCTTTGCTGAAGGGTGCGAACTTTAGACAATTGCAATTCTACACTAAGTGGTTATTGTATAGAACTCCAGCTTTCCTGCATAAAATCAGTTCTCAAATTCCTGATAACTATTTTCGGTGCTCAATGGAGGGGAATGGCTGCTGGACTCACATCACATGGGGCTGTTCCAAAATAAAACAATTTTGGAAGGACATTGAAAATGATTGTTCCCCCACATTGGATTTGGAACAGTCAATAGATGTTCAGACATCAGTTCTGGGTTATTCATCTGAAATGAAAGCTGGCTCCCTGCAAAAAAAGAAATATGTATAATATTCTATTAATAGCCAGGTCAATAATTCTCCAAAACTAGTGGACAGAAATAGTTCCGACATTTCAACAATGGTGGTCCAAATTGGGCAGAATTAAAGAGCTTAAAAGGAAATATTCATTAAGATCAGGGTCCTATGCTAGATTTCCGAAGTTATGGGAGACTTTCAGGTAATGCAATTAATGATAATGTGAATGTTTCTTTCTTTGAAAGACTGGGGGTCAAACGGGTACTGTGCAATTTAAACTAGTCTTGCTTTTTTCTTTTGTTTCTTTTGTTTTTGCAGAGGCTAATGCATATCAATATTTCTGAGTGTAATTTATTGATTCTTATTAAATATTTTTGATTAATGAAGTCTCTCAATAAAAATTAAAAATTAAATAAAGAGTACTATAACTGGTTAGGGCAATGTATCAACCTCAATGCAATTATCATGAAGGTAAATAAACTGCAAGTTTCCCCCTTCTGTTATCCCACTGCCCCCAGTGCATCTAAAAGAAACAGTGGTGAGCTTTCTTTTTCCACCTGCAGAACAGTGAAGCAACGTTGGTTTGGCTCCTGTGAGAAATTGGGTTGTTGGTTGACTAGTGGGACTGGGTCAAACAGCAACTACAATTCCTGGTCAGGATCAGGCAAAAGCTACCTCTAAATTAACCTGTGCTCAGCTCTTTGGTAGCTTTATTTATTTTAAAACTTAAGTTTCAGTGACCTGGAAGAAGATTTTGTATTTCTGGAGAGAGGACAGATACCCTGGTTCTGCACTAGGAAGGGCTGGACAGCCTGTACTACTGAGAAATTGGAGACAGAACCTTTCGTTATTTCATTGAACACAAATCAAATTTGAAGTTTAGTCACTTTTTGTTAACTTCAATCTAAGCTTCAAATTGCTTTATACTAAAAAAAATCTTACCGGTTCATTCCTTCCAAACAAAAACATTAAATTTAAAAAACAGTGCTCAGTGCCACTTTATCAGAATGGTAGGTAGTTAACTGTTATGACGGTAAGTGTTCTTCAAACTTACAGTTTGAGCGTTTTCCTGGTGAGTCTGTCGGTCGAAAAATGTAACTAATTAATGTGAAGCATTTGCGTCAATCCATTCTTATAACTGGAGAATCATGTCGCGAAGAGCATATCTGATCCCAGACAAGAAAAGTTAAAAGTTGCGCGTAGCCATGAGCAACAAAGTTGACTTTCTGGGGATGGTGGTTCCAGCCATTGACATTAAGGCCCATATTTATACTTTTTTAGTTCCGCATTTGCGTCATTTTTTGACGCAAAGGCAGCGCAAACGTAGAAAATACAATTGCATATTGTAAGTTTGCACCGATTTTGCGTAAAAAAAACACGCAAATGCGGCGCTAAAAAAGTATAAATAGGGGCCTAAATGCATCGAAACTTTTCATCAACACAATAGGCCATTACGAAATTCTGATGTACATAAAAACAAACAAGAAAGAAAAGGTTGCATCTGAACTCCAAACGGAACGTTTTGGAATCGTCCTCCCTTTGAGGACTTGGCCTTACTGACAGCGCCTTCTGAATATTCACTGATGATATTACCATTTAATTGGTCAATGTTTACACAAAAACAGGACCTTACCTTGAAGCGCCTTATTTTCTCGCCTGAGCGAATCTAACTGCTCATTAGTCTCCTCAAAGGCACTTTTAAGCTTGAACAGGTCAGTGGCATACAGACGACATTCCTTCTGAGATGCATCAAGCTCGCCGTGTATTTCTTCAAACTTCTGGCGCCATTCTAGGATTTGCTTGTCAATCATTCTTTGTTTCTTGTCTAAAACTACTGCTGCAGAGTTTGCCTAAATTGGATGCAAAGTTATTTTCGATGCGTATAGATTGACAGGATCACAGTCATTTAAGTTATATTGTGTTAAAATCACATTTCTAATTCTTTATTTTGCACCATTAATTCTCGTGGTGTGGTCATTTTATACATAAACATATACATACATACTGGTAAATTTGTAATTGCTACATAGTAACTATACAACACATTCAGGGAAATATAGTCTTCCATCTACCATTTGTGCAGACTTATAAAGATACATAAAACCCGAGGGTTTATGTACGTCACAAAATTTGTGTAAAGTATAGATATGCAACTGTAATGAGATTACCTAACAGTAAATTATGTGATTTGGGTACAGTGGAGATAAATTGTATCCGTAGTTTCTTTTCCTGTTTTAGCATAGAAACCTGTTTGCATTGTAGAGAAAAACTTGCCCTTGAACCACCTAACAAATGATATTTTCAAACACTATTTGGTCACTAAAAGTGTTTTTTGTGAAGCATTTTCTAACACAATTTGCACGCTAATTCTGACTGTTCGGTGGACGACAGTTACATCAAGTATGAAATATGTGTGCAAGATTTTGACCCACATTTTAATTTATCTGTTATGCTGTGGTAAAATAATTTCTAAAGTGCACTTATGCCAATAGTGAAAAAAAATTGGGTTATTGGGGGAGGAACGTGGAAGCCCAACTAAGGCGACAAATCAATGTCATGGTGTACTACTCAAAATATCAATAAATTAATATGTGTTTATCAATCTGGAAGCTTGGCACAGAGCAGTCTGGCTTAATTTACAAGCAATGTATGAAGTATTTACACAGCACACAAATAGCAATAAAGTGAAAACACAACACAAGAAAAATCCCAAACCAATTAGGAAAAATAGACTAAATGACAAAACCGGTACCAGATGATGCCAGAATGACAAACATCCAATTATTAGAACCAGAAATATTAATTTTTAAAGTTTTTAGTGAAAATAGCACCTAAAAGCAGTAAGCACTGCTCGCAGCCATCTTGTCGTGCTAAGCCAGGGGAAAGTCAAAGTCACAAGTTCAAGCCGATCACAATGGACTGTGGGTCGGATCCAAGGACAAGGTCAGTTCCACTAAAAAATTACCTTCTCAAGTCTGGAGTGAAGTGTTCCTTTCTTGTTGGAGGAGGTTGTGAAGAGGAGGCTTTCAGAGCAAAGAATAGGTTGAGAGTTGTGGACGTTCATTGCTGGAGCGTCATGTGGTGGTCACTGTGGGTTGTTGTTGCTGTAGCACAAAGTACAGGTCTCGCATAGCCGGTCATCACATATAGTCATTGTTGGTGTGAAGAACAGGTTTCACTGGAGCTTTGCATTGGTGATCATCGCGGGTAGCAGAGTTTGGTGCAAGAAGGGCCATTTGAAGTCGTAAGGAACCCAAACTTTCAGATTTTCATCTTTCCTTCTTGGAGATGCTTCCACTGATGCTGGCCAACGGTTCAGGATCTGGGAGTACCTCTTTAGGAACACAAAACGATGATGGGCGCAGTACTGACAATGCAAACACTCACCCCCAGCCACAGATCTGGGTTTAATCCATCGTTCTTTTGCTCACCATGCCACCCCAGTTTGGACCCAGCCATGTGCAAATCAGTCTTGACCCTGTTCCTCATTGGAACAGTCCACCCCAAACTGCCAGGCCAGGTCCTCCCTGGACCGTAAACAAGCATCCTGGGACCGGTTTCAGGGTATCACCCTTCATCAGCCAGGCTAGCTTGAATCCTGTGGCACAGTGAGCAAGGGACCCACGTCTGGGCATACCCTTCCCACTTAGGGCAACTTTAGCAACACCAAAGGATGATGGACGGGGTACTGACAATGCAAACACTCACCCCCAGCCACAGATCTGGGTTTAATCCATCGTTCTTTCGCTCACCATGCCACCCCAGTTTGGACCCAGCCATGTGCAAATCAGTCTTGACCCTGTTCCTCATGGGAACAGTCCAGCCCGAAATGCCAGGTCAGGTCCTCCCTGGACTGGAAACAAGCATCCTGGGACCGGTTTCAGGGTATCACCCTTCATCAGCCAGGCTAGCTTGAATCCACAGGCACAGTGAGCAAGGGACCCACGTCTGGGCATACCCTTCCCACTTAGGGCAGCTTTAGCAACACAAAAGAATGATGGATGGAGTACTGACAATGCAAATACTCACCCCCAACCACAGATCTGGGTTTAATCCTTTGTTCTTTTGCTCACCGTGCCACCCCAGTTTGGACCCAGCCATGTGCAAATCAGTCTTGACCCTGTTCCTCATGGGAACAGTCCAGCCTGAACTGCCAGGCCAGGTCCTCCCCGGACCAGAAACAAGCATCCTGGGACCGGTTTCAGGGTATCACCCTTCATCAGCCAGGCTAGCTTGAATCCAGTGGCACAGTGAGCAAGAGACCCACGTCTGGGCATACCCTTCCCACTTAGGGCAAGTTTAGCAACACAAAAGGATGATGGACGGAGTACTGACAATGCAAACACTCACCCCAAACCACAGATCTGGGTTTAATCCTTTGTTCTTTTGCTCACCGTGCCACCCCAGTTTGGACCCAGCCATGTGCAAATCAGTCTTGACCCTGTTCCTCATGGGAACAGTCCAGCCCGAACTGCCAGGCCAGGTCCTCCCTGGACCGGAAACAAGCATCCTGGGACCGGTTTCAGGGTATCACCCTTCATCAGCCAGGCTAGCTTGAAACCAGTGGCACAGTGAGCAAGGGACCCACGTCTGGGCATACCCTTCCCACTTAGGGCAACTTTAGCAACACAAAAGGATGATGGACGGAGTACTGACAATGCAAACACTTACCCCCAGCCACAGATCTGAGTTAAATCCATCGTTCTTTTGCTCACCATGCCACCCCAGTTTGGACCCAGCCATGTACCATCAGTCTTGACCCTGTTCCTCATGGGAACAGTCCAGCCTGAACTGCCAGGCCAGGTCCTCCCTGGACTGGAAACAAGCATCCTGGGACCGGTTTCAGGGTATAACCCTTAAACAGCCAGGCTAGCTTGAATCCAGTGGCACAGTGAGCAAGGGCACCACGTCTCGGCATAACCTTCCCACTTAGGGCAGATTTAGCAACACAAAAGGATGATGGACCGAGTACTGACAATACAAACACTCACCCCCAGCCACTGATCTGGGTTTAATCCATCATTCTTTTTCTCACCATGCCACCCCAGTTTGGACCCAGCCATGCGCAAATCAGTCTTGACCCTATTCCTCATGGGAACAGTCCAGCCCGAACTGCCAGGCCAGGTCCTCCCTGGACCAGAAACAAGCATCCTGGGACCGGTTTCAGGGTATCACCCTTCATCAGCCAGGCTAGATTGAATCCAGTGGCACAGTAAGCAAGGGACCCACGTCTGGGCATACCCTTCCCACTTAGGGCAACTTTAGCAACACAAAAGGATGATGAGCGGAGTACTGACAACGCAAACACTCACCCCCAGCCACAGATATGTGTTTAATCCATTGGTCTTTTGCTCACCATGCCACCCCAGTTTGGACCCAGCCATTTGCCTCTTTAGGACCTGGACTCACTCCAGTAGAGGCCAACAGCAGGGCTAAGGCAGATTCAGGGATGTTTCTTGCAAGCTTGCTCCCATCTCTCTTTCATAAGGCTAAGAGGAGCTTTGACCTGGTGGCCATATAGAAATTTAAAGGGATTGAACCTGAGGGACCTTTCTGTAAGCAAACCACAGGCATGGATATAGGACATCCCACTTACACATCAATGGCTTGGATAACACCATGATCATGCCTTTAAGGGTCTAGATGAACCTTTCAACAAGCCACTGAAATTCAACAGTTATAGTCTGGGTGTGGCAGAGTGTGGAGAACTTGTAGGTTACCCCACACTCATCCCTCATTGACTTCATATATGCTGACATCAAAATGTGCTTGGGTCAGGTATGACCTCCTTGTGGAAACCTACTTGAGGAAAGATCCCCATCAGTGCCCTGGCCACTGCCAATGCAGAAACTGTCTTCAGTGGCCTGCAAGTATCTACTGGTTTACCAAGTCCAGGATGAACCTATTGCCTAATGCAGTCTTGCAGTCCAGAGGCCAAACAATGTCCATGCCCACCCTCTCAAAAAGTGTGCCTACAACCGGAAGAGGAAACAGGGGAGCCTTCTGCTTTGCCCCCGACTTCCCATTAGCTTGGCCGGTGGGGCAGGTCCCACAAAATCAATCTAAGTCCATTCTCATCTGGGCCAAATAAAGTTAAATAACTTACCTTGCAAAGGTTTTTGCTTGCCCCAAATGTTCTGTTGGGGATATGTAATGTGCCAGATCCAGCGGGAACACCCTATTGCACTGGGGTACCAACAATACACAGGTTGATCCAGGCTCAGGAACCTTATGCTCACTATACAGGAGATTATGCTCCCTAAAGATCAGGTAATCACCACAGGTGGGCCGCAGCATGTCACTGCAGGCCCCCAAGGGTGTGTCACTCTCTAGGCTTTACAGAATTCTGCCCGGGATGACCCCTCTTCAGATTGACAGCCTGCCAGCTCAGGTAGGGTCCCAAGAGCAGACATGTTCTCCCATGTAGGTCATGGGGCCTCATCCAAAGGCTTGGCCTCCTCCCAGATCATGAGAATCTTGGGAACGGGTTTTGCATTACCTGGGTACTTCTTCATGTTAGCAGGAACCTGGGCCATTTTTCCAGGCTCCAGGTCTTTTTGACTTCCCTCTCGTGCTCCCATAAATTGTCAGCAACCCAAGCATCTCCAAGTGAGAAGAGAGTGCTACCTCTTTCCATGTCATTTACCAAGCAGACAATCCATAGGCATGGCTGCACTCACAGCTATTCTTATGGAACCTGAGATTCCCTCATCTCCATTTGGGTGGGGGACCAGAGCAACGAGATAATGGCGCTTATAACCATAAGCTACCACAACTTGGTGGTCTTTATTGAGAATCACCATCTCTGATGACCCTAGATGACACCTGACAGTAGTCATGCTGGCTCCTGTGTCACTCAGAGCCTCTACCCTCTGCACATTGATGACAGCCTATACCTTTTAATATTACTAGACATGTGAGCCTTGAGTACCATCTCTCAGTCACCCAAGGGCACTATGGTAACTTCTACAATTTTCCCCACACTAACTGGGGCAACCTGCTCCCCAAGGACCACACTCGCCATCCGCAGTGCCAGCCCACCAGAGGGGGCTGCTTTCTTTTTGGACAGAGGGTGTCCCCTTTGATGTGCCTGTACCTTTAGCACTTGTAGTATAGTATTTGGGGGAGAAATGTCCTGAGGATTTCTTCTCAGGATAACCACCAGTCAGATTGGGACTAGGAATCCTTCCTGTGAAAAACAATTAGGGGGCATTTTGAGAACTTGTTGTTTTTATTTCTGTCTCCATCCTTTTTCTTCCTGTGGGGACTATTAGATCTGTCAGCCTTACTGTGGTCCTCCCTCAAACTTTTTGCCTGCATCCCTCATATTTATGCTGATATGTTTTGTTTGCCTTAGGACTCTGAACACTTTACCAGTGCTGATCAGTGCTAAAGTGCATTTGCTCCTCCCTTAAACATGGGAACCTTGGTGTACACACAATTGGCATATTTAATTTACTTGTACGTCCTTTGTAAAGTTGTATACCATATACCCAGGGCCTGTAAATCAAATGCTACAAGTGGGCCTGCAACACTGATTGTCACCCACTTACATAGCCCTTTAAACATGTCTCAGGCCTGCCACTGGAAAGCCTGTGTATGCAATCTGACTGCCAGTTCGACTTGGCATTTAAAGCCCCTTGCCAAGCCTTAAACTCCCCTTATATTAAACGCAAGTCACCACTAAAGTAGGCTCTAATTAGCCCTAAGGACAGGGTGATGTGTAAGTAAAAAGTAGGGCATGTACTTTTAAGTTTTACATGTCCTGATAGTGAAACACTCCCGAAGTCATTTTTCACTATTGTGAGCCCTACTCTTCTCATAAGCTATTACTGGGAATCTGTTAGACCTGGTAGCCTTAGGGTGGTCACCCCCCAACTTTTTGTCTGCCTTCCCCCACTTTTATGACACTGTTTTTGCTAGTTTTAGGACTCTGCACACTTTACCACTGCTAACCAGTGCTAAAATGCATATACTCTTGCCCTGCAACATGGTAACATTGGTTCATTACCGATTGGCATATTTTATCTACTTGTAAGTCCCTAGTAAAGTGCACTATATGTGCCTAGGGCCTGTAGATTGAATACTACTAGTGGGCCTGCAGTACTGGTTGTCACCCACTTACGTAGCCCTTTAACCATGTCTCAGGCATGCCACTGCAGGGCCTGTGTATGCAGTTTCACTGCCACTTTGACTTGCATTTAAAAGTACTTGTCATGCCTTAAACTACCCTTTTTCTACATATATATCACCCCTAAGGTAGGCCTTAGATAATCATATGGCAGGATGCTATGTCGGTAAAAGGCAGTACATGTATATGTTTGTTTTATATGTCCTAGTAGTGGAAAACTCCTAAATTCATTTTCCACTACTGTGAGGCCTGCTCCTTTCATAGGCTAGCATTAGGACTGCCCTTATATACTGTTTGAGAGGTAGATTCTGATCAAAAAGGGGTAACCAGGTCATATTTAGTATGGTCAGAATGATAATAGAAAATCCTGATTATTGGTGAGGTTGGATTTTATATTACTATTTTAGAAATTACACTTTTAGAAAGTGAGCATTTATCTGCACTTAAAAACCATCTGTGCTTTGCAGCCTGTCTCCAATCAACGTCTGGGCTGGGATGGTTGACAGCTCCCTTGTGTATCTCACCCAGACAACCACAAACACAGGACACTCAGTCAAACCTGCACTCGTCTGCATATTGAATGGGTCTTACTGGGCTGGAAGGGAAGGGTAGATGGCCTGACACTTACATTACAAAGGCCATTGTCCTGCCCTCACACAATGGACTGCCAAACCCCCTACTGGGACCCTGACAGACAGGATTTCACTGAAAGAGGAACTTGTGCACTTCAAAACCACTCTTTGAAGTCTCCCCCACATCAAAAGCATTTTTGGGTATATAAACTGGTTCTTTGACCCCACCAACTTCTGGACCTTCAACCTGTCAAGAGGAACTGCCTGGTTGCCCAAATAACTCATCTGGACTGCTATGCTGAGAAGGACTGCTGCCCTGGAGTTACCCTGCTGGCTTGCTGGCCTCTAACTTTGCAGAGAAGTGCTTGGATTGAGCTTGCTTCCTGTTTTCTGAAGTATCAGGGCCAAAGACTTCAGCCCATATTTAAACTCTGTTTGCGTCAAATTAGCGTCATTTTCTTTACGCTAATTCAACGCAAACTTAACTCCATATTAATACTTTGGCGCTAGACCCATCTAGCGCCAAAGTTATGGTGTTAGCGTCATTCTTTTACTGTAAAAACCTACCTTGCATCAATGAGATGCAAGGTAGGCGTTCCTGGGCAAAAAAATACTCAAATGCCCTAGCGCCTTATTTATCCTCCTGTGCAAAAATCACGCACGGGAGGAGGGCCTTAAATAATGGTGCTAAGCCTGCTTAGCGCCATTATTTAACGCCTGGTTCAGGGCAGGCGTTAGGGGACCTGTGGGCTAATTTCCATGGTCAGAGATCATGGAAACTGCCCACAGGTGCCCTTCCCTGCCCCCTGGGAAACCTGCACCCACACCTGGAGGATACCTAAGGATGGGGGGACCCATCCCAGGTAAGTCCAGGTAAGTATTCTTACTTTTTTTTAAAGTGCCATGGGGGGGCCTAACTTGGCCCCCCTACGTGGCACTATGCCCAATGGCCATGCCTAGGGGACATAAGTCCCCTAGGCATGGCCATTGGGCTGGCAGGCATGACTCCTGTCTTTACTAAGACAGGAGTCATGTCCATGGGGGTTGTGTGTCAGAAAAATGCGGCTAGTCAGTTAGAGTCATTTTTTGTACTCTAACCTGACTAGCATCATTCTTTCCCGCACATCCTCCAGTTTTCCCTACGCCTCCTCTATCCAGTTAGAGTCAAATATTTTGACACTAACCGGGCCTTAGCGCCGGCTTGCGTCATAGCTAAAATATGACGCCCGCTGGCGTCCAGGAATGGCGCTAGCCAGTGCTATACTTTTTGATGCAAACCTGCAATAATGCAGGTTTGCGTCAAAAAGTATACATATGGGCCTTCATCTCTTCAGGAAACTCGTTGGTCGCCCAAAATTGATCCACAGCCTGCCGGAAATGAAGCACAGCTTGCCTTGACACTGAGAAATCTCCGCAGAGCTGGGCCGGAACGACTAAGCTAATTCCCCGAGTGTAAAATAGGCACAGCGTGTGCCATGTGACAGAAAATTCGACGCATCGCCCTACCAGATCGACGCAACACCTGTGACTTCTTCCACCGTGCCCAGGATTTCCCTGCATCGTCCCTGGATGTCAAAAAGATCCCCGTATAGCAGTGAGGAACCAAACTGCGTACCGCAAAACGCCACAAGACCCTTGCATCGTGGAAAGAAACAACACAACATCTGTGCCACGCTGGAAAATCCAACGCACACCTAATTTTTCCACTCATCTCTGAGGTCTCCGTGTGTGTTATGTTTGACGCAACCCAGGTACCCTGTGTAATCAAGAGACAACTGTTGATTCCTAAGTTTTAAGACACTTTTTAAACTTGCAAAAGTGTTATCTCAACTTGTGCTTATTGAATCTTTATAGTTTTGACCTAATTGTATTCAGATTAAAATGATCAATTTTCCTAAACTTGTGTGGTGTATTTTTGTGATGTTTTTACTGTGTTACTGTATGATTTATTGCACAAATACTTTACACATTGCCTTCTAAGTTAAGTCTGACTGCTCAGTGCTAGGTGCTAGGCCATGAGACGGTGGGCGCAGAATAATTTGGATTGTGTGTGACTTACCCTGACTAGGATTGATGTCCCTACTTGGACAAGGGTGTATACTTCTGTGAACTAGAGACCCCATTTTTAACAGAATCCACTAATATAATTTAAGCTTTAATTCCTGATTAGAAAGAAGTAGCTTTGTCATGTTTCATAACTTTGGAATAGTAATCATAAATCCTCTTTACTGGTAAAGTCGGTGGTCTGTGATTCTTCTGTGTCACATCCCTCAACAAGTTTTATTTGTGCAATTAAGCCTTCTTTTGATCAAATATACATAATTATTTTTCCAATTGGAACAATTGTCTTCTTGCAGAATACTTTTAAAAAGTGGACATTTCTCTGCTCTTACAGCTCTGTGTGCCTACAGCCTGTCTCTGATACATGTATGTGGTGGGTGATAGCTACACGTTGTGCATTCCTTCTAGTCAGCCACAAACACAGGAAAGTTCGGTGTGTCTAAGTACTCATCTGCATTTATCTGAATTCTGATGTCTCTTCCTGGGTGGAAAGGGTGGGAGACTGATGACACATCTGACTAGGCAGTGCCTTTCCCCAAACAAAAGACTGATTACCCCATACTGACAGTCTGGAGCCAGGGATGAGGAGGAAAGGATCCTTGTTTGAAGTCACTACTACTTCAAAGGCACTTTGAATATAATACAGTGTAGCAGACCCCACCAAATCAGACACTTCTGGAGCTACAACTGGACTCTGTCAAAAGAACTGCGATGCTGCTTAAAGGACTCATCTGCTGGACTGCTGGATCTGGAAGGTTTGGTTTTCTATTGTGTTTCACTGCTGCCTGCTGGACTCTGACTCGGCTGAAGGAGGGCTGGACTCTGACTTCTCGCTGAAGTGGGCTCCAAGGATCATTGGATTTCCTCCTGGTGCTTGAGACTCAGGGATATCAAAATCTATACCCTTGCTACTGTACTTGTTTCACTAGAAGTGGACCCATATATTTGCATCACAGAAATTGACACATCTACTGTCTACGTGTAGCAGAACCGATGCATCGACCCAGTTGCAGGAGTAGAACTGGCACAATGATCTCAGAACCAACGCTGTGCCTTGAGAGCCCGGTGCATCAGAACCACGCTTTGCCACCGCAGCAGTCTACGGAGAGTGACACATCCCTCAACTGCATGGAGACACTGGGTGCATCACACTTCAGAACCAACACATTGTAGCTGCAGCGCTTGTCTTCAGAACTGATGCATTACCATCACTGCATGGGGAACATCGACTCATCGCCATCCCTGCGAGGACTCGATCGAAGCATCTGACCATGCATCTTGCTGTTGCAACCAACTTTGTTCACCGAGGCCTGCATGGGTCTTAAAGCTGTACGTGCTCCATCGAGGTAAGCTTGAACTCTGACTTTGCCCTGGTCCAGCATGACCTAAATTAACTCCTAAAGTGCTGTTTGCTTCTAAGAGCTAGAACTCTTTTATTCTTCTTGAATGTATAACTCAACTAATACTTATTGGATTTTTGTTGTTTTGGTCTTGATTCATGTAAATAAATAGTGTGTATTTTTCTAAACATGTGTGGAGTCATTTGTTGGTGTTTTCATTGTGTTACTGTGTGTGTGTTGCATAAATACTTTACAAATTGCTTCTTTAGATAAGCTTGGCAGCTCTGTGCCAAGCTACCAGAGGGTGAGCATAGATTATCCCTAAGTGTGTATCTAGCTTTCCAGGGACTAAAGTGGTAGTTGCATACTATGACAACGAGAAAGCCCATTTCTAACAGGAACCCTGTCCTCTTATGTGATGATCCCCAAAGATAACTTCTTGTGGACCCTGGCAAACGCAGCCTGCTGTCCACCTCCTTGGCAAGTTAGCAAGATCTATTGAGCTTGCTATTGATTAGGTGCTGGCATTGCTCTGGAAAACAAATGATTAGCATGGGCTCTCATAAACAGATTATACAGCTCCTCATAAGTGTTTACCTCACTTCCTTTCACCAATCTAGCCAGTGCTTAACTTAAAAACTCAGCACAATCCACCCAAGACTGGTGGGGTAGCTTCTGGCTGTCCCTGAACTTCAACTTGTACTTCTCAGGGATGAGTATATGTCTACAAAGGCTAGATCCCCAGTCCTCTTCAGCGACCCTGTGCATCTCTAGGTCTACCTCATAGGCCTCGAGCCACTTGTCTATGTTGTCCTCACCACAAAGCTAGGCAAAAGGGTCCAGATTTACTATTATATGACAGCGCAATACAGCAAGATTATTTGTTTTTTTTTATGTCAAATAGAGAGAGGAAGAATGCACCATATTTACTAACATATAGCATATTCCTTCTCTCTCTCTCTGTGCTGGTGTTCTCAGTGCAGCATAGCGCCAATGCATGCACTTTTGCACCATGATGCAATGGTACCTGTATTGCAGGCAGGATTGTTGTCTGTAGGTAGGAACACAAACGTGCACAAAAACAATCCTTAGAGTAATTTCCTCCTTCTAAATGGGCTTCAGAATCTGGCACATACTGATCTGACTGCCATAGACTGGAAAAGCAGCTATTATTTGACCACCCTGTGTTTGGAAGATCCAGTGGTCTGTCAGAAGTTTTGGTAAATCTGGGAATGCATCAAAAGTCATGGGTGTTGCATGGGAACACCCATGCACCACCAATGGAATGCCTTCCTGGGGCCAGAGTAATGCAACATAGATATTTGTGCGGCATGGCCTTACTCTGGATTTATCAAGCCACTCAGGCCAAGCAAGGTGGCATTGCTTGGCTGGATTAATTGCATTTTGAGGGTTGCAACACGTTTGCACCACATTGTGTGGCAGAAAAGCAAAGCAACAGTTTATGAAATCTGCCCCTTAAGCTTATAAAATCTGCCCCTTAAGCTCCAAATTTGTAAAAGAGAACCAAAGTATTTAGCATTCTGTCCGGTTCCTCAGCTCTTTGTGGCAACATCTGTTTACACCTGCCCCCTTCAAAATGCCATTGTTGCATATATATTGGCACAGGCACATTAGATTGCTTTATAAATGAACAAAAAATAATGCAGATGAGCAAAAAACTAACTCTGATAAAGAAAAAGCTCCGTTAATAAACAACACAAAATAAAAATTCCTCATTTTGAAGTCATATTGAGGAACTGTAAGAGGTCTAATTGTATGTGCATAGTTTTCCAACTGCATAAATAGGTGGATTGCTGATGTAAAATTTTAAATCACACCTTCTCTAGGTCTATACAGATATCTTCCATCTCTTCTTGAAGTCTCTGCTTTGTCTTTTCCAAACTTGAGCATTTTGTTTGAGCCGCTTCTACCGCTTCTTCTGCTTCTTGTAAACGTGATGTCAGTTTTTTCCTGTAGTAACAAACAATTGAAAAAGTGTCAGCTTGAACGACAAAATTTGTGATTCTGCCAGGCATATTAACACAATCTTCCTGGGTTAAGATTTTATGAGGCAATATGCCAAATGACCAATTACCCTAAGTGCAGATCTTATTTATGAAAGCACACCATTCAAACCTGTTGCCACTCTTAAATTCTCATAGGTGAAAAGAAAGCATAAAGTGACAATCTGCAGTACAAGTGTATACATGTGGCTACTTCCTGCCTTGCTTTTACAATAACCTTGCTACAGTAAGTGGTGACTGCCTAGAATGATAGTGGCAGTCATGTGCTTCAGGGCCTTGAGACCCTCGCTGGCGAGTAGCGCGCTCTACAAATGAATGATTGATTGATTAACTCCTCCAACGTGTACACAATGTGGGTTAAAATACTCAGAACAAGAGAGAAATTTTGAAAAGTGGTTCAGAAATTGCAGTTTCTCTATTTCTTGTAAATTGCCCAATACTTGGAAACACTGTAGCATTAATCTGTTACATGAAACAAACAAACCAATGTAGACCTGGAACTAGCCATGAGTTGAGACTGACTAAGATAGAGTGGAGGTCAGGTACACCAATTGCAGACTTAGGGCCGTATTTATAATTTGGGCAAATTAGAAGTGATGGATGTCTCTTCTGCCATACTTAGAGTGTCACTAATATCAGGGCACTTGTAATATAGTAGATGCAACATCAGCCACTTTTTGGCAGATGTCCTGTATCTAACCTATTCTAAATCGCATTTCTTAATCTTACTTCTGGAGGTCAAAGCTTCCAGGCAAGGCAATGTCCAACACTGAAACCACCAAGGGTACAGCGAAGTTTGACATGTTGTTGTCTCCAGCTCAAGGCAGTAGTTTTGACATTAAAAGCTCTGAGGATGATGAAGCTAGACTTCATAGCCATTGAGGTCAGTTTGCAGTTGCTATAGATGTCCCCCTTAATCTGGTCTAAGATCTTACCTTTGATATTGTAATGTTTTGGTTCTCAAAACCACCCCACAGGGACAATGCTGGATCTTGCAGGCATGCAGGGGTCCATAAGGCCCCGTACCTTTATTGCAAGAAAATATTTTTCATGCAGCAAAAAACTATGAGCATGATGAACTTGTTTATTTGCCTGCCATGGGTGTACCCTCCCTAGCCAAGCATCAGTAACTTGTCCTGCTCCTGCAGTGGTGGAAAAAGTCCTACTTTTCTCCAGTTGTTGGATGAGTTTTTCTAGTCATTCTAGTCACCCCGGAAGCCCCCAGTTCCACTAGGCAGGCTTCTAGGTACTATGCCAGTTGCACCTTGTTGAGGGCAGGAGTCTTTAAACTTTTTGTGTATATAGAGCAGTAACACAGGATCGAATACTTTGAAAATCGGCACAAGGGAACCTCAATGACTCAACATTGATGAAGAAATGTTTAAGCACTTGTAATGCTGCCAGCTTATCCATTTTATAATGTCAGGAGTGCAATTGGGGAAAAGACTAGAGAGTACTATATACAGGTAAGATGGGGTAATATTTTGAAGAAAGTGGAGGATGAAACAGGATAAGTGGAATCAGCCCACTTGGGCAGTTAAACATTCATAAACATTAGAAGATTACAGTATAATGAGGTTTATGTTTAATCCCTTTTTATGTTCGTACTATGGGAAATATTGTTGGCCCACTTGGGCGTAATGCTAGAAAAAAGTCTCCTTGTAGTAACGTATGTGGTTTTGTATACTTTTTTCAATATGATTACCATGCATCCATACTATAACATAAACAATTTTAGTAGTATGTGCATAAGGTATTGCTTCAAAAGATCTCTCCAAGTTGGTGCTCATTATTCCAAATTATTATTAGTCCATCTACTATGTTTAACAACTATTGTATGTTAAATATGAGACAAAGAAATGGAGTCGGAGTTGTTGACAAACCAGAGCACATTTGTGGTCCTACAGCCATATATTTAGCTCTTTTTGTGTGTGGTGTAAACTCACACTGCAACGTCGATATGACATTTAACTCCCATGATACTGGTACATTTAATGACCCATCTAGTATGGCATTACAGGAAACCAAACAAACTAATCATATAATTTTAACTCACATTACATGATTTAGGAGGAACGCACAAATGCTATATTACTCCGTAGCAGTGCTATAGCATATATCGTCTTATGGTCAGCAAAATCAGACAGGGAATAAGTATTTTCTTACATTATTGTTCTAAGCCCATATTTTCATTCTGCCCTGATGTGTACAAATATGAGTATTTACTTATTTAAACCTAAGTATAATTTGTGATATAATTTTTTAAACATATTTATCCATGCCTACAAAAGCAGGATCAACCACTCCATGTGTCTATTCACTCTACAAGTGTTGTCTTGATATAATTGATTGGATTGGGAATCCCAGGGGTTTCATTGTTCACATTACCATACTTTTTTAGGACCAGACCATGGACGCCCTTGGGGCAAAACAAAGAAACAATCTCAGGTCTGATGGGCACCCGACCCAGAACAGGGGAGAATGTTGACATGAAGCATGACAATGGAGAGCACACAGGGTCGGGACAATCAAGCAGGCCCAGGCAACCGCACAGTCTAGTGGTAAATTTGAGTGAGTTAACACTTACCCACGCACACACATGTGTCCTGGAGAACAGTTAGGGTTTTGTCCCAACTGCCCCCCTAGACAAATTCAGACTATGTATGGAAGTTAATGAGTTCATCAGGAAGATCAAGCTAAGATCCTATTTTGAGGATCGGCCATCTACAGTTGGTTCTACTATGGGTGACACCGGCCTACATAACAAATCGAATTTTACACACCCTGGTGCATCCATTCCAGTAGAAATTTTTACCTTTGAACAAGCAGCCCTGAAGGACATCAATGGTACTAGCACTTTAAAAGTATTCCATAATACAACAAGGGATGAAAAGAAAGTGCTACAAGAACTAGCTAATAACACCAATATAGTCATAAAACCAGCAGACAAGGGGGGGCGCCCTGATCATCCAGACCACAGAAAACTATCAGAAAGAGTGTCTGGGACGATTGGGTGATACACAAAACTATGAGAAACTAAAGGAAGACCCCACTGAATTACTGAAGACTAGGATCACCAGTATGGTGGAGCAAGCAATAGCGCACAACTGGATTTACCAGAAAGAAGGTGATTTCCTATTCAAAAAAATCCAGTGACCTCTTATTTCTATACTATTTCTAAAATTCATAAAAACCTGGAAACACCTCCTGGTAGACTTATTGTATCTGGAATAAATTCAGTTATAGAACCTTTGTCCAGTTTTGCTAATGCCTTCCTTAGACCCATAGGCCCAAACACTGATACCTTAAAGACACAAATATGTACGGTGTCTTTTAAAAGATAGACCTTTTGATCCTACAAATGAAACACGGAACAATTGTTTTTTTCTGGACCTTAACATCATAGCAACCGATTGGGACCTAAAAACAACCACCCATGAAAAACCGACAGCTATGAACTGTCTGTTACTTTTCAATAGTGCCCACCCCTGCCATTTGAGGGAGAACCTCCCTTTTGGACATTTCCTCAGACTAAGAAGGAATTGCTCTGAGATGTCTGACTACAAAAAACAAGCACAGAATCGTGCATCAAAATTGGAGGCGAGGAAATACCCCCTCAAAATCATTAATCGAGGCATGAAACAAGCATGCAACAATAACAGAAAGGCTATCCTAAACCCTCTTCCTCAAAAGGGGAAAGAAGAAATACCTATTGGTATCACAACATTCAATGTAGCCTCTAATCAAGTGAACAAGATTATAAACAAACATTGGTGTATTTTCAATAGTGGCCGTTTGAACTTTCCCAAACCAATGTTTTCCCACAAATGCGGCAAAAGTATAAAAGACATGCTAGTACATACGCGCCCACATCTGTCTAAGAAAAAACTTGACGGCACCAACCTCCTACCACCACCCACAGGACATTACCCATGTGGGAACTGCAACATGTACCATTTAACAAATGCGACCAAAAGGGGCTTTTTTAATGACAATACTACATTGGAAATCAAGGATTTCACCAACTGCAACACCCAGCTAGTAGTCTATATGATTACGTGCCCATGCAATTACATTACATAGGAGTGACCACCCAATTAGTAAAAACTTGCATCTGTGAACATTTGACTAATTTGAGATGTGGTCGTGCCACCACAAAAATGTCCACTCACTACGCTGACAATGCACAGACGGTGGAGGATTACCGATGGGTTATCCTTGTACATCACAAAGAGATTAAGAGCGAATCCTTCCTGTTTGAAAGAGAACAACTTTGAGTTTTTAGGTTATGCACGCACCAACGTGGTCTCAATGAGAATATCCCCCTGGGCCAGTTAATGCAACACTAACACCTTGTTACTCCGACGAGCATGATGCTATAATAACCAGCAGGCTGCCTTTCCCTTCGACAAGGCTATTAATATATGCAACCATTCTGTCTTATACCAATAACTAGTCTCAAACCGGCAGACAAATTAACACAACTCCCCTGAGAAAGTAGAGCCCTTTTTCACCCTCCCTTTCCCCTGTTTTTGGATTTCCGCACTAAAACAGGCACTTTGAGGGACACTTAAGCAAGGGGCCCTCGCAGCCCTGCCTCAGCACACTAGAGACCGCCATTTTGGAAGATTAGTGGTCTAGTGCCACACGCGTCAACAAGTTGTGACGTGTCAGCTGCAGTAAGCTTAAAAATCTGACTCCCACGGGAACCACAATGTTTCATACCCCGGGGAGGTGAGCATTAGGCAGAAAACGGGAGTGTTGCTTTGATGAAGTAAGTGCGCTAACCTCTTTTTACAACGTGCAGCAGAATCGGCCATTTGGTGAGTCTAATACCCTGCATATATTTTCAGTGTGTGACTACAAGCACACACCCCTCCCGGAGGATCTATGATACAAAAGCGTAGACACTATAATGTAGGTCACGCATGCACCACGTGTGTTTCTTAGAGGTGCCTCATGTGTTGAAGTGTGTTTACATGTTTTTCTAAGTGTAGTATGTCCTGTATTTGTCTATTTTATGTGATTCACAAGTGCCTTTTCCCACGAGTGGGTTGGGGGTTATAGTGGCTCCAGACCAATAAGTAATGCAAGTAGCAACCTTTATAATTTCATTTTCCACAGGTATTCCAGAAGGACATCGTTACCATTGGGTATTACTTTACTTTAGTTAGATGTACCACACCATACCACAGAGCATCTAATGTTAGTGCTTCCACCAGTGGTAGTTAATAAAGGAGTGACACCAGGGAGTCCACCTTGGTCCTGAAGAGGAGACTAGGGGTAGACTCTGAAACATGTAGACAGATTAGGAGGTAAGGTAGATAATATACCCCACCTCCAAAGCCCCTTTTTTAACCATACCGCCCCTGTGAGACATATTAAATTAGTGATACCATCCAGAGGCAGGTATTTTAACTCACCTAAGACCCCACCACTCCTATCCCTCTTAGTATTCACATTGAGGAAACTACAACAGTGCTCCCATGTATTCCGTCGGTTGTTGCATGCCCGTTCCACAGCAGAATAGGAGGAAACCCAATGATGAAGCATGCCACCAAGTGGTAACCCTGATGGGTGAGGGTTTTTCACCAAAAAAATCCCTTTTTTCCACCATGTGGAAGTTCGTTTGGGCTGGGCCTTTTTGTTATGTCTTGACACAACCTCCATTTTGACTGCATTTTATTTTAACTCAGTGGTCTTTTCCTTGTCTAAGTGTGAATAAGGCTTTAACCCATAACAAGGCCAATACCTCAATTGTGCTTCATAAAGTGGCAAATAAATTATGTACATGTAGGTAGGTTTCCATGATACCAATACATAGTCTCTGTAAAAGATGTAAATAAAGTGCTGTTTAATGTCTGATATAATTAGAAAAGTTGTTTTATTTGACATTTTGTATCATGACAGCAATAGCTTTGCACGCAGTGTTACCTATGCACCACTAACACCATATACTTGATAAAGTACATAATTGATCTTCTTCTTACTTGGCATCTTCAAGTTCCTCTGTTCTCTGAACTGCATCATTTTCATACCGCGTTCTCCAGTGAGTGACTTCATTGTTCAGCTTAGAAACTAGTCTTTGAAGCTCTGATTTACTTTCTTGCTCCTCTTCCAGCTGCTCCTTCAGTAGTTCACAGTCAAGTTTGAGGTTGGAGAGACTTGTCGTGATCATAGACTTTGCCTAAACATTTAAATGAAGTGAGATAAGACCATTAATCTATGGCATGATTTTATTTGTACTGATATTGATATAGATACATATTGATGCATTATTATAAATTATATAAATACTATTTAATACCTATAGGGTACAATTTACAAATTATACAATGATTTAGTCACAGATATTTTGAAAGTTGTGGGGAATTGACAATTCAGGGTGGTGTGCTATTAATAGTCTTGGAACACACACAATCTACCTTGCATTGTTTCTGAACATTTATAAACATTTCCCTCTCCCATTTCCATCCTGTAAATGGAGGAATAAATCAATTTCCAGGGGAGGAATGTGAAGGGAACACCCTCACAATTGTTGGAAGGAAAGGGTAAACATATTCTCCACAGGGGAAATAATAAAAGAAGTTAAAGTGGTTAACAAGTGCAATTGCATAAAAGCATTGCAACTGTACATGCACAACTGTACAAAATACACATGCATTATGATCAAACAATGTATTCCACTGAACATTATTTACTATGGAAGACTTCACTTAGCTGGATAACAGCCAGGATGACAGAAACACAACACAAGAATAGGAAGGTGAAGTAGATATAGCAGACTTTAATGATGATATCAATTCAACAGAGACAGGGGTAAAGACAGGTCCTGTTTTTCCATGATTGGCTTCCACCTGATTGACGCATTTAATTTACCTGCAAGTCCCTTGTATGGTGGTATTCCTTATTCCCAGGGCCTGTAAATTAAATGCTACTATTTGGCCTGCAGTGCAGCTTGCACCACCCACTGAAGTAGCCTTTCAAATCTGTCTCAGGCTTCGACTGAATAGCCAGCATCCACAGTTTACTGCCACATTGGTCTGGCCTCTAAACTCACTTGCCAGGCCAAGAACTCCACTTTTACTACATATAGGTCCACCCTAAGGTAGGCCCTAGGTAGCCCTATGGGTAGGGTGCTGTGTAAGTAAGAGGTAGGACATGTGCCTAATTGTGTGGCCTGTGCTAGTAGTGACAAATAGACTATTTGGTTTCTCACTGCTGTGACTGCTGCCTCTCTCATGGGCTTGCATTGGAAATTACCTTTCATATGTCTAAGTGGTATTTTCTGATCTATCAGGAGCAGTGTGGGCATGTTCAGTATGTTTGGAATTGTAGTGAGAAATGTTGCTTATTGGTGTTTTTTTTATTTTATTACCAATATAGAAATGCCACTTTTAGAAAGTGGGCATTCCTCTGTGCTTGTGGCTCATGTGCTTTGCAGATTGACTCCAATCCATATCTGGGGTAGAGCGACAGCTGGGCTTTGTGCTTACTTTCCAGACAGCCATCACACAGGGAGGGTGGAGGTGTGGTACGAGTACATCTGCATACTGAATGGTCCTCCTGAGCTGGGAGAGGAAGAGGCAGGCGACCTTACCTATTTATAGGCTGTGTCCTGCCCTCACACAAAGGGCTTGTTTACCCCCTACTGATATCTGGAGCCAGGGCTGTGGTTGAAGGGGGGTGTTGTGCTCTTCCAAAGGTCCTTCGAAGTGCCCCCTGAGATCAACAACAAAATGAGTATAACTAAAGGGGTTGTTTCCCATGTTTTGAGACACTGAGATACTGTTGGACCAGGAACCAGATGCTGTTGGAAGGCGACTGTTGTGCTGTAAGAACCTGCAAACGGACTGACTTGTGTTGTGCTGACCTAGGGTCTTCTAAGCCCCTGACAGACTCCCACTTATTCTGCAAGGACGCTAGTAGATCTGGTCTGTTGCTTCCCTCTGCCCTGTGTTCCCCCACTGATTTCCAGGGACTGGGTAGTCTGTCTTCCACCCCCTGTGTTTTACTTGTTAGCACAAGGTGCACGCTATAATCTCCTTTGAAATCCTCACAAGTGGTAACCCTGGGGATGTGCCTTGATCAAGGGAAACTGGTAAAAGAGGAGGTCCCCAGGTTACACTGTGATGTGGATCGCAACTCTTTCCTTCTGTTACTGGGGGCGGGCCGCCATTGTTGGTGCGGACACAGCCCGCATTCTGTTGGTGCCCTGGTGGCACAAGCAGGCACCTGCTTTGGTGCAATCACTCCTGCAACCCGGGCCACGCAAAGAAGCCCACCCCCAGGGGTGGGCCACCTTGTGGAGAGGAAGAGAGTGGGCCAGGCGGCCGAGGAGGGCCCTAGATGCAGTCTCAAGGAGAACACATTTGAAAGGAAGCCACCAGTATTCCACAGCCCCCCGCACAGACGCGGGTAGCGGGCAGCTGCCGCACTCAGTGCTGGGCTATGCGCGTGGGACCCATGAAGGTCTCTCCGCTGGCGTGAGAGCCGCAGGTGCCTCCTCCATGGTGGAGGCATTCTCAACAGTTTCACCCACTAGCATATTGGGACGCAACATCGAAGGAGGTCCCATTCCCACTGGAAGAGTGCTACATAATTCCCTGAGATAGGAGCACAGGTGCACCACTACATATGTTGGGGGATATCATATACGGCAGGGAATTCACCAATTACAACATCACGGATAGTAAGCAGGCAGACACTCTGTGCCCTGTGTGGAAGGAGTAACAAATGTGCTTTCCACAACCAACCAGCATAGGTTGAAAAGAATATTCATGATTCAGCCCCTTGATTCATTGTCTGCTGCATATCACACACTGATGTATGTCAATTGTACACCTTAGGTTGACCTGGATAACGAGTACAATCCCAGGGTTGGGATGATATGCACAGTAGTGCTCCTTCGTGATGTTCTAGTAAAACATTTTGAACCCAGCTACTGCATGTTGGGCCCTGATGTGAAAATACCAGCAGAAGAAGGGTAGTGTGTTATGGTTTATGCAATATGAGAAAGTTTCTCCCTATGTGCATTCATAATGATGATGGACCTGACAACTGCTTGTTTAGCAGGATGTTGCTAATTGTACTGGATGATCTGACAACTGCTTGTCTAGCAGAGCATTACACATTTATGTCCATTTTGGTTTTAAAATGTTTTATGTAATACAGTTTATTTTTATTTAACTTCTTGTGGAGTTTTCTTTGTGTTGTATTTATTGTGACACTGGGTTGTGTGTGTTGTGCGAATCCTTTACACATTGCCTCTGGGATAAGCCTGACTGCTCGTGCCTAGCTACCAAGTGGATGGGCAAGGGTTATCTTAGGTGTGTAGCTACCTTGTCCTGACTGGAGTGGGGTTACTGCCTGGCTTGGGTGCCTACTCTAGACAACCAGGAACCCCATTTCTAACAACAGTGAACCCAAATTCAAAAATGTTAAAAAAAATAAAGGCAGCCCTGTGGAAGGCATAAGTAACCCTCTCCAAAAAAACAAATTTGGACATGTGATGTGAGCACAACAGTAAAGAATGACCAGACAAGAGAATCACGGTTATTTTATATGTTCTCAAAATATGCAATTTCTATCCAAAATAAGCATAGAAACATAAGTGGGGACCTCAGCAAGACATAGAAGGGACTTGACATTTTCTTTAAAATGGATTAAATGATTGAGAATGCTAAACAATTTGAAGGGTTTGACCTACTATCAACCTAGCAATTGTGTATATTAAGGATAACCTCTGCAACAGTACATAAATGTATGGCATGCAGATTTCTTTGTGTCCTAGAGAAGTTTGGACAAAGTGACAACTCTAAATGACAACAAAGAGAATTGGATGGAAACTCTGACACACTCAATTGTGGTATCAGTATGGTTGATAATGTCAAAACGCTCACAGAAACCATGATTAGGTAGTGCAAAAGGCAGGAAAGTAAATATGTTATTCAATTTTATAGCTTCAATGTAATCGGATTTGTGTTTATCAGCACAACAGAGCGTTAGATTTCTCACAGAGACTTTGGCCCTCATTATGAACACGGAGGTGAACATGGTTGACCGCCGTGGCGACGGCGAACAGAAGACTGCCATTAGCGGCAAACAGAAAGCCACCATATAATGAGGGAAAAATCAGAAACCAACAAAAATCTCCCTGCCACCAGTCACCGCTAGGACATTGTTGGCGGAAATGCTGGACCTCCAACCCCGCCACCGCTGAGCACACAAACTCCCCACCCTCCAAATAATAAAGCACAAATCACCACAGCGGTCAGTGGAAGCCGAACAACCATTGGCGGTACAGACCGCTACGGGTGGCAAGTGGACCCAACAGTAAGAAATGCATACATTGGCAAGTTTGAAACCCACACACCTGACACACATCCACAACACTATAAAACACTCACAGACACACCCCACAATCCTTTGCAATGAAATTAGGCCAACTAATACAGGGAACCCAAGAAGCAGACACCGAACGCAACAATTCACAATACATACACCCAACCACACAAGAGAACCCTCACCTAGATCCACAAAAGACACCATTCACAACACACACCATGGCACCCCACAAACACCCACGCTTCACAGAAAGGGAGCTAAGGACCATGGTGGATGAGATATTGAAGGTCGAGCCACAATTATTAGGGGCACAGGTCCAGCACACACCCATCGCAAGGAAGATGGAGCTACGGCAGACAATAGTCAACAAGGTCAATGCAGTGGGACACCATCCACGCACCACGGATGAAATCCGCAAGAGATGGAACGACCTGTGTGGGAAAGTCAGGTCCATGGCATCCAGGCACCCCTTTGCAGTCCAGAAGACTGGGGGAGGACCTCCACCAACACCACCCGACTACACTGACTGGGAGGAAAAGCTACTGCCCATCCTGCACCCTGAGGGACTCACTGGAGGAATGGACTTGGGTAAGTCATCTACATTTACCCCATATCCATCATACCTGTAATGCATGCACCACCACACCCCTCCAACACCCACGAGGACCACTACCCCACTAAGGCCACAATCACTACATCCAGTCCCCCTGCATGCCCACAAACCCACTAACAGGCCCACATCCCTCCCCCTGTGCACAGCCACCCACCCCTGCAAGGAATCACAGTGGCCTACAGCACCCACAATGCACCTCCACATCCAAAGCAAAATGAAATGCTTACCTCACAAAGGTACCCTGCATGGACCAAAAGTGTGAAAACCTGCACAAAACTGCCCAGTCCTGTGCACCCCATCCAATCATGCAATTGTAACAGACATGTTCATTCCCCCCAACAGGCACCATCACACATGCCACCCTGACGAACAGGACAAGGAGTGGAAGTGCCCCAAAGGGAGACAGAGGCACCTCCCACGACACTGGGGATGGAACCCTGGACATTGACGATCACCCTGGCCCCTCTCACAGTCCTGGACTGTCATCATCCAGCAGCCCCACCCAGGAAACCACTGACGCCCCTACCACCCAGCCAACAGCATCAGCCAGGGCAACTGTCCCCACACCTGTGTATCCAGGCCACAGAATGGTGGAACACATGGACAGAGGCCACAGTCACCCCCTACCAACAAGCAGGAAGACAATGGCCCCAGTACAAGTGGTACCGCCAGACCTATGCAGGGGACACAGGCATAGGGGGCTAGGCCCAGTGGGAGGGCATCAGTGGCCCAGTGGGGAGCCCACAGGCTTGATGCTGCAGCCCAGGACGTGATCTCTGCGGTCCTGGGAGCATATCACCATACCCAGGACAGTTTGGCCCAGATAGTATCCACAGTGGAGCAGAGTCAAAGGATGCAGCTAGCACACCACCAAGAGGCCATGGAGCAGTGGAAAATGCACAATGCCACAATGGCCAGCATATCAGGTGCACTGCTGCACCTTGTCCCAACACAGCCTGAGGCCCACCCAGACCAGGAAGCCCCTACTACAGGCCAGGCTACAGACCAGACAACAACAGCATCAGCAGCAACGGCACATGTTCCACCCTCTCAGGACACACAGAGAACATCCATCTCAACCCTTACAGGCCAACACCAGGCACCCAAACAGACCCTCAGGCCCAGATACGGCACTGGAACACCGGCCAAGACCAAGGCCCCCTCAAAGAATTGATTCTGGCAATAACTGTCCTCCAAGTGTTCCACTGAATCAATGACCAAACCGTGTGAAAACAACAACAAACTCTTGAAAAAATAGATGGACCTACCACTACTACCAACAAATGCTGCGACCATGATGCCATATTGTACAACCATCAGTAGCCCACTCTCATCACTGTAATCTGCACGATTTAATCCCTGCACCAAATAAGACACCAGTTCACCTATTACAGTTTCCCCTGTCATTATGTTTAAACAAAGTGAAGAATGGATGCAACTGTATTATAACTCATTTATTATTATCTGAGTAGCAGGAAATGAACCACACGCATAACATGTTGTTGTGCCGACAGATGTGCTGAACTATTATACTATAATGTTACCTGTCCAATGCAGACTTGGTCACAGTGGCCATGACTATTGACCCAACACCCCCTAGATGAAAAGGCACACTGACAGTATGCTACACAGACAGCAATCTCATCCAATAGTCCCACAAAGTTACTGGAAGTAGAGTTGTATCAGTTGGGTCCTGGAATTTACATCTCCCCCCCTCATCATCACCATCACTCTCATCCCCTCTCGGAGGAAGCTGGTCTGGATATACAGCACCCTCCTCCTCCAAGAAGGGGATAGAATTCCTCTCTGCTATGTTGTGCAGCATGCAGCAGGCCACCACTATTCAACACACCTTTTCAGGCCCGTAGGCCAGGAAACCACCAGAGATATGTAGGCCACGAAATCTAGCCTTCAGGAGACCTATTGTGCGCTCTATCACCCTCCTAGTACGTCCATGGACCTCATTGTAATTCCTCTCTGCATCTGTTCCAGGATTCCTCACTGGTGTCAGGAGCCAACGCAAGCTGGGGTAGCCAGAATCACCTAGAAAATGGTGCAAAACAGGACTGTCAATGACAACAACCCTCAGAGACAGACAGTCTGGCTGTTTGCTATGTGGCAATAAGTGTCAGAAACACCTACCTATGATCCATCATCTGTTCTCTTGTAGTTGTTCCATCTTCTGTGGCACACTACTGTTCCTTAGCACAAAGGAATCATGGACTGGTCCAGGGAACATAACATTCACATGTGAGATGTACTGGTCTGCAGCACACACCAATTGAATGTTCATGGAATGAAAGTTCTTCCTGTTTCTGTACACCTGTTCACTGACTCTTGGGGGGATGATAGCTATGTGGGTCCTATCGATGGTACCTATCACATGCGGTATGTTGGCAAAGGCATAGAAGTGCGACTTGATGGCAGGGAGGTCAGCACTTTGGGGGAAACCTCACATAGGACTTCATGTGTCGTACAAATGCATTCAGGAATCTGGACAGTATAATGCTAAACACTGGCTGTGAAAAACCTGCACCTATGCCCACTGTCACTTGAAATGAGCCCGTGGCCAGGAAATGGAGTGCAGAGAGCACCTGCACTTCAGAAGGGATGACATGCTGATTACGATTAGCCGGTCTCAGTGCTGGATCCAGTAATGCACAAAGTTCATCAATAGTAGCACAACTGAGTCTGTAATTGATAATGATGCGACACTCCACCATGGTCCGCAAATCAACAACTGGTCTGTACACCGATGGGGCCCTCCCTCACCACAAGGGTCTGTACCTAGGAGGAGTTGAAAACATGTGTGAGGAACACACATACATCTGCACAAATTGTTTCTCATTCAGCACTGCTGGCATGATTGTCGACGACACAAATGCTTAGTGTGTGTGACATTACAGCAACATGACCACAATGATATATTGATAAATCAGGACTGGTCAGGTGAGGTAATGTATATTGTTTCATGCCTATGGGTGTTTAGGGGACAATAGGGCCTACATTGTGTTGATGAGGGTTTAACAACTGCGTAGTTAAGGCCAAAATGTCTGCCCCCTGTAATCCAGAAGTGTAGTGGTGGAAGTGACCTCAAACCGCTAGCGGTTGACGTAATAGCGTAAGGCGGTGTTTACCGCCAAGCGCAAATTCATTTATTAACATGGTTGTCAATGGCATTCTTAGTGTATCATCGCCACCGGTGGTGCGTACACAAACTCGTCACCCCAACTTCAATCGACTCCCTGATCTCGTGCATGCAGGTACTCCACTGAGTGTACTGCTGTGTCCTGCCTCTGGTCTTGGAAATGGCAAGTGTTGCAGGGGAAAGGGCCCCGGCCTTCACCAACGAGGAATTGGAGAAGCTTGAGGACGGGGTCCTGCCCCTGTACGCCAAGCTCTACGGTTGGTCAGAGGTACAGGTGAGTAGGAGGATTGGGGGGCATGTTTGTAATGGTGGTTGATGGCTGCATACATGTGTGCACATGTGACACTGTATGATCCAGGGTTCCTGACATGCTGCGTGTCTGTGTGCTGTTAGGCTGTTTGAAATGTCCGTCCCATAGTGGACGTATAGCCAGCTGTATATTATTGGCCATTGTCTGACCTCAGTGTTACTTTTTCTGTGTGTTCCTTATAGGTAAGCGCCCACCAGAAGAGGGGACTTTGGCATGCCATCGCCAAGGAGGTGCGGACCCTCGGGGTCTACAACCGGCAGAGCACCCACTGCAGGAAGAGGCGGGAGGACCTGAGGCGCTGTGTGAGGAAGATCTGTGAGGCCCAGCTGGGGAAGTCCTCGCAATGAGGAAGGGGTGTCCGTTGGGCACTGACCCCCCCTATGCAACGCATCCTGGTGGTGGCGTCCCTGGACCTGGATGGGCGCTTGAAGGCTGCACAGCAGTCACAAGGTGGTGAGTACATATACCATATTTTGGCTCCTTGATGGATGGATGTGTGTGCGTTTGTATTTATGCTGTCTAGTGGCAGGGACTCTGACTGATGTCCATCTACATAATGGCCCCCGAGGGGAGTAGGGGTGTAAGGGTCAAGTCTGTAGTACGTCAGGTGCTTAAGTTCTGTGGGGAATGGCTGTAGAGCAGGGTTCTGGCTACTAGTCAGGGGCATAGCCATGTGTATAGCGGTAGGTGCTGCCTGGTGGAATATTTGCTTGATGGGTATATGTGTGAACCACTTATATACCTCCATTTCGCTATTTACAAGTGTCTCTCCTGTTTTGTTTTCCCATCCCTGTTCTCTTGTGTTGTCTGTGTACATCAGCATCATCTGGCGAGGGAGCTGAGGCACCGGCGAGTGGGGGGACAGTGGCCCATGGATCCCCGGAGGCAGAGTCATCCAACGCCAATGGGACAAATGGGTTGGAGTGGAGTACCATGGGGGAGGCAACTACCACTGGAGGTAGTGACTCCGATACCTCCTCTGATGGGAGCTCCCTGGTGGTGGCGGACCCTAGTGGGCCAACCCCTACTGTGTCATCTTCCACCACCCCCATACCATCACTGCCCTCCCAGTTGCTCCCCACCGAGTTGACCTCCTGAGAACCATCTCTGTAGGGCAGCCCACCATTGTCAATGCCATCCAGGGGCTAGCATTAGAGGTGCAGCAGACCAATGCCTATCTGGATGGCATTCACAGTGCTGTGTCTAGCCTACAGAGAGCTTTTCAGGCTCTGGCCTCCTCTTTGACAGCAGCCATTGTCCCTGGTCATTCAATCCCCCCTCCAACCACCTCTACCCCTTCCAGCACCCCACTCCCTTCACTTGTCCAAAGTACACATTCTGACACGCAGGCACACACCTCAACACACAAGAAGCACATTTCAAAACACAAGCACCACACCTCCCACCACAAGCATACACACAGCCAACATACACATGCACACACACCAACATCCACTTCCCCTAGTGTGTCCACCTCTTCCGCCTCCCTGTCTGTCCCCTGTACATGCACACCGACAGGCACTGCACCCTCATTCAATGTTGCAGACCCTATTCCTGCAGTCACCACAATAGCACACATCCATTCATGCACTCCAGACGCCACACCTGCACTCACCACAATGACTTTAGTTGACACATGCAGCACACTCACCAGACTTTCAGACACCCAGATAACATCCATTTACACTGGCAGCCTGTCTTGTCCCACTGTGTCCACCCCCCTCCCAAGACACTCAAACGCACCAAAACACCCACCCATCACACATCCACCACACCTCGGCATACTGTCCAGTCACCTGCACCCACGTCACACACACCTACTCCTGTCACAACCACTCCCTCTACCTCCACTCCCACGCCTTCCTCCAGGTCCACCCCAATTTCACCTAAGAAACTTTTCCTATCCTGTGTTGACCTATTTGAACCCACTGGCCCACCCTGTGTCGTCCCTAAACGTGCTCAACTCCTTGCCCTGTCCACTCCTTCCACGTCACAGCCCACCCCTGTACGCCCTTCCCATTCCTGAGCTACCTCCCCTGTGAGAAAGAGAGCCTGTGATGGCCCAGGAACATCTGCCGCACCCCAGGCCAAGTCCGCTCCACCAGCTGCTGTCACAAAACCTAAGCCCCCTCCACCTTCCAAAGGGAAATCTAAGCCCCTCCCCCTTCCCAGTCGTATCCCCACCACTCCCTGCCCCTGTTCCCTGAGGTGCATGGATGCCCCATTGTTGCCCCTATGAGATGGAGTACCGTTGCACTTGTGGGAGTCAAGTTGGGGCCATCGGGGCCCATCAGACTTCTTTCCCTATGGACTGACCATTGGCCTTATATGCACTTCTGTTGCTCAGTGAGCAATATAAAGGTTGATGTGTGGCCTGTGTTGTTTAAGGCACACTCTGGATCGTGGTTTCTCGTTTCATTGTTTGAGGGTGTTGGGCATGTTGGACACATGTATGTACTTTGGGCTGGTTGGATTTGCCTTGCTGGGGGTGTATGGCTTGTGCTGCTGTGAAGGGTTGTGGGAGCGTTGCAGGGTGAGTGGGTGGAGTGGGTGGGTATGTGACTGTGCCCTTTCTTCCCTTGTTTAGTAGGTTGTGGGACATACCATCATCGTCTTAATCGGCGATCTCGTTGTGGAGGTATATGCCAAGGAGCAGGGCTGGCATGATCTGCAACTCTCTCTCCATGTCTGCTTCAGCGTGTTGTGTGAGCCTCTGGTGAGTGTTTCCTTATATTTGGTTTGTTTCCGCCTGGCTTTGCGTGGAGGTGGTTCCTGCCCCGGAACTGACAGGGGTCTAGTGCTACATTATTTGATGGGCTCGTAGGGCCTTTCCGTCGGCCTGTGGTCGGGCTCTGCCATCATTGTCGGTACTCCTCTGCTGGCGGTGAGTGGTTTTCAGGATGTCTGTGTTTCAGTTGGTTCATTATTTGGCGGTTCAGACCACACGTCTGTTGGTGGTTGTTACCGCCACCACCGGCGGTGCGGTGTTTACCGCCGTGTTCATAATGAGGGCCTTTGTCTATGAGGTCAAGCAATACACATATGTTAGGGCTAATAGCAAACCATTGGGGCTACCACCATTAAGGCATGGCTGTTTTTTAAGTCATCCAACTGCTTTGTGCATTTAGTGCACCCAGCAAAATTAATATTTGAAGGGGGCACATGTTTTTTGACGTGGAAGTCGCACAAAGAGTGCTCAGAATGGTAACAGAGACGTGGGGAGGGTGAGTAACTTAACGATAAGGGTTTTGTAAGGAGTTTACACCTCCAAGGGTCTCCAATGCCCATAAACTCTTAATGGCGTTGTTCGTTTATATAAAAACCCAGGTTGGGTTGGCTTCTTGTGGAAAGAAGGGAGTAATAGAAGGAGGAGAGTAAAGTGCAGCAAGGGTCAAAGGTCAAGCACTTACAAAACAGATGCAAATGTATTAAAACAGATAAATGTTTAAAAAATAAAAATGAAATCTTGCCCGATAGGCCAAAAATAATTAACTAATTGATTGTTTGGAAGATCAGAAATACAAAATTCATAATGAGCACAGCACATTCATGCCATTGAATCAGGACTAGGATTGAATCTCTCCCTCTCACAGTTCACATTATTTGAAACAGAGCCCAAAAAGATTGGGGCTTCATGCATAGCTTTAAAAAAGGCTGGGATGACAGACAGCCTGTTGAGATATCACATTGTGGATAAAGACCGAGTGGGATGCATTATGACACCTAAGGAGTGGTATTTAGTTATCTGCCAATGGAAAACTGGCTAGTTCCCACTAATAACCCTTTCAGAGCTTAAGAAAGAGGAGAAGAAGAAAAAGGGTCCTTGATTGTGCCTGAAGAGGAAGACCCCATGCTTTACATTTGGAGAAAATAAAAGGAGAGCTGCCTTGAACATCCAAAGGCACACTGCTTTAAACAATAGAGTGCAGTACAGACTCTTAAAGATACTAGAGTCTTTTAACTCTATGAGCCTGGGGTTCCTGGAACTGAGGAGGCATACAGCTTCTAGTTAATTGGTGCAGTATTGGTGCAATACTGGATGGACTTTGGAAATTTAGTACCACTTCTGCGGACAGCCATACAGCATTTACAAACAGGACTGCATATTCAGCAAGAACAAACAAACTTACAAATCTATGGGCCTCATTATGAGGAAGGGGTCTTGTGGTGGCGGTTGGACTGCTGCAGCTGTGGCAGTCAGACTGCCACATTACAAGTTTGGTGGTCAAACCACCATCCGACTGCCGTCTCTTTCAGGATCCTTGATACCGATGGGGTGATAGCGGTCTTGGAAGTAATCAGCCAGGGTGGCACTGAACTCAGAGCCGTCCTGCTGATTACAATCTTGTAATGAACCCATTTGCTTGCCCTATGGATATTAGATATGGTTAACAGTAAGTAGTATGCTCCCTCACAGAACATAGTTATCTTAAATGCAATAATCATAATATATGTTAGATTTTTTGTATAATCCTGTATAACCTATGTAAAAAATGGTTAGGTTGGACACTGAGGGCTTGGGAGTGCTCCTGTTCTGGTATTGTTGATGCCAGATATGCTAATCTGGCAAGGTTGTGTACCATTATGCCTGCATAATTGAAATTGGGCCTGCATTTGATGCAATCTCAAAAACATTTGGCAAAATGAATGAACATCTGATTAAGTTATGTCTGAAGTATCTGTTAAAATGGAAGACCCACAAGCAAACATAATGAGTAATAATTACATGACGAGTAACGCTCACAAATATGTGGTGGCTTAGCATAATTGTGCAATTAAATGGGGGGAATTGTGTAGCAGATAAAATACCTTAACCAACACCACCTTCCATATCTTATTAGAGCTCTCTGGTTATCTTGCTTCACTACATGGTAAAGGACAAGTTTCCCCTCCTGGCATTAAATGTTAGTGTCCAGCCTCTTCCTTTCATTTGCAGCCTTGGGCAGACATAGATGTCTGCCTGATGCATCCCAAGTTGTCCTATATTGGGCAAGCATTGTAAAATGGCAAGGAAAATGTGTGCACCTTCTAATTGTCTATTTCTTCACAGTTTCATAAGTAGTAGGTGCCCAATTTTCAGAGATTCACAGTTGCAGATATTTGAGTGGGGGGTAACATGCAAACCTTTTATTTTCCTGATTACAGGGACCCAAACCTATATTTTGTGCTATTTGCCCTCCTGATTTCTGCCAGGTTTTAGTTAGCGAAAATCATAGGGCAGAACCAATTTTGGATCAATATACACCCAATTTATAATCCTGTTTCATCAGAAATTAGCCATTAGAATCAGAATGAAAACACTGGACTAATTGTGACCAGGCCCTGTGTTGATTTCTAGGCATCATTTGCAGACTATTTTACACAGTGGATAATTTACAAATACATTTCCATTTGCTAAGACATCAGTTATTAACGTGCTACTCATCTGAACTGTGAATGAAACATCACAGTTTTTGTTATTTCCTTGCTTTGCAGTTCATTGGATAAATAAGTAACGTAATACCTTATTTATGAAAGATCAGGTCTCAAAACATTAGCTGTGATAAAACAAACAAGAAATTGCAATGCAATAGGTCTCACATATGTGAGAGTTAGAGCTATCTGTGTTGTAAATGCCAATCGGCCAGATTATGACCTTGACGGATGTGATACTCCATCACAAATGTGACAGATAACCCGTCCGCCATATTACAGGATCCCTTATATTCTATGGAACCTGTAAAATGGCATGCAGGATATCCCTCATGGTTGGGATGGAGTATCCACCAAGGTAGTAATCAAGCCCAATGTCTTTTACTTATGTGTTTTGGTTTGGAGTGTAATGGATGTATGCCAACTGGCAGAGCAACCCTCCCAAGCCTATAGTTGTGGGAGAGAGGACACAACAAGGTTGTCATCTTTAGAGTGCTATTGCCTCATTCCTACAGACTGGCTGTGATACCCTAGTGATGCAACCCTTTCTAGTGTGTTTACCTAAGCTTTCATAGCACCAAACAAGCCACAAAGAGGCACCTTTATGGCATTTAACCCAGAGTATGAAGGGGTCAAAAGAGTCAGGAGCTAAGAAAAGGGGGCATCCATATATTTCTCTGTGTTACAGTTTTAAACAAATTATTCCTTTGCATTGGCAATACCAGCCTAACTTTCAAAAACATTGACTCTATTTAAAGAGTATAACAGAAGAGGCAGCTTAACTGAGCAGGAGGCTTCAAATGTGTGCAGATTGGTGAAACAGAGCTTCAGTGGTAGATGGGCCGACATGATAGGTTCCAGAGGTGCAATATCTGTGACCTTGGGTCAGTGTTTTAAATAGAAATACAGAAGGGCTGGTATTCTGTATTCATTTAAAGCACTGCCTTGGGTCAATAGTCTCATGACAGCCCTTGGTTCAGGACTGGACTCTGTAGAACAGATATGTGTACCTGAATCTCTTGGGCCTTGACAGTGCCTCTTCAGTGCATACATTTGTTCAATGGCTGATGGTTTTGAAGTGAGAATGATCTCTGTTGGGGTGGCTACTCAAAATCTGAAGCCTTGGCCTTGCCACCTGGACCACTCAGAGTAAAGTGGGAAGCCTGGGTTTGGATGATATTGTTTTTTTTGCCTAGACCAGTGGTGCCCAGTGAGGCTCCTACAGGGCTGGTTCATTGGCATTTTTTCGGGCTATGAAAAGGATTCAAATATATATTTTTCTTGGGAACCAAAGGTAGGTCCAGAACCATGTCAGAGTTTCCTGATATAAACATAAGATACATTAATGTTACATAATACAGGTGTTATATTATGTATATGTAAATTGAGTTATAATCTCAAATTCATTTTCCACTTTTGTAAATCAAGCCATTTACACAAGTTGAGCCTGTATATGCAAATGACTGAATCGGACAATGAGTGCTATGGGGCACATAAGCCCAACTTCCTGCTTCCCTGGAAATCATTTGACAAGTAAATCTCATTGTGCCCAATTAGGTCCTGAGGAACGGTTTGCATTCAAAATATACCTGCAGACCACGATGTGGACAAGGGTGGCTACTGTCAACGTCACTGTCGTGGCAATGTATACTGCAGTGGTGGTGCCTTGTGCTATATCATACTGATGCTCGGCCCCCTTTCACGTTTTGACACAGTTTGGTTGTATGGAACAGCTGTAAATGAGAAATCACACAGACCTTTTCCAGCTGGCAAGCAGCTCTGTGTGAATTGTAACATCGAATACAATATTCTGAGACATGGTGAGGCTCCTTCTGCTTGTCTACACCAGTACAGGCTGGGATAAACCATGAGAGAATTAATTGGTCCCAACCACAATGGACATTCTGTTGGAACAGCTGGGCTAGGGAGCGGTGCAATTTTCAACTTCTCTGATAAAATAGAATTGTGCCAATGGTGCAGCCCCCATATTGGTTTCTAAGGTAAATTGGTAATAATTTCACCTAACCACTAGGTGACTCCGTAAGGCACCTTCCTTACACCACAAATATTGATTAGACCATATGCCCTCTGAAGGGAAGCTTGTGCATCCCCAAATGCAAGAAATATAAGCATACATCATTAGTGTACTTCTGGTGTGTAGTTGTAGAACACACAATGAGAATAAGCCAATAGAGTCTTGTCCCTCTCATGCAGTGTTTCAGCTCTCACCTCTCTTGAAGTTAAAGAAAATGTCCAGAAACAGTCTGGTCATGTGGCAGGAATATTTGTGTGCATTGAAGATGCTGTGGACCGCTGCTCTGAAACAGACCAATGTTGTGGTGATGCTGAGAGCGGATGTGTCCAAGTCTGTGAAGTATACATAAATGTTGCGCCAGCCACACATTCTCAGTGCCTTACAAGTCTTAAATAGTAATCATGCATTACTTTAGAGAAAATATTGACTCCTATATTGGAAGCCTAGACTGCATCATGTATACGTAGTGCAGACGTAAAGATGAATTCCTCTTCATAACTCCATTATACAACGAATACAATAGCAATAATAATAACATTATAACGATCATTTAAGTAGCCCACAATAAGGATGCAGTGTCTCCTCTTGGTGCAAGACAAAGGGTCACTGGAATGATGTAGTTCTGTAACTATGGCATATTCTGCAGAGATGCAGATCTGCAGATCCTTTGCAGATGTCATGTGGTCACTTTTATGTTGCTGACTCTTGTGGTCATGCGTTAAACTGCTACTAATAAGGAGAAGTTTTTGCTCAGATCGTATTAATGCATTTTAAATGACAAAACAGCAAAATAATGTTGCCACTGAATGTGCAGCGTTAAACAGCATCATTTGTACTTTCTAGCCACATAATTCAGGAACCTCTGCCACATACTTTTGCCCACCATTTGCTGTATAATTCCAGTGGCCCTGATAATAGGTGATTTGAAGAGAAGACACAGATTCACAGGCAAATACACATGTTGAAGCATTCATTAGTATGTAAATCAGTACAGAAGGTAGGTGATCAGTCATGTATGTTGCACTGTTCCACCAGCACTGTGATTTTATCACCTCATTGCCTGAGTAGCTTCGAGTGTTTTCAGCTGACATCCAAAATCCTGAGGCGGAACCACATGGCATCACACAAAAAACCACGACTAGACATGACTTCAGGACAAGGAAAAGACCACAAGACAGATTCAAGATAAAGCATATATAATATCTTCCCACCATTTGTTTTGCACTCTTTTGCCTTCTGTATGGAGTCTTCTGAAGCTGTGGCATCCCCGGATTCTGAAAGCTCTCACTAACTGGAATAGTGGTGGTCTGGGTTCAGTGTGTTAGTTTAGTTGCGGCTGGTCTCTTCCATGCAGTGATGGTGTAATATATCATTCGAAGGCTCAGGTGGTATCACCCTGGATGATGAAAGGCCAAGCTAGCCCGACCCTGGGAATCAAACATTTAATCCTTGCTGCCACACATCTTTTCTGAGAACATATTAGGCCTGCGGGCTACCATAGCCCATATTCAGGCTACATTCACTTAAATGCTGGGACCTCAAATTTCAAATATTTGTATTGTGAACAAAATGTATGATGCAATTATGTAAAAAAACGACTTGATGTACACTATTTCAATTGTTTACGGTCTTTTCACATGGCCCTGTATGAGCCATATTATAATAACCTATCAATGTTGTGCCAGTAACAAATCTGGACTTGTCAGAGCATCTATTTGTAGTCTTTCTTTGTTGTCATATACAAAAAAAGACTTCCACCACAGCAACTCATTTGGGTTACATAAGCACATACAGTGGCTGGTCCTGGTGGCCACAGTTTGTGAAACAACAGTTCTCCTGTTTAAAACATCTCCTGGTCAAGGAGTCTTTACTGTTACTGTCCAGGACTGGCTTTGAGATGTAGTGCTTGGGGTGTGTACCCATATAAACAAACACACATATATTCCTACAGACAGGGGAAGGCATGGTGAAGCACTGAGAGGAACACCAATAGAAGCAGGAGTGAGAACAGGGCCACGTGATAGGGTGAGAAAGATATTTTCTTGACATTGATTTTCCATGTACTTGGTAACCATGACTGTAAGAAATGGGGTCTTTGGTAGGCAGTCAGGTTACCCCCTGTCCAAGCAAGGACCCTCACTCTAGTCAGGAGAAAACAGAATCACCCTCAGCTAACCCTTGCTTACTCCCTTGGTAGATTGGCACGAGCAGTAGGCTTAACTTCAGAGTGCTAGGTGTAAAGTATTTGCACCAGTATAGACAGTAACTTAATGAAAACACTACAAAATGACACAACACAGGTTTAGAAAAATAGAAAATATTTATCTAAACAAAACAAGACCAAAACAACAAAAATCCAAAAAGAGTCATCATGTAATTTTAAACACACACTAACACTGTTAGCATGAAATTGTACTTTGGGCGCATCAAAAGCGTGTCGATTTTTCAGCCACAGATCGGAGTTGCGTCGATCTATTCCCCGCAGGGCAGTCGGTGAGTGGATTTCTTCCTCTTAGGATGCCTGCCTCTCCTTTCAGGGTCTCAGGAACTGGATGGGCACCACTTGGCAGAGAGAAGTATTTGCTGTCCCTGAGACTTCAAACAACAGGAGGCAAGCTCTAAATCAAGCCCTTGGAGAGTTCTTCTCAAGATGGAAGGCACACAAAGTCCAGTCTTTGTCCTCTAGCACAGGCAGAAGCAGCAACTGCAAGATAGCTCCACAAAGCACAGTCACAGGCAGGGAAGCTCTTCTTCCTCAGCTCTTCAGCTCTTCTCCAGTCTGTGGTTTTAGATGCCCTTCTTATACCCATTTTCTCCTTTGAAGTACGCCTACTTCAAAGCAAAGTCTCTCTTGATTGTGAAATTCTGCAGGCCCACTAGTAGCATTTGATCTATGGGCCATGGGCACCTCTAGTGCACTGTACTAGGGACTTACTAATAAATCAAATTTGCCAATCATGGATTAACCAATTACATACATATTTTGTATAGGAGCACTTGCACTTTAGCACTGGTTAGCACTGGTAAAGTGCCTACAGTAACAAAAACAACAAAAACAGAGTCCAGCACACATCAACAATGTGGGAAATAGAGGCAAAAAGTTAAGGGAGACCACGCCAAGGATGAAAAGTCTAACAATGGCAATCAGAAATAATGCATAGTGTTTACATCAAATGATGAACTTAGTGGAATAGTTACATGAAGCCAGGGGTTGGAAAAGAGGACAGCAGGTTAACCGTTACTGGAATATGACAGACAATGCGTGGATCATTATACACAGTAGTCCATAGGGTGATAGGGAGGCACTCTGTGCCTGTGATAGCGACTGTGGGGGGTATTCGAGGAGGGGCCTCTTCAAACAGGAAGCAGTACTATTCGAGCTCTGTTTTAGACAGCACTTCCAGAAGTCGCATCCGCAACATCGCAGTAGCTGTGAAGGGACTGTCATCAAAGCCCTGACACCAGTGAATTCTGAGAGGAGGAAGTGATGGAGTTTGCTCCACTTTTGTGCCTATGATGCCCTGCTCCTCTCACTGTGGCACCCTTGTGTTAGCTTCTCTACGGGACATGGTTAGGAAAATGCTTGCCTCTATTAACTTAACTTTATTTACTGAGGCCTAATTTATATCCGAAGGCTAGATTTTTTTTTGCTATCAAGCTGGACGCCATGAAGTGCTTGGGTTTGGAGTCACAACTCCTTTTCCACCAATTTGGGGACTACACCTTTTGCCATCTTCTTACTAGAACTAACCTATGTGCTTGGTTGGTGATCCTCCGGAGGTTATCAAGAGCATGTGCTATAACCTGGTGTCAAACTCTGCTCAAGTCAGTTGGTCAATGCACCCACTGCAGAGCTCTTGACAGTACGAGAATGTCATAAATTACAATCCTGACCTAGCTTTTTCACCTCTTCATCTCTGCAAGGTCGATGCAAATAAATTATAGCAATTTTATTAAGAATGGCAACTGTTTTGCAGCACTATGAAATGGCAGAACCTGTATCACCAAGCACTATGTAAAACAAACAAGTTATTCCCAGACTGCTCCAACACACACCGGCCAAAGAGACCTAGGGTAGAGGATGTTGCCGCCCGTGGAGCTGGGGATCACGGTTCGAGTCTCTGTGCCAGCTCAACATCCTGCAAGTCTAGGTAAATTATTTAATCTCACCTTGCTACCAAAATGAATGTGTTCTTGTGCAATGTAACTGATGCTCATGTAAAGAGCTGTAATACCTTTGGATCAAGTTTGTGCTATATAAAAGTGTAAAAAATAACATAAATAAAGTGCTCCAGTACCTTCGAGTCAAGTTCAAGCTACATAAAACTGAAAAAAAAAGACCCTGCAGACGTCGCAAAGAAAGAGCATGATGCACGAAAACAAGGAAAAGGAAGAAACAACATACCGCCATGAGCATGAAGAGGCGAGACAAAAGAAAACAAGGAGGACAAGCGGCCACTGTGACACAGAAGTTAAGAAATCAATCAGTCAGAGTATTTGAAAAGAGCACTATTCACCCGTGAGGGTCTCAATGCGCTAGGAAGAGGCGGGCTGTTATTGCTCGAACAGCCATTTTTCGAGGTGTCTCCTGAAGGTAAGTAGGTCCTGTGTCTGTTGCAGGTGGGTGGGAAGAGTATTCCAAGTCTTGGCGGCGAGGTGGGAGGACGATCTGCCACCGGCGGACGTTCTGTGGATGCGTGGGACGGTGGCGAGGGCAAGATCGGGGTGAAGCTGTTGGGTCGGGGTGTAGAAGGAGAGGCGTCTGTTGAGGTATTCTTGTCCGGTGTTGTGTAGTGGCTTGTCAACATATGAGAGGAGTTTGAATGTGATTCTCTTGTTGATGGGGAGCCAGTGTTGGTCTCTCAGGTGGGCTGTGATGTGGCACTGGTGGGGGATATCCAGCATGAGGTGTGCAGAGGCATTCTGTTTGCATTGCAGTCTTTTCTGGAGCTTGGCCATGGTTCCTGCATAGAGGGCGTTGCCGTAGTCCAGTTTGCTGCTTACGAGGGCTTGGGAGACTGTCCTTCTGGTTTCAGTGGGGCTCCATTTGTAAATCTTCTGAAGCATGCGGAGGGTGTTGAAGCGGGAGGAAGAGATGGCGTTGACTTGTTGGGTCATTGATAGTGATGAGTCCAGGATGAATCCAAGGTTGCATGTGTGGTCGGTGGGTGTCGGTGTGGTTCCCAGTGTAGCAGGCCACCAGGAGCTGCCCCATGTGGAGGGGGTGGAGCTGAAGATGAGGACCTCAGTTTTGTCGTAATTCAGTTTCAGGCAACTGTTTTTCATCCATTCGGCGATGGCCTTCATTCCTTCATGGAGGTTGGTTTTGGGGAGGGCAGGGTCCTTGGTGAGGGAGGGGATCAGCTGGGTGTCATCGACGTATGAGACGATATTGAGGTTGTGAGATCGAGCAATGTTTGCGAGCGGAGCCATGTAGATGTTAAAGAGGGTCGGGCTGAAGGACGATCCCTTGGGTTCGCTGCAGATGATTTTGGTGGCTTCAGAGCGGACTGGAGGGAGGCGGACTCTCTGAGTTCTGCAGGTGAGGAAGGAGGTGATCCAGTCCAGGGCTCTTTTGCAGATCCCTGCATCATTGAGGCATGTGCATAGGGTGTGGTGGCAGACAGTGTCGAATGCGGCTGAGAGGTCAAGGATGATGAGGGCTGCAGTTTTGTCATTGTCAAGTATGGTCCTGATATCGTCAGTGGCAGTGATGAGGGGGGTTTTGGTGCTGTGGTACTTGTGGAATCCGGATTGTGATGGGCCCAGAGTGTTGTTCTCCTCGAAGAAACAGGACAACTTTTGTTGACAACTTTTTCTATGACTTTTGCCGGGAAGGGGAGCAGAGAGATGGGCCAGACATTCTTGAGGTCCTTTGGGTCCGCCTTGGAATTCTTGAGGAGAGGGTTGATCTCGGTGTGCTTCTAGCTCTCCGGGAAGGTGGCGGTCTCGAAGGAACTGTTGAGGATCTTCCAGAGTTGAGGTGTGATGACGGAGCTTGCTTTCTTGAAGATGTGGTGAGGGCAGGGGTCAGATGGTGAGCCGGAGTGGATGGTGTCTATGATTTTGATGGTGTCATTGTCGTTGACGTGGGTCCAGGAGAGCAGGAAGCTGTGGTCAGTGAGACTGTGGTGTCGGTGGTTGACGGGGGTCTGAGTATTGAAGCTGTCATGGATGTCTGTGATCTTGCAGTAGAAGGAGATGGCTAGGGAGTCGCAGAGGTCTTGTGATGGCGGGATGTTGTTGATGTTGAAGCCGGGGTTGGAGAGCTCCTTCACGATGTTGAAGAGCTCGTTGTAGCTGTGTGCGTTGTTGCCGATGTGTTCTTTGTGGGCGGTTCTCTTTGCGGTTCGGATGAGTTAGTGGTGTCTGCGGATGGCGTTCTTGAAGGCTGTGTGGTTGTCCGGTGTCTCATCTTGGTGCCACTTCTTCTCGAGTCTTGTTTGCTTGGCTTCTTGAAGGTCGGTGGTGAACCAGAAGGCCTTTCTGTCGATGCATCAGTTTGAAGGTTTCTTGATCGGGGCAAGAGTGTTGGCACAGTCGTTGATCCATTGCCTGAGGTTGCAGGCTGCTGTGTCAGTGTCGGTAGTGCCGATAGGTGGGTTCCGGGAGAGGGTAGTGATCAGTTGGTCTTCGGTGACCTTGTTCCATCTTCCGGGTGATGGTGTGTTGTGGGTTTCCCGAAGAAGAAGTGGATGCAGCGGTGGTCAGTCCAGTGGAGTTCGGTGGTGTGGCTGAGCAGGAGTTCATCCAGATCTTGGTCAGGAAGGCGCCATCTGGGAAGGATGAGTCGAGTAGATTCCAAAGTTCGACGGCGTGTTTGTGGACAGAGAGGGTGCTCAGTAGGATGCATCTGAGATGGTCCTGCCTTGGTGGGTGGGTAGTTGTTTTGGAGGCTGGTGAAGGAGCAGTACCGGCAGGAGAAGGATCCACGGGTGGGCTGCAGGGTGGCTTGATGGCAGGTGGATGAGCAGCTGGTGTTGAGTGCGTGGAGGGTGGTGGTGTTGTAGTGGAGTCTGGTGTTGCAGTGGTGGGGGGGCGAGAACCAGGGGTTCTGACGCTGGGCGCAGTCCAGGCGTGGACGGGTGCAGACGGGCTTGCCTTAGGCGCACTTTTGGCACGCCAGTGGCATTGCTGCGCAGCAGCCACCATTAAATAGAGAGGGGGGAAGGAAAGACCGCTTGGAGGCGGAAGCATGGGCAAAAAACGGCATGAAAAAATGGGGTGGGCCGTGAAGGGAAGCAGTGGCAGGAAGTGAGGAGGGGAGAGCGAGAGTGAGAGAGAGTGGAGTGAGGGGAGGGAAAAGAGAAGGAAGAGTGTAAAGCAAAAGGCAAAAGGAGAACTGTGGAGAGCGAACAGCAAAAGGAGCACAAAGGGGGGCAGACACGGAAGAGAGAGCACACAGAGAGCGAAGCAGAGAAAAGGAGGAGAGTGGCAGAGGGCAGCCTAGTACTGGACACCAGGGATGAGGCGCAGGCAGAAGCCTGTGGGTGGAGGAGGGCCTCGAACTCCTGACAGAGGTCAGGAGTTCAGAGGAACAAGGGCTCTACTTACAGGTGGAGCTATGGGAGGCAGAGCAGTTCACTGACCAGGTCAGTAGGGTGGATGTAGGGTGATTGGGTGGCAGGACAAACAAGAATACTGCATGGGGGAGTATGATTTAAGTGCTGTGGATGAAGCACTTGGGTGTGTTTACAGTGCCTCTGATTTCAGCATTGTAATCACATTGACTCAAAGGAGCAGGAAACAAAGAGAAAAAAGATCCTTAAAGAACAAATAAACACGACAAAGCATAATTATACAGTAGTTAGTCCATGCTCCCAAAGAGAAAAGGGAGGGACAAAGAGGCATAACTGACCACTAGGAAGCAAGGATTTATTTTTTTAAATGACAATGAAACAAACAAATGAAATGGCTTTGTAACCACAGAAGTAAATATAATAAAAGTATACAAAAGGCCATACGCGTACGCTCAACCTAAATATGACATGTGACTCCCATCATCATTTTGTACAGTGATGGTTCAGCTAATCTGTTGCAGTGTAAAAACACTGTTCAGTAGGGGTCACTGAACCAGCCGATTAATAGCAAAGAAAATGGATTCTATTTGTGAATTTTACCATACGAGCTGCAAATGCAGGTGTAGTGAACTAACAGTCAGCCTCTGTCCTTTAGAGAGGAACTGATATATGTTCCCCTCAAAGCTGCACCCCATATTCACAAAGTGGAAAGTGTATCTCAAAGTGAACTTTAATTTTGTGAATACGTACAAACCCCCCCATAAGGAACTGGTTTCCAATTAATGGTTTGCAATTTCAATTCAGGTTATAAACCAATGACATATTGCTTTGCGGTTTGGAAGGAACATGAAATCCCTTTCAGTGCCTTGCCTTCTTCCCAACCATAGTGAGTCAGAAGGAGCATATTGTGAGACAGAAAGTAATGTTTAACTCACAGTGTGGCTTTGTAGTTTGCAGAGTTGTAGTCTCAAAGTATGCCATTTTGAGAGTTGTGAGCTTTGCAACTGCAAATCCATGAATCAATTAGTCCGTGACAAAGGGCTCGGATACGAGTTAGGCGGTCCAAAAACTACCAAGCTCATGGAGGTCGGAGACATTGTTAGCGGCACCGCCGCGCTGATCAAGTCTCCACTCTCAGCCGGTTGCACTTTCATGGAAAGGCTGGCAAAAAGCCAGTGCTGGGGCAACAGGGGGCCCCTGCACTGTCCACAATCATGTTGTGGATGGTTCAGGGCCCCCAGTCACTGAAATCGTATTGAGGCCCAAAGTGTCTACTCATAGATAATATCTTCCAAATGCACCAAAGGCTACTACAGGCTTAAAATTCAGCTATATAACTAAATAACTGAGGCTCTTTATGCATACCCATCAACATTCTCCAGAAAAATCTTAAGGCCTGATTACAAGTTTGGTGGTCTCAAGACTGCCACACTTGTGATGGCAGTCGGACTGCCACATTACGACCCTGGCGGTCGGACCACCAGGGGACCACTGTCTCTGCCAGGATCTCTGATCCTGACGGGCTGACGGCAGACTTGGTTGCGATCAGCTAGGGTTCTCCCCCAGCCCTTTCATGGTGATTCTACCGCCATGAAAAGGTGGTGGAGAACAAGTGCAGGTGGCCACAGGGAGGCCTTTGCACTGTCCACAACATTGTTGTGTGCAATGCAGGGGCCCCAATTCTCAACACCATCAGAATGTGCACCGTCTGCTCAGCTGAGTGTGAGTTCCGAGGGTGCTGGTTGGCCCCACTGTGCGACCGCATTAAAGTCGGCTACATGTGGAGGCTGACTGGCGCAGTGGGAACCTTGTAATAGGGCAGGTGGAGAGACCACCACGTCTGCGGCAGTCTTTTCACCATGGGTCTGGTGGTGGGGTTTTCTGACCGCCAAACTTCTCAGGCCCATAATTGTCAACTAGAATCATCAGCCAAATCTACTTTTATTCTCACATCACCACTCTTAGAAAAACATGCATTGGCTACCTTCTCTGACACACATTAGGTTTAAGTTAAGCAACAAAGTGCAAGTTTATTTACTGACATGCAAGTTCATACCCAAATCTCTTATTATTAACCATGTGCACCTGTCCACTGCATTTTTTGTTTTGAGATGTTTCTTTCTCACGTTGCACAGTCAGTATGGGGGAAGTGTCTTTTCTTTAGTGTTTAGTTTAGTCCAAACTACATACTGAATCTCATACTTCACTATAGACTAGCAAGGCTACTGTGAACCAATAAAGGAATATTGTTTCCAGACCAATTACGTCTATTTAAGAACCCGGCGAATGATGAACTCCATCTGAGTTACCAAACTTCATTCCAGCTACCAGACCATGAGAAATAGAAACTCATCAATATCACTCAAAGGAAAACAGAATGAGCTTACAAAAAAAGACAAAAGTTTGTAAAACAATTATTTAAAAGTAGACAGAAGTCCCATGGACAATCTTACATTAGTGGCCTGATGTTTAGAAATGCAACAATGATGCATCGAGGTGACACAAAAAATTGGATACTTTGGAAAAGCAAATTTCTACACACTATCAATCATTCACCAATCACTCCACAAATGACAGCCCCAGGATTCTGGTCAATACAAACTTTGAACTGAACGCACTCTACACTTTAAAGGCAGAAAAAGCCCTGCCACTATGAACACGGAGACAAGGCTAGCAGACTGCTGGCTTTACAACTTATTACTGCCTGGTACTAAAAACTGTTTTAGCACCATTCAAAAAGGAGAAAGGAAGGTCCCACTGGGACCTATTCCATTTATGAACATGCTACCACGCCTTTGAGGTGTTGGCAAAATATTAATATTTCATGTCTGCATTTCAGTCCCAAAATATTAACACTTACTATAAGGAATTAATATTTGAAAGAGATGCCCTAAAGATGCACCTTCCAAATAGTGTAACACATTTGAAAAACATATTTTCCTGTCACAAACCCAGGGATTTACAGAATCGCAGGGTTTGCAACAGGAAAATGTGTTAAAACATCTGGTTCTTGGGGCCCAATTGTCCACCAAACTCCAGACAGAGTGGTTGCCATTGCGCTGGCTACCTCCCTACAGGCCCCATCGAGACTTTCCTGCTGGGCTGATCGGTGGAAACCAAGGTTTCTGCTGTTCATCCCAGAGGGAAAGTGGCATCAGCATTGTCGCTGGCCCATAATCGAGCCGGAGACAACGATGCCGCCCACAGGGGGCATCAACATCTTCATAATTCGCACAGTTTGCACAGCAGACAGTGCACAATATGAGAGTGCTGTGTAGGGGGACCCTTGCAGTGCCCATGCCACAGGCCTTTTCATGGTGGTGAAACCACCTTGAGAAGGCTGGCAGAGAACCAGGTTGTAATCAGCAGGGTGGCGCTGAGTTTAGCTCCGCCATGGCTGATTCCAGGATGTCAGATCCCGGTTGAGACAGCAGTAGATTGATGGGGCTGCCCGCAAACCTCGTAATGTGGCAGTCGGACTGCCACAACCGCAGCGCTTTGACAACCACCGATAGTGTGGTAGTCCGAGGACCACCGCACTCGTAATTAAGCCCATAGTCTTTATGATGGTGCAATAAGTAGAGAACTGGACTGAAGGGGAATGCACCCTTCCAAGCCTTCTCCCTGGGATAGCAGAACCACTGGGAATAAGTCCTAGCCAAAGACATATTTGTGTTCAGACAATACGGGCATGTCAAAAGGTTGCTCAGTTTAGTGGAGAAGAGGAGGAGGAGTCTCTGTCAGTCATCAGGTTGTGGAAGTGGCAGGTTTTTACCTTCACCCACCAGGCCTTCCATTCACATATAAATAAGGTAGCAAGTTAAACCACTGGTTATAGCTATAAGTCATATTAAATGTAGTGTGGAGGATGCTCTACCACCTCTGGTTTCCAAATTGGGTAGGAGTGATTGCATGTGCAAGGGCGACTGTAGGAAGGTGAGGCTAATAGTGCCTCCTGTGAAAGTCAAAATAAAGGCCAACGTGCCTGGTTACCAAGAGGGGATTCAGGTTAATTGACATCTCAACAAATAAGTACATCAATAGCACTAGTAACATTTGCCTATTATTAACAAGGTACACAATCTGAAAATGGAAAAAATGATTACTGTTTTCCAATATAGAAAATAAGTACTGCTTAGTAGAAATATAGTTTACCTTGGTTTCTTCTTCCAACTGTTTTTTAACATCTTCCATCTGAGAAGTCATTAGCATCTTTGTTCTATTTAGCTGAATTGTTCTATTTTCCTTGTCTTCTACTTGACGAGTAAGCTCATTATTTTCAGCTGAAATTAAATAAGTTATTAGAGATCACTGCAAATGCAATGCAGTGTGTGTATAATATATATATATATATATATATATATATATATATATATATATATATATATATATATATATATATATATATGTGTGTACACACACACACATATATAAAGACATATATGCTGTATACATGTTTTACATACACTTTTGTATTTACCTAGATTGTATTAATCTTATTTTCTAAAGACTAATATGTAAAACTACAAATGCCCATATTTTTGCAAAGGTGATGCTAAAAATAGTTTGGGAATAATTCATTGGAACCGTAACTAGCCATCCATAGCACAATCTGCAGGCATCAGTCTCTTAGTTGACTGTATAAGAAACAACAAAGTCTTTGAACAAAAAGAGCACCCCGATTGTAGTGGCGTGTGATATGGTTAATCAAAGTGAAATCATGGCACCTAGAGTGGGGATGGGAGCACAACAGATGTTGAACTTCTCATGATGCAGACCAGGAAACATTCGGTCCAGCTGACCTTGTGAAGCACAAGTTTGGGTTCAGGCCGAAGATGATTCAAGAGCTTTGTAAGACATTTCAATATTTCTTCAAGGTGGTGGGGCCAGGCAATGCAGTCTGTAGTTCCACCAGTGTTGCCCATTAATACTCTACTCATTTCTACCGTAAGACTAGGTAGGTGTGTACTGTCTAATCAGATATAAATAACCACAGCAAAGCCAGCTCACTGCAACAGCTGCAAGGGACAGTTTTAGAGTATTTCCTATAAATACCTTGGCTTCACAGATTTTAGGACTCTACAATATCCCACCAGTCATTTAAAACTCCAAAGGAGTTGATACCCAAACGGATCACTGACACAATATTATGCTGAACCATTTCTATTGTCAAAAATATCGAGGCAAAATATAGTTTACCATGACATTGTGATCATATATTTATATTGATAAGTACAACAATAATGGGGAAAAAAACTATCATTGACACTAATATCGTGCAAAAAAGACAAAATATCAAGTTTGTAATATAGATATGCAGACATTTATATCGCCTACATTTAAATAACTATGTAGTGTAACATAATTAACGAAATATTTATTTTACAATATATTCCTTTTTTATATTGCTAAATGAATAAAATGAACATCTTCCTCTCTCTCTTGCTGTGATTAAGGCTACAGCCAAAATGCACCGGGGGAAGTCTGTTTTGATTATTAAACACTGTTGGCAAAACAGAAGGATTGATATGAGCATGCCCTTTGTTTTAGGGTGTGATGATTTTGTTATTGATATATAAAGAGAGAGAGAGAGAGAGATAGAGTTATTCATACAAATGAATACAAATACATTTAAACTATTAAACATATTTTAATGTAAAATAAATAGTTTTCTTAATTAAGTTAGAATATTTATATGTTGTGTGTGGGTATATATCTATCTATATATATCTATATATCTATATATACATATATATAGATATATGTATATATATGTAAAACCTACTGGCGGTCCCCAGTAGGTAGCTATAGCTAGGACCATGTTTCCATAGGAAAAGTGTTTTTTGACTTGCCTATATCATTGGCACTGTTTGACGAATCTTCAGGAAATGTTTTAAAAAAAAGGGTTGCCATGATTCTTGTTGCCTATGGAAAGTTTCAGGGTGATCTGTCAGGCAGGGGCCAATGAAAAGAGGGCTCAGAAAACATTGTGTTTTCCATGTTAACTTCCATAGGATTCTTTTGACACGACTACAGGCCGAACCAGTGGACGAAACTGCACCAAATGTGGCAGAAAGCTAGCTGTCGGAATGCAGATTACACTTTTGCTTATTTGGTGTGAATCTGTTCAGTAGTTTTTGAGACGTTAAAGGGAAAATACATTTGTATATCTCTGGCTGTGAATAATTCACAAATAATCTGCAAAATCTTTGAATGTTTCACGAATACACATGTGAAAAGAAGCGTTGTAATTGGCTGACCACAACCTGACTATTAAGTTGTGTCCACCATTTTATTTCACTGGACACGGTCCCCGGGGTGAAAATCCAAATTGAAAGTGGTATAAGGCGTCAGGGTGAAGGTACCCTGAACCCAAGGGTGTGATAAAGCTGTGTCTTAGGTGCAAATTATGGGTTTAAAATAATTTTGTGTCACCATGTGCAATATTCGTGAAAATTAGCACATTTTTGCAAATTATTCACCAATATGCAAAACTTTGAAAGAAAAACCACAGATTCATTCATATACTAATACATTCACTCAGAGACTCATGCGTCCATCATGCACCCACTCAGACACTCATGCACCCACTCCCACCCACTCAGAATCACACACCCACTTTCAGACCCACTCAAACACTCACACACCCACTCACAGATCCACTGAAAGAGACAGGCCTTGTGGCCAGCCTGTGCTGCCCACATTCAAAGAACGTGCGTGGTGTTGGGTGGTTATAAGGGCTAGGCTTTGCCACCAATCCTCACCACGCACGGCCGAAGTCCGTGCGCGGCGGCGTTTGGAATAACATATAGTAATTAATATTGCTTTACATTAAATAATCATTGAAATTCGAAGAAAAAAAAAAGATCACAGGGACTTTATAGATAGGCCCTGAATTTACTGGTACAAAACCATAGAAATTCAGCAGTTATACTTAGAGTTTTTTCAAGTAACTATAACTCGCACCCTAACATAACTATAACTTGCACCTTCACCATGCACAGCTAATTCCACATATTATATAATTTATGAGCTCTTGTATGGGATCTTTGATATTATCACTGCAACATTTGCAATAAAATTGTTGATAAGAAAACTGTGCATGGCAAGGGCGCAAGTTATATTTCCCTTAGGGCGTAAGTTATAGTTACTTAAAAGAACTCTAAGTATAACTGCTGAATTTCTATGGTTTTGTACAAGTAAATTCAGAGCCGTCCTGCTGATTACAACCTCAGTCTCCACCAGCCTTTTCATGGTGGTTTTACCACCATGAAAAGGCTACCAGAGAACAGGTGTAGGTGTCCACAGGCAGGCCCTTACACTGCCCATGCAATTGGCTTGGGCAGTGCAGGGGTCCCCCTGCCCAGCATCCTCACAATGTTCACTGTCTGCCGTGCAGACAATGAACATTGCGAGGGTACTGGTGCACCCTGCAGGCAACAGCATTGGCCCCAGCTTTATTTCAAGCTGGAGACAATGCTATTTACTGTTTCCTGCTAGGCTGCTGAGAGGAAACTTTGGTTTCCACCAGTCAGCCTAGTGGGAAACTCGTAATGGGTCCAGTGGGGAGGTCACCGCCACACTGGAGTTCGGCAGAAAGGTCTTCCCTTCCGCCGAACTCCAAATGAAGCCCATAATGTTAAATACATAAAATAACACAATCAATGCTACAAACTCTATTTAAGCAGCATTATTAAAACAACTTGATGTTGAAGAATATTAAATATAACTGTACCCACTCCAGTCTGTGCAACAGTAGAGGAAAGCGTTGGATTTCGAAAGGATGAACTTAACTATTCCCACTCCAGTCTGTGCAGCAATAGAAAAAGTGTTGGAGTTCAGAGGTGTGACATTTACTATTCCCACTCCAGTCTGTGCAACAGTAGGAAAAGTGTTGGATTTCAGAGGGGTGCAATGTTCTATTCCCACCCCAATCTGTGCAGCAGTAGGGAAAGCGTTGTATTTCAGAGGACTGAAATTTTCTATTCCCACTACGCGCAACAGTAAGGAAAGTATCAAATTGCAAAGAGGTTAATTTTACTATACTTCACTTCAAACACATCACATAAATAAGTAACACCATGAATTAAAAAAAATATTAAGCTCAGTTTAAAAATTATTAAGTAAAATAAATGTATGTGTAATAAAAAATAATAATCAATTTACTCTTCATTAAAATAATTAACTTCAAATAATGTATAATAATTATCCAGTTTAGTGATTCATTAGCTCCACCCCCGATATCTACAAACCTAGAAGACGGCACCTACAATATTACTTAAAAAGTACGTTTTGCATAATGTACATATTTGAAAGCAAAAATGAATTGTTAATTAATTAATTATTACTTAATTAACTTCCCACCCTCATAATAGAGCCAGCTGGAATACTGAGCACGCAGGGGGCACCAGCTCCCTTGAAATGCACATTGTCTGCACAGTAGAGGACACCTGCACTGCAGCAGCCCTCCTGTGGCCCCCTGCACTTGTTCTCCTCCAACCTTTCCATGGCAGTGGAACCGCCATGAAAAGGCTGGCGGAGAACAAGGTTGTAATCAGCAGGGCAGCACTGACTTCAGCATCGCCCTGGCTGATTACAACCAGCCTGCTGTCAGCCCATCGGTATCTAGTATCCTAAAGGGGACTGCCATCACGAGTCTGGCTGTCCTAGGACCGGCAGACCCATAATTGGTGCCTTTGTCTGAATTGCAAGAATTTTAGGGATTCCCCATCTTACATAGAAAAGTAAGTAGTGTCACCAAATAGATTTGCACAACCACTATCTGCTAAGTGAAATCCTGCCCCTATTTCACCTCAAATAAACTGTCACAAATGCCCCTTATTGCATGGTCACCCACATTATTAAATTGTATTGCTAGGTTTTAGATGCTGCCGGTGAATGCTGCCATCCTGCCCATGTCAACTTCACAGGGCCATATTGCCATGGTCACGTCCATGTGCACCAGCGGGGAGGATTGATGGGGATGAGGGCCTTGCTGTTGTTGCTATGGTGAGGAGACCAGCAGAGGCTATACCAGTGGGTATAGGGATGCATTATTTCTTCCTCTTGTATGAAGATAAGTTAGGGTCGACCCAGGAACTTCCTTAAATTGTAAAAGGCCTGCCCTTTCAGAAATAAATGCAAGGTTCAATCTAAGGAAGACAAACCTTTGTTCCCCCAGCCTAACTGGCTCCAAACTCAGTGGGCAGGAGACTTCTCCCAGAACCAGTTTCGAGTGGCCACATATTAAGGTGATCTTCATTTTCCTTGCTACATCTCTGGGCAGGCACACAGGTGCTGCACTAAGACCAAAGGGTTTCCATATCTTGGATTTTAGGAATAAGATGCACTGTGGGATTTCTTTGCAGTGGGGCAAGCAGGAACTGCTGGAAAAGTAGGTAGGGTTGCAGCAGGTAACATTTACCCTATTGGGAGGAGAGGAGCCAGGAATCATTGCCTCCTACTAGATAGTAGAACCCATAAATCTGCCACACCAAGACATCCTTCTGCCAACATTTTCTGGACTTTCTAGACTTATCGAAGAACAGGAAAAAACTGCACCTGCTATTTGAGATTTGTGAGGATACCTGAAGAGATACACCTGCTCCTAGGTGCACAAGCTGCAAAAGGCCTTTTTCTTGACATGCCACCTGACCAGTTGCAACTGGCCTTGGTCTGGACCACACTGGTGGTCTCTCCTGGAGTGAGTCCTGACCCCTAGCAGCTGTCCCTGAGGTCTTGAAACCTGTGGATGTTTCTAACTAGACTTCTCCTATAATCTCCAAAAAGGAGTGGGACTTCCAGCTATCGGAGGATAGAGACCAACCGCCTGAGCAGATCCAAATAAGGCACACATTCGCGGGCCTAAAGAAATGAGTTCTCCTGCTTGGAGCTTATCCATAGCAGCAAAGCTATTTCAGTGGCCCTTCGGTGACAATGTATCTGGTGTCATGGAACTTGCATCGGAAACAGCCCACAGGCTTGCCACACAAGAGGATTTCAAGTTCAATTTTAGACTAAGGGTGTCATTAGGAGTTTGGGGGATGGAAACATCCGTCCGCCAAGCTCCCAATGAGGAGACCGCTGTAGTCTCCCCACTGGCCTATTACAACTTTCCCACTGGGCTGAGCCGCGGAAACCAAGGTTTCCACTGGTCAGCCCAGGGGGGAAGGTGTAGCAGCATTGTTCCCGACTTATAACTGAGCCTGCAGCAGTGCTGCATCATGCAGGGTGCACCAGCACCCTTGAAATGCACACTGTCTGCACAGCAGACAGTAAGCACTTAAAGGGTGCTGGGCAGGGGGACCCCATCACTTGTTTTCCACTAGCCTTTTCATGGTGATGGAACCACCATGAAAAGGCTAGTGGAGAACAAGGTTGTAATCAGTAGGGTGGCACTGAGTTCAGCGTTGCCCTGGCTGATTACAACCAGGACCGCCATCATCTCATCTGGACCTTTGATCCTGGTGGTGATGGTGGTAGGTTGCAGGTCTGCACGCCAACCTTGTGACGTGGTGGTTGGACCACCACAGCCACGGTGGTCTGACCGCCACCGCAAGTATGGCGGTCTTGTGACCGCCAGACTAGTAATAAGCCCCTAAATCCTAAGACTAAAGTCTTAATCTAAGGTCAAATCTTAGGCTGGGACAAACTTGCATGGCATGGCGTATTCGATCAGCACTCCATTGTAGTCAGCCTGAAATTGTGTCTAAGTCTTGGTCACCCGTGAACAGTGATCACTGATTGGTGCTTTACTTTTTATTGGTGCCTCTTCTCTTAAATCTTTTCCCCTTACTACATTTGTTGTTGTTACTCCAAGGAAAAGGGCCCAAGCCAGAAACTTCCTGTATTAAAATGCCATTTCATAGAGCAAAACGTGGGAGCTTAAACCAGAGCACATGGACCCTAGTCCTCCAAGAGAAATACACTACTGAAAATAAGGTAAGGTCCCACTACATGAGTGATATTTTTGGTGTCTGATTGCCTTGAATTCAGTAAAGTTCATGAAAGGGACTGCAAGAAGAAACTTTGTTGCTCCAATTCGAGTTTTATTGTTGAGAGGCAAATGACTCCTGGTTGAAATACAACAAAATGGGTCCCAAAATAAAGCAGACGCTCAGCCAACATGTGTTTCGCCCCACAGGCGCATACGCCAGGGCGAAAGTTTCACTTTTTTGCATCACCAATCACTAGGGAAAAGCTTTTCTTGGAATGAAGAATTATGTTTTGAGATACACGACCCTCCTCACGGACACTGAGTTTCCATTTTTCGGTGTTTTTTTCTTCATAAACCCTTTTAATATAATTAAACTATAACTCCCAGTCTTATGTCGCTTCTCTTTTTCAGCCTTGAGAAAGCCCTGGCGTATGTGCCTGTGGGGCGAAACACCTGTTGGCTGAGCTTCTGCTTTATTTTGGGACCCATTTTGTTGTATTTCAAGAGTCATTTGCCTCTCAACAATACATTTTGAATTGGAGCAACATTTGTTGTTGTTGTGGTGTCAATTTGCTTATTGTTTTTTTCTGTTTTGTTACACATTGGTGTAAGATTTTAATTAAGTTCTGTTTTTGACTTTCAAACTTTTTTGGTACTTCTAAATGCTGTACAGGGTTTTTCACTGTGCTACCATGGGTTCAGCTCAGGTTTAAATTACTGAATATTTTACCTGGACCAAACAATGTCTAACTTAACTTTCTTACACAAACCCTCAATTGTCCTGCTAGTGCTAATAGCTCATAAGGAATAACATGATAGTGCCTACACATGGTTCCCAGGCAAGACATTCACAAAACTGAAAAGAGTGCAGAGCATCACTTCCCAACTCAAAACCATATCACCATGCATGCAGGCAATGACATCCTTCTACTTACTCTCATTAAAGGAATCCATTGTCTTGTTTATAAGGACTTGTATGGACTTTCATCAAAATATCTGTAAACAGTTTTCCCCAATGTCAGGCTTGGCATCCTTGACATGGTCTCCCCTAACGTTTTGCCTCTGCTTCCCAGGTTGTTGATGTGTGCTGGACTCTGTTTTTGATAACCAGTTCTAAAATGCAAGTGCTCCTATGTAAAATGTATGTGTGAATTGGCTTATCCATGATTGGCATATTTGATTTACTAGTAAATCTCTCGTAAAGTGCACTAGAGGTGCCCAGGGCCTGTAAATCAAATGCTACTAGTGGGCCTGCAGCACTGGTTGCGCCACCCACATTAGTAACCCTGTAAACATGACTTAGACCTGCCCCTGCAGTGTCTTTGTGTGCAGTTTTAAGCTGCCAATTCGACTTGGCTAGTGTACACGCTTGCCAGGCCTAAACCTTCCCTTTTTATACATGTAAGGCACCCCTAAGGTAGGCCTTAGGTAGCCCAATGGGCAGGGTGCAGCGTATGTTAAAGGTGGGACATGTACTGATGTGTGATACATCCTAACAGTGAAATACTGCTAAATTCAGTCTTCACTGTTGCAAGGCCTACCTCTCCCATAGGTTAACATTGGGACTGCCTTTAAATGTAATTCAGGTGCAGATTCCCTTTGAGAGCCGATAGAAATATGGAGGTTGGGGGTCTCTGAACTCACAATTTTAAAAAAAGTTTTTTAGTGAAGTTGTTTTTTAGATTGTTAGTTTGAAAATGTCACTTTTAGTAAGTAGGCATTTTCTTGCTTAAGCCATTCTGTGACTATGCCTGCTTATGGATTACCTGTCTGGTTCAGTTTGACAGTTGGGCTGTTTGTGAATCCCCTCTAGACAGTGAGACAAAGGGGGCTGGGGTGTAGCCTGCATATCCTGAAGAGCCATCCGTGTTAGAGTGGAGGGAGGAGTGGTCACTTAAACCTAAATGAGCTGTGCCTGCCCGCTCACAATGCAGTCTCCAACCCCCTTGCGTGTGTCTGGGGCCTGGCCTGGGCAAGGCAGGATCTTGTGACTAACAGAGACTTTTCTTTGAAGTAGGCCTACTTCAAAGGCAGAAAGGGGTATAAGTACTGGACTCAAAACCCCTGAAACTTAGATCACTTCTGGAACCAAGAGGAACCTCTATGAAGGAGAAGAACCAAAGAGCTGAGGAAGTGTGCTGCCCCTGCCTGTGACTCTACTTTGTTGGGCTATCCTGCAGTTACTGCTTCTGCCTGTGAAAGGGGACAAAGACTGGACTTTGTGGTATATTCCTGCTAGCGAAGAATCTCTAAGGGCTTGAGCTGAGCTTGCCTCCTGTTTTGAAGTCTCAGGGCCATCAAAGACCTCCTCTGCTAACATCTGGACTCCATGCTGAGACTCCTGCCCTGCCAAGTGGTGTCCTATCCAGTCCCTGGGCACTTGAAAGATGAAGTTGGCAGACAAGAACTGAAAATCCACACACAGAACACAGTGCAGTGAAATTTTTGATGCACCATCTGCAACACAGCTGATAAACAACGCACCACACGCTTCACAGCTAAAATCGATGCTCCACCTGCCTTGCAGCTGGGAGATCGACGCATCGTGGCTGGAGAAATGATGTGCAACACCCACTTGTGGCTGCTTGTCACGTGGGCTCTCATTATCCTAAATTAGACTACTAGATTTCTAGGCAGCAGGGTCGTTCACAGTGTGGGGGACTGAGTCGGACCCACTTGGAAGGACCTCTGTCACCCTAAACCCAGTTTTGCTCCGGCTAACTGGCAGTGCCTCATTTCTCCCAAGGGGAAGAGATGATTGGGCAGCCGAGCGCATGACATCTTTGGAACTTCTCAGGGAAGTCGTGGTCACTCAGATCCAAACCAACTCTCTCATTTACAGTATGATCCCATATACAAATGACAAAGGCAGTATAAGTTTTATATATATTTTTTAATAAAACAACTGCATTTTAGATATTAAGGCGTGAGCCGCAATAACCAGAACCATACACTCTAGCTCCCTATCTCACTATCTAACTCCCCCACTCTCCACCTCCTCCTACCTACCTATCTGTCTATCTATCTATTTCCCTATCTATCGACTTCTCTATCTATTTTCTCTATCTATTTCTCTATCTCTCCCCCCCTCCCGCCACCCCCTCTACTACCTATCTCCCTATCCTCTCACTCTACCTCTCTCCCTCACCCACCTCTACAACCCCCCCTCCCCTATCTTCACAACCCTACTCCTATCTCTCTCCCTAATCTCCAAACCTCCTAACACTCACCCTCCTCCACCCTAAACCCCCTCCCCCAGCTCCTCTCACTCTACCTGTCCCCCCCCCTCCCTCGCGCTTTCCCGCCGCGACCTCCTGCACGCCCCTGCCCCCCAGCTCCCATTCGCCCCCAGCTGACCCCTCCCCCCCCCTCCTACCTCTTATGGCGGCCGCTGCGCGACAGTGGTAGCGACCCTTGACCCAAGGGTAGGTCGCTCCCCCTGCCGCTGCAGCTCCTCCAAGTTCCCGAGTTCCTGTGTTCCTGAGACCCACCTAACTGTAAGTACCCCCCTCCTCCCAGCCCCTCGCCCTGCCCCGCGCCACTCACCTTCTCTCCTGCTCCTGCTTCTTTTCCTCCTCTCTGTCTCTTCCTCCTCGCCCCCCCTCTGCAATCTTCTTCTGTGTTCTTCTGTTCTTCTCTTCTGTTCTTCCCTTCTGTTCTTCTGTGTTCTTCCGGTTTTCCGTGTTCTTCTTCTCTGTTCTTCTCGGTGCTTCTGTGTTTCTTCTTCTCGGTTCTTCTGTGTTCTTCTCTGTTCTTCTCTGTTCTTCTCTGTTCTTCTGTTCTTCTGTCTTCTGCTCTTCCGGTCTTCTGTTCTTCTGTTCTTCTGTCTTCTGCTCTTCCGGTCTTCTGTTCTTCTGTCTTCTGTTCTTCTGTCTTCTGTTCTCCTGTCTTCGGCTCTTCTACCTCCTCCGTCTTCTTCCCCCGAGCCTGCCCTCCTGCTCCTTCCTCATCCCCCTCCCTCACTCGCCTCCCCCTCTCTCACCCCTAGCTAACCCGTTCGCTATCTACCTCCCTCACTCCTCCTATCTTCCTATCTCTCTAGCTCCCTATCTCACTATCTAACTCCCCCACTCTCCACCTCCTCCTACCTACCTATCTGTCTATCTATCTATTTCCCTATCTATCGACTTCTCTATCTATTTTCTCTATCTATTTCTCTATCTCTCCCCCCCTCCCGCCACCCCCTCTACTACCTATCTCCCTATCCTCTCACTCTACCTCTCTCCCTCACCCACCTCTACAACCCCCCCTCCCCTATCTTCACAACCCTACTCCTATCTCTCTCCCTAATCTCCAAACCTCCTAACACTCACCCTCCTCCACCCTAAACCCCCTCCCCCAGCTCCTCTCACTCTACCTGTCCCCCCACCCCCTTTTTGCTTTCCAGGCCGCAAGCTCCTGCACGCCCCCGCCCCCCAGCTCCCATTCGCCCCCAGCTGACCCCTCCCCCCCCCTCCTACCTCTTATGGCGGCCGCTGCGCGACGGCGCAGCGGGCGCGCGCAGCGGGCACGCCGCTGGCGCGCCGGAGGCGCGCGCAGAGGCAAGCCCGTCTGAGCCCGTCCGCGCCTGGCCCGCGCCCAGCGCCACTACCCCTGGTCCCCAGCTCCCCCAAGCCCCGCTGATCCGCTACGACCCCACCACCCTCCACGCCCTCAACCCAGGGCGCTCCAAAACCTGCTTCCTAGCTCACCCCAAACGCACCCATGGACCCATCGCCTGCAACTCCTGCAAACGCATCTTCCACCACGCAACTACCACGACCACAAGCCCACGCGCCATCAACCACCTCAAGTGCATCCTGATCAACGCTCGTTCCGTCCACAAGCACGCCGTTGAACTTTGGGACCTCCTGGACTCCACAGCCCCGGACGTCGCCTTCATCACGGAGACATGGATGAACGCCTCCTCTGCTCCAGACATCGCTACCGCCATCCCCGAAGGCTACAAGATCTCCAGAAAAGACCGCACCAACCAAGTAGGAGGAGGTGTCGCCATCATCTTCAAAGACTCCATCAGCGTCACCACCTCCACCGAAGACCCCCCCCTCGCCGCTGAACACCTGCATTTTCAGATTCGCACCGACCCAAGGACCACCCTCAGAGGATCCCTCGTCTACCGTCCTCCCGGACCTCGCGCCTCTTTCAGCGACGCCATCGCCGACTTCATCTCCCCGCACGCCCTCGCCTCACCGGACTACATCCTCCTAGGCGACCTCAACTTCCATCTGGAACAAAACAACGACCCCAACACCACCACCCTGCTCGACAACCTCGCCAACCTCGGCCTCAAACAACTGGTGAACACCGCCACCCACATCGCCGGACACACGCTCGACCCTATCTTCTCCGCAAGCAAATACGTCTTCTTCAGCCACACCTCTGCCCTACACTGGACCGACCACAGCTGCGTCCACTTCACATTCCGACGCGAGACCTCCCACCTCCGCACTCAACCCATCCCTCATCGACAGTGGAACAAGATCCCTGAAGAGCAACTCTTCTCCGCTCTCGCCGCCAACCAACCCACCCTCACCACCGACCCCAACGACGCAGCTCTCAACCTCACAAACTGGATCTCCAACTGCGCTGACAACCTTGCTCCCCTCAAACGCACGCATCGACAGACCAACACCAAAAAACCTCTCTGGTTCTCTGACACCCTCAAAGAATCAAAGAAAACTTGTCGTGCCCTTGAGAAGGCCTGGCGCAAGGACCACACCGCTGACAACATGACCGCCCTCAAGAACGCTACACGCGAACACCACCACCTGATCCGCACTGCCAAAAGGAACTTTTTCACCGACAGACTAGACAAAAACAGCCACAACAGCAGAGAACTCTTCAGCATCGTCAAAGAGTTCTCCAACCCCAGCACCAGCGCCAACGCCGTCACGCCCTCACAGGATTTGTGCGAATCCCTCGCCACTTTCTTCCATCGCAAGATCAGCGACCTCCACGACAGCTTCGGACACCAGACCCAACCATACACCACTGAACCCGCTTCCCCGGACATCACCCTCAACAACTGGACCCACATCAACACGGAAGAAACCAAATCCATCATGAACTCTATCCACTCCGGCGCCCCTTCGGACCCCTGCCCGCACTTCATCTTTAACAAAGCCGACGACATCATCGCCCCGCACCTCCAGACCGTCATCAACTCTTCTTTTTCTTCTGCTACCTTCCCCGAATGCTGGAAGCACGCTGAAGTCAACGCCCTACTAAAGAAACCTACGGCTGACCCAAGCGACCTGAAAAACTTCCGCCCCATCTCTCTTCTACCTTTCCCAGCCAAGGTAATAGAAAAGACCGTCAACAAACAGCTGACCACCTTCCTGGAAGACAACAACCTGCTCGACCCTTCACAAACCGGATTCCGAACCAACCACAGCACGGAAACCGCCCTCATCTCAGTCACAGACGACATAAGAACCCTGATGGACAACGGTGAAACAGTCGCCCTCATTCTCCTCGACCTCCCGGCTGCCTTTGACACCGTCTGTCACCGCACCCTAATCACCCGCCTACGCTCCACCGGGATCCAAGGCCAGGCCCTGGACTGGATCGCCTCCTTCCTCGCTAACCGCTCCCAAAGAGTTTACCTCCCTCCGTTCCGCTCAGAACCCACCAAGATCATCTGCGGCGTACCTCAAGGCTCATCGCTCAGCCCGACACTCTTCAATGTCTACATGAGCCCCCTCGCCGACATCGTACGCAAGCACGACATCATCATCACCTCCTACGCCGACGACACCCAACTTGTACTCTCCCTCACCAAGGACCCCGCCAGCGCCAAGACCAACCTACAAGAGGGTATGAAGGACGTCGCAGATTGGATGAGGCTCAGCCGCCTAAAGCTGAACTCTGAAAAAACGGAAGTCCTCATCCTCGGCAACACCCCGTCCGCCTGGGACGACTCCTGGTGGCCCACGGCCCTCGGCACCGCACCGACCCCCGCAGACCACGCCCGCAACCTCGGCTTCATCTTGGACCCTCTTCTCACCATGACCAAGCAAGTCAACGCCGTGTCCTCCGCCTGCTTCCTCACTCTCCGCATGCTCCGTAAGATCTTCCGCTGGATCCCCGCCGACACCAGAAAAACCGTGACCCACGCCCTCGTCACGAGCCGCCTGGACTACGGCAACACCCTCTACGCCGGGACCACAGCCAAACTCCAAAACCGCCTGCAATGCATCCAAAACGCCTCGGCCTGCCTCATCCTCGACGTACCCCGCAACAGCCACATCTCCGCACACCTGAGACACCTGCATTGGCTCCCAGTCAGCAAAAGGATCACCTTCCGTCTTCTCACCCACGCACACAAAGCCCTCCACAACAAGGGACCGGAATACCTCAACAGACGCCTCAGCTTCTACGTCCCCACCCGCCCCCTCCGCTCCGCTGGCCTCGCACTTGCTGCCGTCCCTCGCACCCGCCGCTCCACGGCGGGTGGGAGATCTTTCTCCTTCCTGGCGGCCAAGACCTGGAACTCCCTCCCCACCAGCCTCAGGACCACCCAGGACCACTCCGCTTTCCGGAGACTCCTAAAGACTTGGCTGTTCGAGCAGCGATAACCCCCCCTTTCCCCCCTAGCGCCTTGAGACCCGCACGGGTGAGTAGCGCGCTTTATAAATGTTAATGATTTGATTTGATTTGATACAACACATTAGGATTGAAATAGTCACGAGGAGAGAGAAACATAAGAACAACGCTATCATGGTGTTTAACAATTTCTACACTCTCTCAGCTAGTTCTATTTCGAACACAGCATGTTAAGCTTCTAACTTGCCTTTCTGAATCCCTGGGGAGACATCAGCCCTCATACCTGAGCAAAGGCCTGTGATCTGGTTCAGCATCTGCAACGAGGCAGTCAGCGTCTAGTTGTGGTTCCCTGGTCGGAATCTCCCTCTTGCGTGTTTTGGGACAAGAAAGTGTTTTTATAACGAACATGTCAGTGTGATCACAAAATGTCCCTACGCAGGAATGCCAAAGACTAAACTCCTACCACGTCTATCGGCAATGTACCAGACTTTATCCTTGACTGAAGCACAGAGTGAACAGGAATGTGTTATGGAGAACTCCAGTGCTGAAGTAGGCTAAACAGTGTGATATGAAAAATAAAACAAGACCGTAGAACTGGCTATTTGAAAAATAACAGTACGAAGCCGAATAAAAGCATCTAGAGCAAAGTGCACAAAGGCTCTAAGCTGCGAGCAAAGGAATAAAATACATCCAGGGCAAAATGCACAAAGGCCTAAAGCCTGAAGCTAATGCGCAAAGGATACGTAAAAGTGACCACACTACACCCTCCCCTTGTCGATAGCAAGTGGTTCAATAACATAAAAGTATGCCCCAGATTAAAATAATACAGATATTTCGACAAGATCAGAGGACAACAAAGTCATAAATTTGGGAAGCATGTGACGATAAAACCAAATCCAACATAATGCCAATTTGTATGTCATCAAAAAATAATCCAATTGTCAGACAGAAGCAATAGAAAGCAGCAGTTCCTCCACCTCGACATATGTCAATATCGGAAGATCCACGCCAAAAAGTATCATGGAGCAGGTGTGTTCCAAAGCCCCAAAATCATCCAGGGCGGCACCCCGTGCAGGGCCTATGAATGAGACAACACCATCTTCCTCCAGGAAGGGAATCTCATAAACTGCCTCACGAAGCAAACGCAACCGTAGTGCACAAGTCTAGGAATGAGCCCTAATCGGGAACATCAACAGATCAGTATCGACCACTAAGGGGCGCTGCAGTGAGAGACAGAGAGCCAGTGCATGTTCAAACGAGCACCAAAGGCACCGAAACAGGGGTTGCACACAATCCAAAACTGGCCGGAATGTCAGAGACCAGTCACACTCCAATTGTCCCAGGAGTGTCGCTCCAAAATGCTGCATCATGCGTTCACGACACAGCTGCTCTGATGGGAGCGCCAATATGGGATCTCGTCGCGGCGGAACAGCCATTACGGAAGAACAGCAGCAACAACAAAACCCCAGCCAATAAAGCCAAAGTAATCGGGAAACCCCCAAAAATGCTTCCGAAAATAGAGTGAATAGCCGAAGGTATTAAACCGAATATTGAAGAGAAGGTGTGAGCAAAACCAACACCAACGGCTTTGAAAAAATGTGCAATTCCAGCTGTGCTGGACGCATTAAATATACGTCCCACGAGTTCACCAAAGTGACTCGGAAAGTTAGTATTCAAAAGGGACTGTATTTCCGCAGATGACCTTGCCACTTGAAGTGCGTAGGTCTCGCTAGCAGATGTAAGGGCCACATGCTTTTAAAACAATAGAGCCTTTAGTCGACTCAACTTGTCGAAATTTACCTTGGAAGTAGCAATATGAGGCCAGATGTCCGCTACCTCCCTAATTTGAGTGGGGGGAAACAACACATTCCCGCAGCACGTAACGGCCTTGGTGACAACGACTACGTAAACTATTCTGGCACGCATGCCACAACAGCGCTTACTGTTAAGAATAACGTAACTGCCGTTAGAAAGCACCTGGAAAGTGTTTTTAATTACTGGGACTGGAACTCCCTTCAGATAACAAGCTAAGTTAGCAATCGAGGCATTACATGCCCCGTGCATGGACAGCTGTTTACAAACCATGGAATGGCTGACAGAAGTTTCGCATTCGCTACCGCTAAGAAAAACCTCCCTCAAACCATTAATACATCTGTACAGAAAGGGAAGCTCCCACACCTCGTGTATGTAACTGTCTCCCAACCGTTCATATCTACCCACCGGAATGTGCTTTAAACAAGAAGTAAATTGCAGAGTGGAGATAGGCAAATTAATAACCCCATGAATCAACCACTCAGCTGACGGAATCTCAGTAACCGTAAAAGGCAGTTTCTCCAATTTTTCAATATTTAACATAACATATGTCGCTTCCTTTTTAGCCATCAGCTGTTGTTGACGAGTCAAATTAAAGGAAATAAATATTTCCCTGGCACGAATGTGCTGCCATGGAACGCGACCTGCCTTCAAGGTCTGTAGAGTCCAACCCAGCTGCATGATGGACCGTGTCTGACTCTGCCCATGATATAAAGAAGAGATATCCAATTTAATAATGTCTATAGCAGAAGAAACGATGTTGTCAATTGTATAAACACGGTCTGAAAGGGTATGTATCCCATTATCCACAACAGACAAAGCCTGTATCAGATTTTCCTGATCAATTTGTCTCAAACGGGCCACTGCCTCTTGTGAAAGCTTCCAAATCTCATTATATACTTCATATAGAAAAGGCCTCTTCTGCGGCATTCGTGGTCCTGACAAAAAATCTTGTAAGTCAGTATCATTAGACAGTAACGTGAGATGTGACTTAACTGCATCCAGCGTGGATGACTTCAACCATTGCTGACAAAGCTTCCCCACGCTGTATGTAGTAATGATATCAACATGTTCTGGTGATATGTAGCGAGGGTCTGCCCTACTAGTCCTGAACCCCCCTGAAGAGGTGACAAAATGCTGATGACACCCATTAGTGTCTATGGGCCATAACAACCACTCGCCCGGATGTATCAATGAAGTGTTAAGCGTACCATTCTGGACCCAGTGTGTAAACTCACTAAACGTAGCATTAACATATCGCTGCCTATCGTTCAATTTGGAAGGGACAGGTATACCATGCAAATTCAAATTCCCAATCGTTGCTAAGCCCAAACAGCTAGTCTGTTGCACAGTGTCACTGAGGAAAATCATTTGGACAGGAATAATACATGCCCTAAATAAAGTGTCCCTGCCTCGCATTTGCCAATTTTTCGTTCCCCAGACACTTTTCAAGTCAACAGTCTTGGACCAATATTCATACCCCTCAACCGAAAGTTTAGATACAAACAAATTTGAATACAGTAATTTAGTATTGGTCAATAACATTTGCTTATTAGTAGACGGAGTAACTTTAAAATAATAAGACTTAGCATTCTGTTGATTATGCCCAGAAAAATATGCAAATTTATCATAATACGTTTTAGAACTCCCCTGTGGAGGAGTCGGGCAATGTTCCCATTGCATATACTCAAATATCGACTTAGGGCTACTAGCTTTATGAATAAAGTGGTGTCCATAATAATTGTAGCAAAACATGTCACCATGATTATCTCTAAATAGGTAAGCATCTTCATCGTCATAGACAGTATAATATTGCAATTCAGTCAGCATACAATCTACTGTCTTCATATCCCAATCATCAGAAACAATGCCTGGTATAACGATATCATTCATTGATAACTTGAGAACATACGGTATTTGAATCAATTCAGTGGGACCATATATATCAAACATTACTATATCCCACACAATCCCATCCGGAATCGGTACTGCAGAAATGTTCACATAGGACAAGTCTCTTCGAACCATATGAGATGAAGAATGTGGTTTCAACACTGTCTCCACGTGCTCAATGTCAGTGCGTTCAGGAAGAAAATGACCATGTATTACCAAAAAAAAAGTAACCACAAATCCCAACCACAAAAAAATAGTCAGTACAGTCATAAAAAGCCACACATAGTTCCAAGGAAAAACAAAATATGTTTGTTTAAGCCAACACAGCAGCTTACGTGGACCCCGGGCTGAAGATAGAGAGGATGTGGAGTCTGACACGGTATCATCAGTGTCGTTGAAGCAGCCAGAGGCAGTTCTTGCAAAAGGTGCAACCGTAAACAAAGAAGCAGATGGTGGCTCTCGCCTCGGCACGCTATAAACCACATGTTCAGTAATATCATTAGAACGTACAGCAACTTGATCAAAAGATTCCAAATTAATCGCCGTCTGTGGAACAATCGCAAGATCAGCTTCCACCCTCCCCAAGCTCGGAGAGGAAATAGCATTGGTGCAAATCACCTGCAGCGGGACCTCTTCCCCAGTAGTGAGAGGGATTCCGGAACTACTGGGTGTCCCTCTTGGTGTGCTGTGCAGAATCGGCCACATGTTGAAACTTGACATTATCAATCGAAACAAATTGATTTCCCTTGGCCCAGTGCAGCGGCAGCAAAATTACAGTTCTCGTGCCGTTAATCCCCAACACACGGACAGGCACCCGGTAAGAAGGACCAAATTCTTTCTTTACTGCAACCTTTTCACGCACAAGATCCCCAATCCTGGAATCCAACCAGTAGGCGTTACTGGCTCATCCTTAATTCCTGTGGAGGCAGCACTTGCAGAAGAGTTATCTTCATGGAATTGTTGTAAATCCTGCAAAACAGTGACACGATCATTTATGTCAAAGGGCGTCTCTGCCATCTCCACACCAGGACCATCTAGATCAGGAACATACATTTGTGTTCCAAACAGGCACTCATATGAAGTACGACCACCCAGGGACCTTCTAGGCAAGTTATAAAGTGCTCTCTGTACTCCATTCAGGTGTGCTAGCCAACTACGACCCGTACCTATAACTCTGGCCGTTAAGGATTGCTTTAAATCACGATTTAAACGCTCAACAACAGAATTTCCCTCGGGATGAAATGGAGACGAGAATTGGAGTTGGACCCCCAAAGATGCGCAAATCTTTAACAACAGTCCGTGCGTCAGAAGAGCGCTGTGGCCAGACCCACACAAATCTGGAGCACGAATCTACAGCAACCAATATATATTTGTATGCACTATCTGGTGACAGCGGACCACAATGATCCAAGTACACACACTGTAAAGGCTTACTTGATATCAGAAGGGGCGTCTGCTGCGGGCGTCTAGCCGTGGAAACTTTAATTTGTTGACAGATGTCACAACAAAGGACATACTGCTTCGTCTCTTTATAGAGACCGGGCCACCAGTAACGAGCCTGTAAGAGTGAAATCGTGGCAGCCACACCAGTATGTGCAGATGCCGCCCCTTCATGCGCTGCAGATATTAATCGAGGTCTCTCGAATTTATTGGGCATTTCATGTACACCAACGCCTGGGATTTTAACTACAGCGTTTAGCATACTACCCATGCAGTAACTATATTTAGAAGGGAATCCTTTAGGAAATGGCGCGCCATCAGCCGTAGCTTTTATGGCAGCCGAAATCTCTGTGTCTGGTTTGGAACTCGAACAAGTCACAGCCGCCACAGTGGCAACTGTCACTGCCGATTTTGCGGCTTCATCAGCCAAAGTATTCCCAGCAATGTGTATTCCAACGCGCTGGTGCCCAAGTGTATGTACAACATGGACTTTAGGAAGCGTTTCTTTCAGATTCGCAACCTTCCCCCACAGCAATTTGTGTTTAATGGTGTTGCCTTTGGAATCTCTGAACCCATTCAACCTCCAGTAGTGTAAATATTCATTGAAAGACTGAACACAGTAGTAGGAGTCACAGACCAGCAAGGTAAGTATCGCCGGATCTGCGTGTTCCAATGCTAACAATAGAGCTTTCAGCTCAGCCAACTGTGCCGTACAATCTCCCAAGGTCTGTGTATAAGTATGTCGGGGGCAGAACACATCCCCCACCATAGTGCCGCTCACCACCGCACATGCAGCAGAATACTGTTTTCTAGTCCCAACCGCTGGTTGCGCAGAGCCATCAGTATACATGACCACCTGATATTGGTCAATAGGCAATGTGCCAGCAGGAACTGGGTACTCCATTTCATATTGAAGAAAGTCTTGAGTCTGCAGCTTATGGTCAAATATGTAATCTACATCAGTGGCTGTCAAAGACGTAGCCCATTGTATCCATCGCGGGTGTAAAGCTTTCGAATTAGGAACACTCGCTTTTGTAACAGCCTCCAAGGCTGAAATTGGGGAAACTACAATGATGCGTTGGCCCTGGGCAAGAGGTCGTTCTTTAATAACAGCCATCTGTACTGCAGTGAGAATTTTCACTGTTTGTGCAAAACGTTGTTCTGCAGCCGAATACAAGTGAGATTTGTATGCTATCGGGACTGTCTCACCCTCATTAAAGGTGACATACGTAAATCCAATGGCACCAGGTATAACCCTGATGACCAGATGCGTTTTATTGTCCCGTGTGTGTAAATGCTTTACTGTTAAGAGATCAGTTTGCAAATCTCGAAGAATATGTGTATGCTCAGTCGTCCAAAATCTACTCGAAAAATTCGGACGAATCAACTCGTATAAGGGTTTGATACGTGTAGCATAATCAGGAATGTAAGTTCTGCCAAAATTCAGAAACCCCAACAATGACTGGAGCTTCCGAACCGAATTAGGAGGCTGCAATCGAGCACATTTCTCCCAAAAATGCGGCGCTAAGCTCTTGCCCTCATTCGACAACTCATATCCCAGGAAAATGACGCTGAGGAAGGCAATCTTCGATTTTTTAAAATTAAACTTGTAGTCAATTTCAGCAAATCCCACAACAATGCGTGCTACTGGTCTTAGATGTTGCAGTAATTCATCATCCGTCAGATATATATCATCTACATATGATAATGCTTCAGGGTCCAACTCGTGCAGAATTTCAGTTACACGAGCCGAAAATAGTCCTGGCCTATTCTTATACCCCTAAGGCAGACGACAAAACTTTTTTTGTGAGCCAAACGCACTGAAACTGGTATAGTCCCAACTCTCGGGTGCTATATTTTGGCAGAAGAATCCATTTGAGATGTCTAATGTTGTTTTGTATTTCTTACGCACTATATTATTCATGACCGCTGCGCTGTGTGAATTCTGTATTGCATATGTGCATGTATGTCCATTTAAATGTCTGTAATCCACCACTATCCTATATGAATGGTCCGGTTTAGAAACTGGAAATAAGGGATTATTCATCGGCGAGAAACAGGGTTCAATTACTCCCTGGTACTCCAACTGTGTAAGAATTTTCCTTACCGATGCCCTTGCTTCAAATTTATAGAATGTTGCGGCTGCGGCTGAGGTTCGCCTTTTATCGGAATTACATGATAAGGTGATTGTCTATCCCACCCCACATGATTTCTATATAGAGCGGGGGCCTGTGCTAGAGCCCATGATTTACTATAGGACTCTGCTAATTCTCCCGGAACAAGTGGTGAGAATGAAGGTGCAATAACCTCCTCCCCAACTGGACAGTCGCGAACAAAGTCAGGCGGCCAATCTTGTTCGGCCAGCAAAACGTCATACAATTTCACCATATGGTCCGAAAAGACGGCTTGTACAATGCGGTCAATGTCCCCTTCTAATTGCAAAGTTACTTTATATACTCTATCGGGATCAGAGACACGCATATCTGCCGTTTCGACTTGTATGAAGTCATCAGTTGCTTTCACCTCCAGATGCTCTAGAAGACTCCGGCGAACTATTGTGACCTCTGCCGCGCTGTCTAACAGTGCTAACGCCCATGTCTTGTTCTTCAAGAGAACTCTCTTCTTGAGCGGCATGTCTAATTGAGACTGCTGCCACTTTCTTCTTTTTAAATTGTTGCTTTTGTTGGAGCGGTTTCTCTTCCTGTTTAGTAGAAACCTCTGTTGAGCATTGTGATTCCTGTCTTGGTTTCACGTACTCAGTTCTCCGCTCTGACCGCCCACCTCTCTCACTTCTCTTGTCCGAGGAGTCCTGAAAGGAACGAGATTGGCGTGTATCAGTATATTGATAGCGATCAGGCGTTTTCAAATTATCCCTAGTCCTGAGATTATACCTATTCTGCCGGGTCTCCGGTTGCGGAGACTGCCCCTCATCTTTTTTAGGTGTCTGTTGTTTCTTCTCCCAGTGCTTCTTAGTACCCTCAGGCTGCTGTTATTTAGCATTATCTTTATTATTTTTACCCTGTAATTGGGGTTTTTGCGGTCTAGCCCCTAGGCTATCACGACCGATACTTGAATATGTTTCTGCTATTATTCTCGGCAGTTCCCGCTCCTGATTAGGTTGCGGAACGTCACAAAGACGCATACGCACTGCCAGCGCTACTGCCTCTCCTTTGAGATTACTCAAAATAATAGACAAAACTGCGGCAAAATTGCCCATGAGCTGCATCCCCAAATCTAAGGCCGGGGCAGCCCCATATTCATCTTGAATCTGTTTAAGCACTTCCGGTAGATTAGCCAGTGTCAGAGTACCGTGTGCTGTTGTGTAGAGCGCGGCAAACACCGTGCCCCAGGTATTACAATGGTCCACTGTGGGAACCATGCCATACGGCAAACACATTGTCAATATTCTATGTTTATCCTGAGGTCCTGTATGGGGAAATACTGCTTCCAGCGTATTAATTTTTTGTGCCAGCCAAAATGGAGTCTCCTCACGTTTAGCCGGAGCCCTACCCATAACTGAGTGTACAGTGGCCGGATTGAGACCCGGAACCACCGCCTGTGGGTGTGCCGGAGCAGCACGCGCTGCATTAGTATTTAAAGTCTGCATCACAAACTGAACCAGTCTTCTGTATGTGGTAGCTAGGTCAACATATAAACGACGAACATCAGCCACTGCCAAATTAGCAACCGCCGAATATGGTGTGTATGTAGCCAATAAAGGCCAGGTCGGACCATCATTACTCAGTGGACCTAACCTAACCTGTGCTACTGTGTGTGGGAGGGCGCCATAAAGCCAATTATGGTGTTCTTGATAAGATAAAGGTATCTCTAAGTATGCATAAGCCCTGTATTGTCCAGGGACATTCGCAATAGTGTATTCGTGAAAAGTATTTGTGCCCCCATCAGCTGCTGGAAATACGACCCAAGAATAAAAAAGTTCTGTTCTATAGGCTGCATGGGCGTCCACCACAAAAGTGACCGGACCCCCCTGGATCATCAGACCATGTGCTATCAGATGTCCTGTGAGCGGTTGGCGCATTTAAGCGCTATATTCACTAACTGGGGATTCGCCATTTATATAAATAGCACTAGGACAGAGAAGGCACACCAATATCGGGGTTTTCCTTTCAAAGTTCAAGCTTGAACAACCAACCCCTAAGTAATAGGATGCACCTATCCCGTGGCGGCGGAAATCCTCAGCCCCACGGACGTCTCCGCTTACGGAACCGAGGAGTCAATATATATATGAGACCGAGAGAGTCAGCCGGACCCAAAAATTAGAGCCAGACCAATCGTTGGCGGCGCCATGTCGCGTGGGCTCTCATTATCCTAAATGAGACTACTGGATTTCTAGGCAGCAGGGTCGTTCACGGTGTGGGGGACTGAGTCGGACCCACTTGGAAGGACCTCTGTCACCATAAACCCGGTTTTGCTATGGCTAACTAGCAGTGCCTCATTTCTCCCAAGGGGAAGAGATGATTGGGCAGCCGAGCGCATGACATCTTTGGAACTTCTCAGGGAAGTCGTGGTCACTCTGATCCAAACCAACTCTCTTATTTACAGTATGATCCCATATACAAATGACAAAGGCAGTATACGTTTTATATATATTGTTTTAATAAAACGACTGCATTTTAGATATTAAGGCGTGAGCCGCAATAACCAGAACCATACAACACAGTAGGATTGAAATAGTCATGAGGAGAGTGAAACGTAAGAACAACGCTATCATGGTGTTTAACAATTTCTACTCTCTCTCAGCTAGTTCTATTTCGAGCACAGCATGTTAAGCTTCTAACTTGCCTTTCTGAATCCCTGGGGAGACATCAGCCCTCATACCTGAGCAAAGGCCTGTGATCTGGTTCAGCATCTGCAACGAGGCAGTCAGCGTCTAGTTGTGGTTCCCTGGTCGGAATCTCCCTCTTGCGTGTATTGGGACAAGGAAGTGTTTTTATAACTAACATGTCAGCGTGATCACAAAATGTCCCTACGCAGGAATGCCAAAGACTAAACTCCTACCACGTCTATCGGCAATGTACCAGACTTTATCCTTGACTGAAGAACAGAGTGAACAGGAATGTGTTATCGAGAACTCCAGTGCTGAAGTAGGCTAAACAGTGTGATATAAAAAATAAAACAAGACCGTAGAACTGGCTATTTGAAAAATAACAGTACGAAGCCGAATAAAAGCATCTAGAGCAAAGTGCACAAAGGCTCTAAAGCCTGAAGCTAATGCGCAAAGGATACGTAAAACTGACCACACTACAGCTGGGAGATCGACGCATCGTGGCTGGAGAAATGATGTGCAACACCCACTTGTGGCTGCTGATAATGACGCAAACGCCGCGCAGCGCGGGTTTCTAACACCGTGCAACAGGATTTTTCATGCATCGTCCCTTGCCGTCAAAGTCAACCCGACTCTGCACCGATCTGAGGTGCCACATCAGCAAATCGCCTCCCCTCACCCTCCGTCCCACTGGTGAATTCCGAGCCCCTAGTCTCGCCCTCCAGGGCCATGTGGGATGCAGTTCCCTCGTGCTCCGGTGCCACTGCTCCTCCACCTGATGATGCTAATGCACACAAGAACAGGGAGACGACAGAAGAAAGAAATGTTGAGTACATGCATTACCGCTACTGTTGGCGGACAAGACAGACACAGAAGCCCCCTGCACTACGCTGCGCTCTTGGGCTCCGCTGTTCAATTCCTGGGAAATGGCCTACAAGCCTATCGACGACATCTGCACACATAGATGACACAGGGGCATGAATAGCTGTACTTGGCAGTCTACAGAGGTGGGGTGGGGTGCCACATGGCCTGCCTTACGGAGGGGCCTTGCCTACGGAACTAACCCTGGCCTAGGGAAACCCATAGCCCTCCTCCCCCACCCAGACAACTCCACTGCACGCAAAGTCAGCAGAATGAGAGTGTACTCACCCCCTTGTGTCTGCTGTGATGCCCTCAAGCGCCCATCCAACTCCGGGTAGGCCACCGCCAGGATCCTGAACATCAGGGGGGTCATGGTGCGACAGGCACCCCTTCAACTTTGGGAGGCCATTCCCAGCTGAGCCTCCGTCGTCTTCTTGCTCCAGCGGCGAATGTCCTCCCATCTTTTCCGGCAGTGGGTGCTCCGTCTGTGGTAGACCCCCAGGGTCCGGACATCCTTGAGCGATGGCACGCCAAATATCTTTCTTCTGGTGGGTGCTGACATAAATGAAATGTACAGGGGAAGAAGAGAAGTCATTACCAACTGCACCAACAAAGTGATTGGCCCCATCCCTACCCTTGCCATGTGGCACATGCATTCACTGTCTTTCATGCACGCAGCACTCTGCCCCCTTCCTTCTTACATCCAGCCCTCTCCACACAGGCATAGCCCATACAACATGCTCCCTGTGTACTTACCTGTTTGTCTGGAGGACCATAGAGTAGCGTGTACTGGGGGAGGACCCCATCCACGAGCTTTTCCAACTCCTACGATGTGAAGGCAGGGGCCCTTTCCCCAGACGCACAAGCCATTGTCTCTTCCAGACCGAGGTCACAGCAGCACTTGCAGTGTAGGTCCTCTCCTGTCGAAGATCAGGTATCGAGTGATTGAACAGATAGAAAATGGCGGTCACGTCCGCGGCGGTGTGTACCGTCACCGCCGGCGTACATCGTCATTGGCTCCTGAGACCTATAGGGTCCAATGTTAACTAATGCAGCATTGCGCCGCGGTCTCCGACCGCCTACAGCGACGGTGTACAATGCCAGCGCAGTTACCTCACATCCCATTGCCCCACTTTACAGGTCAGGCAGCCGCCATTTCAGGGGCCCACATGGCTTCATTTTCAACTGCGTCACACATACCTATGCCTAGTCTCAACTCACACACAGGCCACCTTTTGTGTATGATTAGTGTTCTGTGTAAACTGTGGGTACGTACCTCTGAGTTGTTTGACTCTGTGCTTGCTGTTGTCCTTCATAGGCACCGTCCGCTGGGACATGTGAGGAGATGGCGGCATCCTCCGATGTTCCGACCGTTGGTGGACCTGTCGACAATGGAGGAGCGACATTTGATAATCACCTACAGGCTTGACCATGCCACAATCCAGGAACTGTGTGCCCAGTTGGAGCCAGACCTGATGTCAGCAATCCGCCATCCCACACGAATCCCCCCTCAAGTGCAGGTGCTGCCAGTGCTCCATTTCCTTGCAAGTGGGTCTTTTCAAACAACTGTGGCCATGGCATCAGGGATGTCCCAGTCTATGTTTTCCAACGTATTGTCCAGAGTGTTGTCTGCCCTTCTGAAACTCATGCGGAGCTATATCGTTTTCCCTCAGGTGGAGGATTTGCCTACAGTGAAAGGTGATTTCTATGCACAGGGACATATCCCCAACATCATAGGTGCCATTGATGGGACCCATGTGGCTTTGGTCCCCCCCCACAGGAGTGAACAGGTGTACAGAAACCGGAAGAGTTATAATTCTGTGAATGTCCAGATGGTATGTTTGTCAGACCAGAACATCTCCCAGGTGAATGCCATGTTCCCTGGCTCAGTGCATGACACCTACATCCTGCGGGATAGCAGCATCCCTTATGTGATGGGTCAACTCCAGAGGCACCGTGTGTGGCTATTAGGTGAGCACCTGGAAGCAAGTCAGTGGGAATGGTTGTCTAGGTCTGGGGTTATCCCTCCAGGTTAGTGTGTGTCTAACAGTTGCCCCTCACCATTTGCAGTTGCCTCTGGTTACCCCAACCTGTCATGGCCAGTGAGGAATCCCAGGACCAGGGTAGAGGAACGCTACAATAAGGCCCATGGGCGAACTAGGAGGGTGACTGAGTGGACCTTCGGCCTTCTGAAGGCCAGGTTCAGGTGCCTCCATATGACAGGTGGATCCCTATTCTACTCACCAAAGAAGGTGTGCCAAATCATAGTGGCCTGCTGTATGCTTCACAACTTGGCTTTGCGACACCAGGTGCCTTTTCTGCAGGAGGATGGTCCTGATGGCGGTGTTGTGGCAGCTGTGGAGCCTGTGGACAGTGATGAGGAGGAAGCAGAGGAAGAAGACATGCACAACAGGGACTCAGTGATCCAGCAATATTTCCAGTGAAACACAGGTAAGAATACAATCCTGCCTACTACATGTACTTTTACACTACCACCTCTCTCCTGTCTTTCGTTTTCACCCAGTGTATCACTGAGTTGTCACTTTCCCTTACCGTTTTACAGATGTGGGTCCCACTGTGTGACATCTGCTTAAATTCTTCATGGACTAGGTATGTTGACATTACTATTTCAAAAACATTTTGTCACTGTAATTGCTAATACACTATTTCGAAATCACAGACAGACTCCAGATCATTTTGTGCTTTAGGTGTGTTTATTTAAATGCAAAATATTGGAGGGGGTAGTTAAATGGAGAGGGGTGATGGCGGAGGAGTGTCCATGGCAGAGTCCAGTCTATTAGTCTCATAGGTGCATTGCCCATATGGGCATAGGAAGTGGAGCTGGCGCAGTTTAATTATGGACAGGGTGACAAAGTGGAACAGTAGGATGACAATCAGGGTGGTCTCATTTCTTGGCGGGGGTCTTGGCATCGTTCTCTGTCTTGTTCCTGGATCTCAGGGACCGTTTGCGGGGTGGTTCTCCGTCTGCAGGGGGTGAGGTGCTGGTGTGGTGGTCCTGTGGCGGGGCATCCTGTCCACTAGCGCCGGCAGAGGTGGTGGGCAGTTCATCGTCCATGCTAGTGTCAGGGGCCCCTTGTAGTGCCACAGTGTCCCTCCTGGTGTTGAGTACTTCCTTCAGCACCCCTACGATGGTGCCCAGGGTGGAGCTGATGGTTCTGAGTTCCTCCCTGAAGCCCATATACTGTTCCTCCTGCATGCGATGGGTCTCCTGAAACTTGGCCAGTACCGTTGCGATCGTCTCCTGGGAGTGGTGGTATGCTCCCATGATGGAGGAGAGGGCCTCGTGGAGAGTGGCTTCCCTTGGCCTGTCCACCCCCTGTCGCACGGCAGCCCTCCCAGTTCCCCTGTGTTCCAGTGCCTCCGTCCCCTAGACCGTGTGCACACTGCCACTGCCCCCAGGTCCCTGTTGTTGTTGGGGTGGTGGGTTATCCTGGGTTCCCTGTAGTGGTGGACACACAGCTGATTGACGTGTCCTGGGGACGGAGGTATGGGCCCGCTGGGTGGGTGCTGTGCTGGTGTTTCCAGAGGGGGGAAGGTCTGTGGTGGCCTGTGCCTGTGTGAGGGGAACCGACTGTCCAGAGGTCCCCAATGGTCCGGGCTGGTCATCTAGACCCAGTTGGACAGAGATGCTGTCATCACTGTGGGCCTCTTCTGTTGGTGGTGTGGACATGTGTGGACCCTCCTGTCCGGTGACGTTGGGTAGGGGTCCTCCAGGAGTATAAAAGGATGTTTGTTAAATCTGTGTGTGTAATGGTGTGCAATGGGTGGGTAACCGTGTACCCCAGTGCTAGCATTCCTGTGTGGGAGCTTGTGTGATGGTGGTTTAAGGGGGTGTATGTGCAGTGGGCATGCTTTGGTGATGGGTGTCCATGCTTTGTAGTTGCATGCAGGGCTTGGTGTTGGGATGTGTGGTTTGTGATGTTGGGACATTTGTGAGGAGTTGGGTGCTGGGGGTGAGGGTGAGGGTGGGGGTATGTGCTGGCATGCAGGTAGGGTTGGGGATGTAATAGTTAAGATTTGACTTACCGGAGTCCATTCCTCCACCTACTCCTGCGAGGCCCTCAGGATGCAGAATCGCCAAGACCTGCTCCTCCCATGTTGTTAGTTGTGGGGGAGGAAGTGGGGGTCCGCCTCCAGTCCGCTGAACCGCCAGGTGGTGTCTTGAGACCACGGAACACACCTTCCCCCGTAGGTCATTCCACCTTTTCCTGATGTCCTCCCGATTTCTTGGGTGTTGTCCCACTGCGTTGACCCTGTCCACTATTCTTCGCCATAGCTCCATCTTCCTTGCAATTGAGGTGTGCTGCACCTGTGCTCCGAATAGCTGTGGCTCTACCCAGACGATTTCCTCCACCATGACCCTGAGCTCCTCCTCCGAGAACCTGGGGTGTCTTTGCCGTGCCATGGGGTGGTGTAGGTGATGTGTGGGGAGGAGTGTGTGGTGTAAGTGTGGTGATATGTAGTGGTGTGTTGTGTGAGGTGCATGGAAGTTATGTGGGTGATGATGTTGTGTGCCTGTGGATGCTGTTGTTCTTGCTAGTGGTGTCTCTCTCTGGCCTTCTTTCTGAATTTTTTGTTGTGGGGGTTTGTGGGTGATGTGGGTGTGTGTTTTATATTGTAATGGGTGTGTGGGAGTGGAGTGTGTATGTGTCTCAGGTGTGTGTATTTTGAATTGTCCAATGTGGGGATGTTTTGTAAGAGTGTGTGTATTTTGAGCACGGCGGTGTGTACCACCAATGGAATACCACGGATGAAAGACCGCCGCGTGGATTTGTGTGTCGTGATAGTGTGGGCGTATTTGTTGGCGTGACGGTGGAGGATTTGTTTTCGCCAGTTTATCACTGACCTTTGGTGTGGTGGACTTGTGTGGGTGTCTGAATTTTGGCGGATTCAGAAATGTGGGTCATAATAGCTGTGGCGGAATTCCGCGGCCGCAACGGTGTGTTGGCGGTCTTCTGCACGGCGGTAAGCGGCTTTTACCGCCAATGTTGTAATGACCGCCAAAGTCCAGTATGTGTCCCCTAGCACGGGCAGAAGCAGCAACTGCAGGATAGCTCCACAAAGCACAGGCAGGGCAGCTCTTCTTCCTCAGCTCTTCAGCTCTTCTCCAGGCAGAGGTTTCTCTTTTTTCCAGAATTGTTCTAAAGTCTGTGGTTTTGGGTGCCCTTGTATACCAATTTTGCCCTTTGAAGTAGGCTTACTTCAAAGAAAAGTCTCTCTTGTTTGTGAAATCCTGCCTTGCTCAGGCCAGGCCCCAGACACACACCAGGGGGTTGAAGACTACTTTGTGTAAGAGCAGGCACAGCCTTTTCAGGTGTGAGTGACCACTCCTTCCCTCCCTCCTAGCACAGATGGTTCATCAGGATATGCAAGCTACACCCCAGCTCTCTTTGTGTCACTGTCTAGTGAGAGGTGCAACCAGCCCAACTGTCAAACTGACCTAGACAGGGAATCCACAAACAGGCAGAGTCACATAAATGGTTTAAGCAAGAAAATGCTCACTTTCTAAAAGTGGCATTTTCAAACACACAATCTTAAAATCAACTTTACTAAAAGAGGGATTTGAAAATTGTGAACTCAGAGACCTCAAACTCCACATGTCTATTCGCTTCCAAACGGAATCTACGCTTTAATCATATTTAAAGGTAGCCCTTATGTTAACCTATGAGAGGGACAGGCCTTGCAAAAGTGAAAAACAAATTTAGCAGTAGTCCACTGTCAGGACATATAAAACACATTACTATATGTCCTACCTTAACCCTACACTGCACCCTGCCCTTGGGTTACCTAAGGCCTACCTTAGGGGTGCCCTACATGTAAGAAAAGGGAAAGTTTAGGCTTGGCAATTGGGTCCACTTGCCAAGTCGAATTTACAATTAAAAACTGCAGACACAGACACTGCAGTGGCAGGTCTGAGACTTGATTACAGAGCTACAGATGTGAGTGCCACAACCAGTGCTGCAGGGCCACTAGTAGCATTTGATTTACAGGCCCTGGACACCTCTAGTGCACTTTACTAGGGACCTACTAGTAAATCAAATATGCCAATCATGGATAAACCAATTACATACACATTACACAGAGAGCATGTGCACTTTAGCACTCGTTAGCAGTGGTAAAGTGCTCAGAGTTCAAAAGCCAACAAAAACAGGTCAGAAAAAATAGGAGGCAAAAAGATTGGGGATGACCCTGCATAAGCAAAACAGTCCAACACCTTGGATAGGTTGCTTCGCTACCCGGAGAGTCAAGTGCTGTAGGGATGAGCTCGGCCTACTTTGCAGCATCATAGTAGGACAGTCCATAGGACACCAGTGGTAAATGGACCCAACCACCACAGTTGAAATCCAGTAAAATCTGCTTGCCACGTGCCACCCAAATGGTTCTGACTTCACACACAGCAAGTGAAGCACTTGGGAGGGCAAGTGAGATATGGCGCCATACATGAATGTCTCATAGTTTCCATTCTGTTGAGCTATGTATTTTTTGTAGTCCTGATAGCACTACAATTCAGGTCACGGATTGTGAGGGAAATCTAGAAAAGAGAATATTTACTAGAAAGTTTACATGGAGTGTAAGGCACAATTTTTGGTTTGTTCCATGAACATTCCTAGGTTTCTGAAATCAGTTGTAGTTGCTAGAGGTGAATCAGGTTGCTGGAGCCACATGATCATATCAGTTCATCCTTTCCCCTCAGTAAGGATCAGTATTTTACACAAGTTAAGATGAAGTTGATACCTAAGCAATGATGGGTCAATGGCCCCGGGGTCAGGGGTCCATTCCTGAGATGTGTAGGTCTTTCAGATTTTTCAGCGAGAGGGTGGTCTATGTGTCATTTATGTAGTTGTAGCATTTTATGTTGAGGTAATCAGATAGCAGTGAGAAGTGTCATTTATGTAACCAGTTAGTGGTACAGTGAAGGTATCTTGAAGTATACCAGATTCAGAGACAAAAGGAAGTGAAGTAAATGGAGACCGAAAGATAATCTGAGAATTAGAGGGATATCAAGGATGACTCCTTTGATGCTACATTATTTTTGTCGCATTTGTAGCTAAAGATGGTTCACTGTTGAATGTGATTATCAGACGCAGTTAAATTGTGACAACTCTTTTTCTGTCTATGATGATTCTCTGGGCATTCCAGATGGAAATCATAATAGATTAGGTACGTCTTTCAGACAGAGTTCGATGTTCTGAAAGTATTTTATTTCCAAGTAGTCAAAGCTCTTAACAAGCAAAGCTCTTTTTATCCGCTTCTTTAAGATTAGGTTATTCAACCTTGGTCTATTGCTGGCTCTGCCTGATGGATTTAGCTTGTTCCTTTTCATGTTTGGTTGTATGTAGGAGAACTTGAGACCTGGTGTGTAAGTGTCCCTGTTGTTGGGGAGTTGCTGACAATAGTCCTTGCAGGGGCAATTGTAATCAAATAGATTAGGATGTGCTTGAAAGTTTATGTCTGCTGTAGAACTGACAGTGGGATGGCAGGGCATCTAGCCTTGCCCGAATACTTGAAGTGGGATATCAAGGAATGAATGAAACAGGCCTGGGTCTGATGTTTGTCACTACAGAATAGGCTTCCTAATCTTACTTTGAGTGGGCTGGCTAGTGGGTGCCGCTTACTTGCCTTAGAAACAAGGCGGTCTGTGATGGCATTACAAAAAGCTTGAATTGTAAGAAGCAAAGCCGGAGTGACACAACTTTCTGTGGATGTTGTACTGGGAAAGGCGTGGTGGGGCATGGGCTGAGGGAAAGTGTGGCTCAATTGCACTGAAGTGCCTGATAGCTACCAACAGTTTTTAAAGATGAAGATACCAAAGGAGGGTTACGTGGATGGAAAGAAAAGTTACAAGAAGAAAAATTATGGGACAGGGAATATTAGTGAGTAGTGAATGTAGTAATGGGAGAAAGTTGGTAGGGTGGAAAATAGGTTATAGGAGAAGGGTTTGTGGATGTTAGGTAAAAAAGTAGATGTCTGGGAGGCATCATTGAGAAGAAGAGGTTAGCCTGGATGTTCAGGATACATAAGAAGTAGCAAGGATAAGGAGGGATCAGTTACAGGATTAGAGTGGAAAGGAAAGGTATGTAAGACAGTAGAGAGGAAACAAGGCAAGAAACGAATAATGAGGCCACATGGAGGTTATGTTGGAGGGAGTATGCAGGCCAATGATGGGAGCACGCAGGAGGATGTGTAGTAGGAGAATATAATACGAGAATATGGAGAATCTAAAATGGAGACATGAAATTTAGATTGGAAAAGAGGCCTACATGAGGAGCTGTATGAATATAGTGTGTGGGACTAAGAGGAGACTACAAGAGGTATGAAAAGAGGGGGGGGTGATATTAAGCGGGGCCGTGCGGATAGGGTGATCATAAGGCTATGTAAGGTTGTGAGGCTATGTAAGTATGTGCAAGACAGAATACTTAGAGTATACTAGTAGGTTAGCAGAGTGTGTAGCAGACACTCATGAAGAAGGAGGAGAGGGCAGAAGCGGACCACATTGTTCAACCACTGCTATTTCCTAAATGCTCTTTAAGTTTATGGAAGTTCTGAATTGAAACACATAATGCACTTTTGTCTCTGCTATCAGGTCAGCAAAGCCTGGCTATGTTTCCGTCTTTCAGAGCAACGGTAATAGCTTGATACGTAGTACACATATTAGACATCCTAAATAAACCAATCTCCTTTCTTAAACGAATCTTAAATGTGCTCTAAACGAACTATTTCATAGTCCCCAGGCGATAGCTGCATTCTTATTAACTGTTCGAATTTGGATGAAAACGTATGCATCTTTACACCATGGAACGTGTTTTAAGCCATCTGTAATCTTCGTCCTTAGGTAGTCCTTAAACAGCTTAATCAAATGCAGGTGTCCCCAGAAATTGTACAAGCTGCCCTTTGCACTCACTGTAGCCTGCAACTCATTTATGTGGGATTGCTCAGGTCTTTTCTCATTACTGTCAGCTGTCTGTGCTTGCCAGAGTTAACACTGATAAATGAGCACGTGTTTTTTTTCATAAATATTCTTGCACGGATCTGAAAGACCATGCTTTTGATTATTTGCTCCCCACACTCAGGAAAGGTTTACAACTGTGAGGTGGTAAGTGATCACTGCTTTTCATAAACTTTGTGTATCCTTCGAATAGATTCGCTGTGGAATTCAAGTTCAGAAAAGCCAGCTCATCTACAACATGAATGCGTGCTTCCCCGAGACAATAGAAAACGGAAGATTTAATTCTGCTTTATTGGCAAACAATCGAAAAATACACCTGATTTGTACTATACAGGAAAGTAAGCTGTTCTCCCACCTAGATTATGTTGAGAAAACAGTCCAAGGCAATGGGATGTATGACGTCTGTTGACATCCTTAGCTGGGAGCTCTCCTTCCCTCAATTATCTCTGGATGCTCATGACTACTCCCACTGACAAATGTCCCCACTCATCCACATATTGTGGGCCTCAGTCACAAAGATCTTGCTGTGGCTTATTCTTGGAATATTACTACGAATAATATTACTACTTAATCCAAGGAATACATTAAGACTACTCCATGCACACTAATGGAATTCTGCTGTAAGTCAGAATACTACTAGAGTAAGTCACAGCAAAATCTTTGCGCAAGTCCTATGTGTGGGAGGAAGTAACTGGCAGAACTGGACTGGAAAGCAATTTAAAGTACAATAAACCTGCTATTCGAAAAAAGGTGTGGACAAAAAGCAGCTTCAATGTACCCCTAGACCGCTAGGAGACCCACGAGCGAACAAGCAGAAGCCAATGCAGGACAGAGATTGTGAACAGAAGGTTCAGATAGTATATAATTATTAGAAGAGGAATTGCTAAATGATTGATGGTTAATACATGATGGTATAGGCAAAACCCATTTATGTTTGCATGTTTATGGTATTTCTGTAGCACCGGTTTAGCCAAAAGGAATGAGAGAGGTGCACATCGTCAAAGACAAGCACAAAGTTGTGGATGGTTTAAGCACTTCAATGTAGTGTTTTTTGAAGTGGTGAGTCTTCTATAGGGTTAGAGTTTGGAGCCTTCTAACACGCTTTTAGATCTGGCCTAGAGACAGCTTTAGCTGTTTCACCATCCTCATTAAAAAAAAAAAAAAGTATTTAAAAGGAAAACTGTACATATATACATACACATTAGCAGTGCAGTGCTTAATTTGAACGGTGGTTGCCTGTGGGGCGCACGCCACTTATTATTGGGAACGCGCAATTAGTTATCTGCAATAGACATTTACCAAGAGCAAGAGACGGAAACATTAAAGGAAAAAAAGACGGAGGAAGAGAAAGACATAAAAGCCGTCACAAAGGCAAAAAACAGGAGCCTGCAGAAGTGAGATAAAGGCGGATTGGGTGGGTGTTAGCAAATTAAAGATGAATGTGACGGATTTAGAAACACGCAGCCTTGGAATTCTGTGCGCACTCATTTAATTGCACCAACCACGTTTCAGAGCAGAGCTTTGGGTACCAGGCGATTTTATTTACAAATTACAGTCTGCACATAAGGACTATTGGATGCTTCTTCCATTAGCCTGTTCAACTGACATTCACATTTGTGCTTCCACCCCACAATATAATGCAGCATAAGGCAGTGGGTCAGCCAAATCTAGCCTTCAGCTATTATGCACTTGTCAGACCACATGAGCATATCAACCTAAAAAAAGTGACTTCAGGGACAGGCTCTATGGCCCATGCATTTTTGCCAATGATACTTTCTTTCCGTTCTTAATACTTTCTGTATTTTGTAGTTATTAGACATGACACATTTGGTGTGGTATTGCTCCAGAAGTTTTGTCTTCACTATCCTGTTTTCCTGAACCTGTTTTGTTGGGTTTAGGACTCATTGCACTTCACTCCTGCTAACCAATGGTAAAGTGCTTGTGCTGTGTTTCTTAAACATGGTAAAATTGGTGGACACCTAATCGACAGACTTAGGGCCTGATTTATACTTTTTTAGTGCCGCATTTGCTTCATTTTTTTACGCAAAAGCGGCGCTAACTTACAAAATATAATTGAATTTAGTAAGTTTGTGCCGCTTTTGCGTCAAAAAATGACACAAATGCAGCGCTAAAAAGTATAAATCAGGCCCTCAATATTCCCTAGCAAATGGCATCCATATAGTATTGGCTTGTAAGTTAAATGTTACAAGTGGGGTCATCACCTATTGTGCCATCCACTAAAGTTTACTTTAAAACATCTCATGCGTGCCACTGTGTAGTTTTAAATTGCCTTCTCGACATGCCAAGTAAACATTTTGCCAGGCCTAGGCTTTTCTTTTTAACACAAGTCATCCCAAGGTTAGGCCTACAAAGCTCCTAGGGTAGGTAGGGTGCAATATGTAGAAAGTATATGTGTACTAGCAGTAAAATGCTCCTGACAAGGCTCACTCTTCCAGGTGGAATAGACTAACACTGGGTTAGCTTATTACACCTAAAAAGTGATAACTTCAGTTTTGGAGCGAGAACTTCTTACTCTTCTCATCTGAATTGCAATTTAAAATCCTTTTTAATGCGGAAGTTGGATTTTAACTTACTATTCTGAAAATGCTACTTTTAGAAAGTTGGCAGTTTCCTGCCAAAATGTTTCTTTCTGCCAATGCCCAACGTCACATGCCTGTTAATGGCTCTCCTGTGGTGTGATGTGTATTCCTTCCAGGCAGGGGACCAAAGATCATTGGGTGTGAGAAGGATGTTCCTCTCCTGAGCAGGATGACCTGGGGGATGTGCTTTTCGAGGTTTAAAGGGTAGCCTCCTGACTGTACCCACCCCGTTCCTGATTTCTGAAGCTGCTTACCCTATCACTACCAAATGCAGCACACAACTGGGTGTGCCAGCCTGCTCTTTATTTCCCTAGACAGTTTGGAGCCAGACTAAGGGGAATAACTGAGCAGAACTGGTTTAGGTATAGACAAAGAGAGGGACTCCCACATACAGGCTGGCACCCTCAAAATCTCTCATCAGATCACTCCTGGGCCTGTAAGGATTCAGAAAAAGAAGGTCTGCCCTTTTGACTGTTGTAGGAAGACTGGACCTGGTTGCCTGTGAACTTAGGATCCCCAGAAGTGACTCCTAGAGACCAAGGCCGAAATCCCTGCAACTTATTTACAGGGTAGTGCAATGCATCCACTGCACCACTCTGTAACCCTGTGGGCTAAATTATGCCTGCGCCAGGCATAATGTATGCAAAGTGGGCGTTACCCAGTAAGGGGAGCCAGAAAAATGGCGTCAGGAAATCTATGAGATTTCGTTGCACCATTATTTATGGGACTTTTAAAGTTTGCTCAAGAGCAGGCATTAAAGGGGGCTTCCATTCTCTAGAATGGGGCCCAATGTACTCTGCAGGAGTGGCACCAATATTTTGGCGCTACTCCTGCAGTGTACATTAATAGCGTTAGAAATTACGCTACTGCCCTCTACCCTGCGCCATGGTGCACCGTATTTTAAATACGGCGCACACACTGTGGTGGTACAGGGGTGCTAAGGGGCTCAGGGAAAGTGGTGCTGCACCCAGTGCAGCGCCACTTTCCATAAATCTGCCCTCAGATGGCTGACCTGTTGTTTGAGCTACAGGGGCACAACAAGCTTCCAGAAGTTTTCCCTGCAACTGCCAAGCTGGCCAGCATTAACTAGACCTCCCTGAGTCCTGCAGTTTGCCTCTGCTGGAGTGAGTTCTGACCCCCTAAGAGGTACCTCCCCAGGGGCCTTGGCTGGTACTACAAACCTGCAAGAACTGAAGTCCAGGTGAAAATCCAGAAGTTTTGGGCTCATCGTGACCGCAAATAACCACAGACATCTTCTATCAATGCGAAGATCTGATGCTCTTTTCTTCTGCAACAAATCGCCCGCATCTCCCACCAATGTGAAGTTCCATTGACTGTCTGCTTTTTGCACTGACAAGGATCTATTTGCAGCTCACACCAATGCAAAGCTCTGGCTGAGGGTCCTCACATGGAACTGAACTGTGTGAGAAGGTAAACTCTTCACCAAGACGACCTTGATCCCTGTATTTGACACTCATTCCACCTTGGTCACCAGAACTTGTGACTTTGACCCGGACCTGAACAGCTAAATAACCACCAGTGTCACTTTGTGATTCTTGGTGCTATTTTTCCCAAAACTGTAAAAAATAACTTTTACATATTGGATTTTTGTCGTTTTAGTGTGATGTTATTTATTATTAAGTGAATCTACTTTTTTCTGAATTAGTATGAGATTTTTCTTGCGGTGTGTGTTCATTTTATTACAGTTCAAGTGCTGAATAAATACTTTACATATCACGCCGAAGTTAAGGTTTATTAGCAAAGTTTATTCAGTAATTTTTTGTGGTTTGTTCTGACAAGGACTGTTTATTATTTGAGTGGGGCTCTCACGCTTCTCAACTTACAACCCAATTTCTAACATTAGTCATTCTTTTGTGTGCATGTGTGATTCTGGTGTGAGTGTGTGTGTCTGTGTGTGTGTGTGTGTTTTAACCCCTGTCTTTAGGCTACAGGTTGTGCCAATAAGAATCATATTTTTCTGTGATGTGCATTAAAACTAGGAAAAGTTGTAAAAAGCCCCAGAAACTGGCAAAGATAAGAGGAAGTGCAATCTCCATATGTAAGCAGTGTGGCTGCAGTGAGGCGGACGACGTGCATATGTTTGCCTCCTGCCCAAAATTGGAGGAATTTTGGATGGCGGTGGATAAGACAATTTCTCTCTCCTTGGGCACTGTTATGAAGGTAGGCCCCCTTTTGATCTTGTTTGGCATAGCACCTCAGGAAGAAGGCTCCCTCTTTTCCCATCCACACCGTCGAGGCTTGGTATTCTATTTTATACTACTTGCAAGGAGAGAAATCTTTAAGAGTTGGGCTCAAACTTCTGCACGCATGGAAAAGATTGATACTTCTTTTCAGTGAAGTAGAAAGAGAGAAACAAAGGGCAATTGGGAAGGGTTTTGGGAATTGCTTAAGTTTTGATATGCTTGATATGTATTCTTTTGTCCGATTATTAGTCGCCTCTGGCTCGGTTAGGTTGGGAAACTCAGCCCATCCCATGACCTAGAGGGACTTGATAACGGGTTTTACCATGAGTACATGTGGTGGCGGTAATCCAGTTGGTGCTCAATGGTAGCATTATGAGGGCCACAAAAAAAGAAGACACAACAGCACTGTTCTATTAAATGGACGCAATTTTATTTAATGTCTAATATTTATTGGAAACATGTGGCACCATGTTTCAGTGGCACCATGTTTTATTTTTCTCTTCGTTTTTAATTTTATGGAGTAACATAAACCATCATAGTAGCTGTTAGACATGGGGTCTTTGGTTGGCAGTCAGGTTACACCCTATCCAAGCAAGGACACTCACTCTAGTCAGGGTAAAAGAGAATCACCCTCTGCTCACCCCTGCTTACCCCCTTGGTAGCTTGGCACGAGCAGTAGGCTTAACTTCAGAGTGCTAGGTGTAAAGTATTTCTACCCACACACACAGTAACTTAATGGAAACACTACAAAATGACACAACACAGGTTTAAACAAAACAAAACAAGACCAAAATGACAAAAATTCACAATACACAAGTCAAGTTATCAATTAAAAAGCAAAAAGAGTCTTTATGTAGTTTTAATCACACACTAACACTGTTGGCGTGAAAATGTACCTTGGGTGCGTCAAAAATAATCCTGCACGGGCGAGTGTGCGTCAAAAAGGGCTTGCGATGCGTCGACTTCACTCACGAGCAAGACCTTGTGTTGTTTCTCCTTTCGTCGGGTCGGGCGCATCGTTTCTTCTCGCTGCAGGAGAGCGATGCTTCGATCCGGTCAGCACTCTCAGGTCCGGGCAGGCCTTGCGTTGTTTTCACATGCCCAGCGGTGTTTGCGTCAGAAATCCAGCCGTGCGATGATCCGAAAACCATGCAGCACGGGTTGCAATCTCCCAGCCTCCTTCAGCAATGCTGTGCGGCGTCGTTTCTCCAGCTCCGTGCGTCGATTCTTCGGTCGCATTACAGGCGAGCATCTATTTTCAGCCGCAAAGCCGGCGGTGCGTTGATTTCCCAGCCACAGATCAGAGTTGTGTCGATCTTTTCCACGCACGGGGTTCTGTGCGTGGATTTCTTCCTCCTAGGCTGCTAGCTTCTCCTTTCAGGGTCCCAGAAACTGGATGGGTACCACAGGGCAGAGTAGGAGTCTCTCCAGAGACTCCAGGTGCTGGCAGAGAAACGTCTTTGCTGTCCCTCTTACTCTGGCAGAAGCAGCAACTGCAGGATAGCTCCACAAAGCACAGTCACAGGTAGGGTAGCTCTTCTTCCTAAGCTCTTCAGCTCTTCTCCAGGCAGAGGTTCTTCTTGGTTACCAGAAGTGTTCTAAAATCTGTGGTTTTGGGTGTCCTTCTTATATCCAATTTCTCCTTTGAAGTATGCCTACTTCAAAGCAAAGTCTCTCTTGTTTGTGAAATCCTGCCTTGCCCAGGCCAGGCCCAGACACTCACCAGGGGGATGGAGACTGCTTTGTCAGAAGACAGGCACAGCCCTTTCAGGTGTAAGTGACCACTCCTCCCCTCCCTCCTTGCACAGATGGCTCATCAGGAAATGCAGACTACACCCCAGCTCCCTTTGTGCCACCATCTAGTGTGAGGTGCAACCAGCCCAACTGTTAAAATGACCCAGACAGGCAATCCACAAACAGGCAGACTCACAGAAATGGTATAAGCAAGAAAATGCTCACTTTCTAAAAGTGGCATTTTCAAACACACAATCTTAAAACCAACTTTACTAAAAGATGTATTTTTAAATTGTGAGCTCAGAGACCCCAAACTCCACATGTCCATCCGCTCCCAAAGGGAATCTACACTTTAATCAGATTAAAAGGTAGCCCCCATGTTAACCTATGAGAGGGACAGGCCTTGCAACAGTGAAAAACGAATTTAGCAATATTTCACTGTCAGTACATATGAACACATGTCCTACCTTAACCATACACTGCACCCTGCCCTTGGGGCTACCTAGGGCCTAACTGAGGAGTGCCTTACATGTACGCAAAGGGAGGTTTTAGGCCTGGCAAGTGGGTACACTTGCCAAGTCGAAGTTACAGATAAAACTGCACACACAGACACTGCAGTGGCAGGTCCGAGACATGATTACAGTGCGACTTACGTGGGTGGCACAACCAGTGCTGCAGGCCAACTAGTAGCATTTGATTTACAGGCCCTGGACACCTCTAGTGCACTGTACTAGGGACTTACTTATAAATCAAATATGCCAATCATGGATAAGCCAATTACATATACATTTTGTAAAGGAGAACTTGCACTTTAGCACTGGTTAGCAGTGGTAAAGTGCCCAGAGTAACACAAACAGCAAAATCAGAGTTCAGCACACATCAGCAACCTGGGAAACAGAGGCAAAAAGTTAAGGGAGACCACGCCAAGGATGAAAAGTCTAACAGTAGCTTGCCAAACTCGGGCTCACTGGCAAATTAATAGGGTCCCCGAACATTTTTAGGAGGTCAAAAATATTTAAGTTAGAAAGATGGCGTCAAGCATTAGATCAGTCCATGAGTGAGTATGAACATCTGGCAGATGTAACTATGTCCCATGGATAAAAGTAATAGATATATTCTGTAATGTCATTTTTTTATACATGTGACATTTGACCAGAAATGCTTTACGTAATATCAAGAGATTGAAAATGTTATGTATACATGATATGCAGTTTTCTAAAGCCCACGTCTCTGAGCCAGGGAAATGAGCTTCTGAACAAAAGCGTGTCCAGCTCAAGAATAGGTTGTCAGTCATTGCTCATCAGTATAGTAGGCATTGTGTAGGCACATTTTCATAATTTCTATTTGGAATTTCATATCAGTGGCAATGGTAGTGCTGAAGGAAGACAGTGGCATGCTTGAATAAAATTCCACACTGAAATTCCTGGTAGACAGACTGCGTGTGACTGGGCCCAGGGGCAATGTGAACAAAGTATTAGTGCACAAACTTCTGGGAGTTAGACTACCTTGCCTAAGAGGAATTACTTAAGTTTCAGGCTTCCTGCAAGTCAGTATTAGGGCTCAAGTGGAACCAATGGATACTCCTTGTGACAAGAGTATGCAGTGAAGAAAAATTCTTTAGAGAGCAGGTGTTCATTTTAGAGGTAAATTAACATTTCTAAAATTACAGCACTCAGTTCCCCCAGTTGCTTTCCTCAATGACAGCTACTCTTCTCGAAATTCATCCAAGTGCACTTGGTGACAAAGCATGTTTAAAGATGTGGAATTTGAGCTATCTCAGGAAAAAGGAGAGGTTTCAATGCGTATTACTTTTCAAGTTCTGGAGGGTTTTACTCAGTGGCGGTTGGTGGTATTAAAAACCGGTGGGGTGCTCCATACATATACATTACATACATTACACAAAACACATTACAATGAACAATTAAAAAAGAGAAAAATAAACTTTCACTTATCTTATCCTGCAGCACGTCCCCAGTGCTTGCTAATCCAGGGCTCCAGACCACTCCGAGAGTGTGGTGACACCATAAAGCCAACTACCTTTTCCAATCCAGACGCTGCTCTCATGATGTTAAGCAGCATGAGTGAAGTGTCTGGATTGGCTGGAGCAGGCTTGCCTATTGCTCCTAAAGGCAATGGAGCCCTGTGCCTGCTCTTCAACCTAGCTGTCCTGAACAGTTGGGTTGAGAGGTTTAAACTGTGCATGTCGTTTGACTGAAGCAAAGGAACCCAGCCAAAACCTACATGCGCAAGACAATGAAAGGGTCCACTCCTCACTGCTGCCAATTGGCATCAATTATGCACAGACTCCGCCCCCATACTCTGCTTGCCACAGAGTACAAAATAAAATGGTAATAAAATCATGTTATCAACATTTTATTTTTACTCTTTCTGTAGCAGTGTGTGTGTGGGTGGGTGTGACCCTTCTCCGCTCATTTGAGGGAACTGCTGCTGGTTTTACTTTGGGTTACTTACAGTTCTCTGTGGTAAAGCCACAAAATGAAAAGTCAATCACAATATCTCTTCTAACGTACCCCTATTATTATAATGAGTGTCATTCTGTGCTCTCCATGACCAATATAGTTCTTTTAAATCTTTGGAAGAGATGCACTTGGTAATAGTGGTATCCAACAACTCTGGCAAATCCGAAGAGCTCAGCAGTTTCTTTATATTGTTAAGCCAATCTATTTATGAAACCTGTCCTGCTTGGCTCTCTCTTGCATGGCTTCAGCATAAGCAGCTATTTAGAGTGTGACAACCTCCTCCAGAACAAAACAGGTCTGGTTCTTGCTTTGTCAATATGGCCCCCAAAATGTATTAATGTTTCAGGGAGACTTTATCAACATGCATTTCCCATGGCATTGTTGATGATATCCTTACTGTTAAATAATCAAAAGCATCTACTGTCTCTAAGTCTACTCCTCCTAGAGCCACCCTCCCTTTGTATGTTTATTCTTTTGTTTGATAGCTATATATTTGTTTTAGCTGTATTTACTACTAGGTCATGTAAAAAGCAAAATTCCTCAAAGTGGTTCAGTAAGTGCTGCAATCTACTTGGAGTTTGGGATGCTAGTAGAGCGTCAACACCAAAACGTAAAGTGGGTATTTTACTCTTGCCAAAGACAGAGAGTCAGTAGCGTGCAATGAAAAAAAATGTAGTACATTGTTCAAGTACAAAACAAACAAGGTGGGAGCCAGAACACAGTCCTGATGAACACCCTCGCTAATGGGAATGGAGTTTGTAAACTGCCCCTGGTCACTCCATCTTACTCTGGCAAAGTTAAGTACAACAATAGAAAGAAAGATTAAGGGCATCCCCATGCCACAACTTTTAGGGGGGGGTACCAAGTGGAAGGAAGACTTCAAATCATCCAAGGCCACATCTAAGTATACTTTGTCAAATAACACTGTCTTCCAATACAAGGTTATGAATTGAAAAACCTATTCTATGGTATTAGTTTTCTTCCTGAATCCAGGTTGCAGAGTGGAAAAGTATTTTGCTGTCTTTAATCTACTCATGTATTTTTCCTAGTGCCACCCAGCTAAAGACCTTTTAATAGTGGCAATTAAGATTATAGGCCTATCATTTTAGTCATCTTTCTCTCTCCCTTTTTATAGATTGGTACAACCTCTGCACCTTTCCAGGAGCTCGGGATAGGTGTTCTCCTTACAATTGCATTAGTCAATGCTAGGATGTATTTACACCAGTTTTCCAGGAATACCATCAGTTCCAGGAGCTGGCCCACATCCAATGGCATCAAGGGAAGCTTTTATATCACTTAAGTCAAATACCAGATAATCTTGTTTTGAACCTTCATGCACCGACTGGGCGTACCAACTGGGTGCATAGGATTTATCAGTGTATACAATCTTGAAATGATTTAACCAGTCAGGTGGCAGGATGTATCTGCAGGTTGTGATGTAATCACTTTACGCCCCCATGCCACCAAAGACCAGAATTTATGAGAATCTTTGTCCCATGCATTCAGTGGATTGAGCCATCACTTCTCATCCAAATGCTTTTTGCTTTTTATTGTACTTGCTTGTACGCCTTCCTTGTAGCTTCTATCTGTCCTTAACCTAAAAGCCACTGCTAACTGCCTTGTGACCTGCCTGCACTCCTTGTAAAACCAGATGTTGTTATTGAAGGAGTTGCCCTTGGTTTCAGTGATAGGAGCTGATAAAAATGGGATATTTGGTTGGCAGTCAGGTTACCCCCTGTCCAAGCAAGGACCCTCACTCTAGTCAGGGTAAGTCACACACAATCCAAATCATCCTTTGCCCATCCTCTGGTAGCTTGGCACTGAGCAGTCAGGCTTAACTTAGAAGGCAATGTGTAAAGTATTTGTGCAATAAATCATACAATAACACAATATAGCAAAACAAAAATACACCACACAGTGTTTAGAAAAATATATAATATTTATCTGGATAAATGCAGGTCAAAACGATTAAAGATATAATAAGTAAATGTAGAGATGTCACTGAAAAGTGATATAAAGTGTCTTAAGTCTTTTAAAAGCAAACAAAGTCTCTTTCAAGCACAAAGTACCTGGTTCGCGTGAAAAATCTCCACAAAGGCCCGCAGAGGAGGAGATGCGTGGAAACAAAGGGGTGTACGTTGATTTCTCGGGACGCACACTGCAATGCGTTGTTTATTTTCACGCAGGGGCAGCTGTGCATCGATTTCCGGCACTTGGTCGTGGATCCTCTTCGGGTTGCGGGGTTTTCAGATGCCCAATGGGGGCAATGCATGGATTTCTGGTGCTGCTAGGACGAAGTCACAGGAGCTTCGTCGATCCGGTAGGCGTTGTGTCAAATTTTCTACACCACTGCAGGCGCTGCGTCAATTCCTCTCTGGAAGTCAGGCTGCGTCATTCTGGCTCAGCTATGTGTCGATCCGGTGAGGCCATGCGGCGAAGTTCTGGTCGCTACGCTGGCGCTTCGTTGTGAAGTCGGGATATATTGTTTTCACCGTGTTGCAAGCTGTGCGTTGTTTCTGGCAGGCTGTGCGTTGAATTTCACCGCACAGGGAGTCCTTCTTGTAGACATGAAGTCTTTTTGGTCCTGAGACTTCAGGGAACAGGAGGCAGGCTCTATCCAAGCCCTTGGAGAGCACTTCTTCACCACAGCCAGGGAGCAGCAAGGCAGCAGTCCTTCACAGAAAGCAGACAGGTGAGTCCTTTGAGCAGCCAGGCAGGTCTTCTTGGCAGGATGCAGGTTCTGGTTCTGGTTCTCTTCTCCAGGAAGTGTCTGAGGTGGTAGGGCAGAGGCTCTGTTTTTATAACCCAAATGTGCCTTTGAAGTGGGGGGACTTCAATGAGTGGCTTAGAAGTGCACAAGGTCCCCTTTCAGTTCAATCCTGTCTGCCAGGGTCCCAGTAGGGGGTGTGGCATTCCTTTGTGTGAGAGCAGGCCCTGCACCCTCCCAGCCCAGGAAGACCCATTCAAAATGCAGATGTATGCAAGTGAGGCTGAGTATCCTGTGTTTGGGGTGTATCAGAGTGAATGCACAAGGAGCTGTCATATAAACCCAGACAGACATGAATTGTAAGGCACAGAAAGATTTAAGTGCAGATAAATGCTCACTTTCTAAAAGTGGCATTTCTAAAATAGTAATATTAAATCCAACTTCACCAGTCAGCAGGATTTTGTATTACCATTCTGGCCATACTAAATATGACCTTCTTACTCCTTTCAGATCAGCAGCTACCACTCAAACAATTTATGAGGGCATCCCCACGGTTATCCTATGAAGGGAGCTGGCCTCACAGCAGTGTAAAAACGTATTTAGGGGTTTTACACTAACAGGACATGTAAACTACACAGGTACATGTCCTGCCTTTTACCTACACATCACCCTGCCTTAGGGGTTACCCAGGGCACACATTAGGGGTGACTTATATGTAGAAAAAGGGGAGTTTTAGGCTTGGCAAGTACTTTTAAATGCCAAGTCGAATTGGCAGTGAAACTACACACACAGGCCTTGCAATGGCTATATGGTCAAAGAAGCCTTGGACTTTTGCATGTCAACCAGCGTTCCTATGGACTAGGCACATTTTGTCTAGTAGGTATCACAATATTGACTGCTATTAAACTGCAAGAAAATGCAAAGGCTGAGTGCCAAACTGCCAGACTACCCTTACATAAGCTGACAGTTTTAAACTCTTCAATCTTCTGCTCCGTGCCCGACAGGGAGTTTTCTTCTGGACCTTGCATTTTATCTTTTTCCACTTCTGTTCACTGGCTTTGAGCGGACCATATACAGCTATTTATTCTTGCTTTGTTGTTTATTCTTTTATGTACTAATTTTATTTAACTTACAAAAAATATTTACTTGACATACATCCCAATGCCACCAACTTTTACAGCACTACTAATTATTTGAGATGCAGCTGTACTGTTCTCCTATGTAGTATCATCGAATAACTAGATAATGTCTTTACTACATTGCATGCAACGGCTATTTTAATACTCTCTGTTGATGAGATCATAAAACATTGCTTACCTGTGAGTCTGTTTTTTAAAATGGTCTGCTCTGTGATAATCTTCTGACAGTCGTCATTTTTGTTGTTTGCTTCTGACAACAAGTCTTCTAACTTTCGAATTTGAGCATCACTGTTAACCTGCCGAAGTAATTTACAAAAGGCATACATTAAAAATGTTTTTGTACTTGGCAGCAAAAATTAGGCGGGTTTATTTATGAAACGACTGTGGGAACGCAGCATAGCAACGTGTTAAAGTATATGAGCACCGACAACATATTTTATAAAAGTATATGGTGTGTGACGAACAAAGAAAATATTTTTCTTCCAGATCACAAAACATTCTTACTAGGCATGAACGAAATGTAAATTACTCTGGCATTAGCTGCGTAATTTTGGGATTTAGCATGTATTGTGTTTTGCAAATTTCAGAAATTATGGAGCTGCACTGTATTGCATAATTAAGCACTGTTTGTGCAAAGTTTTACCACAAGTGCATGGAAGTAATGCAAATGGACAGAATACAAGCAGAAGTTGCTCACTCCACTTGCATTCTGTGCACTATCGTTTACAGTGAAATACATTCATGCATCAAATTTGATGTAGGCTGCATTATGTGCTAACATATAGCACAAAATGATGGATTCATATTTTGTTCAATAATGCATAATTTTGCTTAAGTTTCCTGCAATGTTGTTTTATTACGTGAAAGAAAATTACGCAAATGTTTCACCCCCCAATTCCTACCCAACTAATACGTGTCCTACAAGGTGTAACTACAATTAAAGTGTTGAATGGAAAAGTAATATTCCACAGAATGTTGCTGTTCATAATATGTGCTTCTGTTTATCATAAAAACCTCTACTAGCCAAGTAAAGGTAAAGTGCTTGTTTACAAATATCACTTAGTCCTTGAGCAGGACTTAGTCAGATTTCTGAGTGACTGTTGGAGCATATCCAGATACACCAAGCGGGCCATCTCAGTCAAAATGTATGCCTTTGGAATAAGTAATTTATTGAGAGCTCAAAGTCTTTCAGAGGGACACGTTCCAAGGTGGAATTCGAGGAGAATTCTTCGAAGTTACAAACACCATCGAAGAATGCTTGTTGAAGCCATTGGCTTTGGTGCCAAAGGCTCCAAGCTGAACAAAGCTGGATTTTGTAACACCCTAGGTCGATTCCCTGTAGGCCTGGATTTGCCATCTCTCCCTAGATAAATAATTGACCTTGAGCTTTTGGTATATGGTGTATTACAACAGGATTCTCCTCTTAGTCTCTCTGATCTGCTGGTTGTAACATCTCAGTGCTGCTTTGCAAGTCTCCTTGTCGATATTACTGTGGTTTGTTCTCCATCTTCTTTCCAGTTGTTTGCAGTGTTGTTTGGTTAAGTGGATTCCCCAGTGCACCAGCTAGCCTGTTTCTGGGTCCTGCTTTTTTGTGTTAAGTTTATGGGGTGACAGGGCACTGGTGAATTTGTGGTCCATTTTTGGATTTGTTTGATGTCACTGTCTAGGTTGTTGGTGGGGTTTGTCTGGTTGATGCACAGGGTGTAGGACATTTGGATTCTGAGACACTACTCCAGCTACATCTGGCCAGGATTGCAGCAGTGGTTTTTCCTGGCAAAGGTTGTTGATTGGGTAGTGGATGATAGCATGATCAGTCCAGATGAGAGGGGTAATTGCATTGATTGTGATGCTGTTGAAGGTGTTGTGGGTAGGTCCAGCTGATAGTGGGGGTTAGGTCTTTCGAGGAGTGCAATGAGCCTGGGTAATTCTGGTCTTCCAAGTGGAAGTTGCGGTTACAAAGTAGGATGTGGAATCTATGGTGAGGGGAGATGCTACAAAATCGACAATGCTGCCACTGTAAATAGCTTGTGGTCCCAGTGGTTTCTAGATGAGGGTTCCGTTCAAGGTGCATGTCGTTGAGATTTGTGGTTTGATATGTAGGTGCTCCATGAACAGGGCTGCATACTGTGTGGTTTTATTGCTCTTGATGGTTTCTATTGAAGATTATTGTGATTCCTTCTCCTGGTTTGTGTTGGCAGTCCTGCTGTGCAATCTTAAGTCCTGCTGGGATGGTCTCAGCAATGTTGGGGTACCAAATCAGTGGTCAACCATGTTTTTATCAGGCAGAGGAAGTGCAGGGCATCATTGTTCAGGATGTCCCATATTTCCAAGGCTTGTCTGCTGAGCGAGCAGGCGTTGAGCAGCGTGCACAATAGATTAACTGGGGGTGCCTGTTTGCTAGTGGTAGTGGGTGGTGAGCTGCTTGTGAGTTGTGTGGGTGTGGGTGGATTAGGTGTGGTAGGTGCAGTGTTGCATGTGAAGCAACAGTAGGTGCAAGCAAAGGCTTCTGCTGTGTTTCAAGGTGCAGAGCGACTGCAGTGTTATTGCATTATTATATAGAATCCTAATTTTTCACTCAGGGGTTCAGAGTGACATTAAATAGACAATGGCAAATATGGATTTGTCTGTAATGCTACCTAGAACTCCAAGGTGAAAAACATACCTGTTAGACCTCGCCCTTTTTACAGGGTCATTCCCCCAACTTTTTGCCTTCTCCTCCTTATTTTTCGGACCCTTTTTGACTGCCGTTATGACTCTGGGCACTTTACCACTGCTAATCAGTGCTAAAGTGCAGGTGCTCTCCCTTGTAAACTTGGTATGATTGGCTTATACCTGATTTGCACATTTAATTTACTTGCAAGTCCCTTGTACTGTGGTATCTCTATAACCATGGCCTGTAAATTAAATGCTACCAGTGGGCCTCTAACACTGCTTGGGCCACCCACTGAAGTAGTCTTTCAAACCTGTCTCAGGCCTGCTAGCGCAGGACCTACATGCACAGTTTTCTGCATAGGGGCCTGGCATCTAAATTTACTTGACAGGCCCAGAACTTCCCTTTTTCTACATGTAAGTCACCCCTAAGGTAGGCCCTAGCTAGCCCTATGGGCAGGGTGCTATGTATGTAGAAGTCAGGACCTGTGCCTGGTTATGTGGCCTGTCCTGGGAGTGATAAACAGCCTATTTGGTTTCTCACTGCTGGGAGTGCCGCCTTCTCATAGGATTGCATTGGAAATGACCAGCATTATGTGTAGGGGGTATTGTCTGATTTATGAGGGGTAGCGTAGGCATGTTTGGTATGGCTGTAATGTAAGTAAGACATGCTGCTTACTGGTGTAGGTGGATTTGTTATTACTATTACAGAAATGCCACTTCTAGAAAGTGAGCATTTCTCTGGGCTTATGACTCTGGTGTTTTACAGCTTGACTCCAATCCACGTCTGGGCAGAGTGAAAGTTGGGCTTTGTGCATACTTTTCAGACAGCTGATACACAGGGATGGTGGAGGTGTCACAGAGGTGCATCTACATACTGAATAGTCTTCCTGGGCTGAGAGAAGGGAGAGGCAGGGCACACATGCATTTGGAAAGGTTGTGCTCTGGCCTCACACAAAAAGGTTGTTTATCCCCAACTGATGTTTGGGGCCTGTGCTGGGGGAGAGAGGGGTCGCTCCCAGAACCAGATGTAGCTGGTTGAAACCCCCTCTCCTCTCCATTGGAAATGCTTGACAAAACTGAGTATAAGTACAGGGGATTTTTCCCCACAATTTAGACATTCTTGGGACATCTTCAGGACACAGAACGCTATTGAATGAACTCACCAGGACCCACCTTGGACTGCTGTTGCAGTGCTGATCTGTGACCTGCTAGGTCTCTAGGAGGAACTGCCACCATCTGCTTCCCTTGTGCTGGCCTGTTGTTGGGGCCCGCTAGCCCTATGATTCTCCCCCCCTTCTGTCTCCAGGGGCAGGGTGCCGTGGCCCCTGACCCCTGCAACTAACCAAAGCACGAAGAGTGCTTCTTTTCTGCATATACAGCACCTGGAGAGCGCTTTTCTGCCCCCCACCCTTGTGCTTCTTAGTGTAATGTCATGAAGGAGATTCACTGACGCAACCCGGGCTCATTGAAGTTGACCCAGCGCTTGTAAACGCTTTTCCGATGCTGATCTCACCGCCGAAGCCCAGCTTCTTTGGGAAGTTTGCTGGAGTTGTGCTGCCCTTGGGACCCCCGGGGCACCACTGAGATCAAAGAAGGAGCGAGCGCGCTCCTACTGTGCCCCCAGGGTGAAGCGTGCTCTGATGAGCGCCCCGGGGCACCAACAGGCCCCAGCCTTGGCCTGATCAATGCTGCGGCCCGGGAAAACGAGGAAACATTTGTGCACCAACTCAGGTGCGGTCGAGTGGACTGCAGCGGCCCTAGGAGGGAGCGAGACCTCATCAGAGGTCTCCTCTGGATTCCAGTGCCACCATGAAGAGAAGGACTCAGGGGAGGCGAGGGTAACAATTTCCTCTACCACCGGTCACTGCCAAAGGAGCGTGACGCTCCAGTTCTTGCCGCTTTGTTTTTGGTTCCCCGGTCGCTAGGAGGGTCGACCGTGGCCCCAGGGGCCCCCAGCAGCAGGAGTCATTCTGGTCTGGGCACTGGCCCTAGAAGGGGCCTGATATTTCAACAGGAGGGGTGCGTGCCGCCCCTCCCCCCTCCCCCCTACATCAGCCTGAGGTCCCCGTTTTGCGCAGAGGAACGCAAGGGGCCCCCTTGTCGGCTTCCTGGCAGCAGGAGTGCCTTTTTATCATAAGACAAGTACTTTTTCAAGGACATACCTATTCCTTATGTTCCTGGTAGGGACATTAATGATGTATAGGTTAAATTGCTTATGTTATGATGTGCTACATGTAAGTGCTGATGTTCCTTTTATGGGCATGACATGCTGATATGTTCTATGACTTGCCATACGGTTTATAATCTTCTTAGTATAGCATTTATTATATCTCTATGACAAGTCCATTTTTTTAATGTGACTCCTGACAACTGATACAGTAGCAGGGTATTTCTGGTATGTAATGTTTGGTCTAATTATGTTTGTGCAATACAGTTTATTTGTACATATCTTGGTGTTGGCTTTACTTTGTTGTGTACATATTGCGTCACATGTGTTTTGTATATTGTGCAAATGCTTTACACATTGCCTCCGGGTTAGGCCTGGCTGCTAGTACCAAGCTACAAAGGAGGTGAGCAGGGCTTATCTTGGCTGTATAACTCCCTTGCCTTGACTAGAGTGGGTAAGTTCTGCCTGGCTTACATGCATACCCTAGCCAACAAGAAACCCCATTTCTAACAATACCCATAATTCACTTGTTACCCATCGATAATAAAAACATATTCTGCTTGCCTCTCAAAATCATCTGCCTCTGTTTTCAGCTGCTACGCAGAGGATTAATGGAGGAACAATACATAAGATGGTCTCTCCCTCTCTCTCTTTTTCTGCAATTGACCCCCACCGCTCTCTTTGCCTTCCCTGTACTCCTGTCCAGTAGCTGTGCTCCCTGCTTTCAGCAAAGGGGTAGAGGAATAATGTAGAGCCAAACAAAACATTACTTCTTCTCCATCTCCCAAATATAAAAGCAAATCTAACTGCCTGACCCTTCCCACACAGGCCTTCCAAGCTGTGCCCTCTGCCCTCCATGAGAGCAGAAAGCCAGGGCTGCACGGACAAGCTCTCAGACAGGCCCCGTCAGAGCAGCCTTAAATTCCTTATGACCTAGCAACAGTGGGTTACTTTTTGTGACCCACTGTGATTAACCAGATTTAAAATATGATGTTTACCCTAATGACATAATTTAAGAACAGGTAGCTCAATAGATCGGCAGGCTGACATACAGTCATGGATGGATGGTTGGAATACAATAGGCAAACAACTGGTGGATCTGGTAGGGGCAGTAACTCACGAGATATACATACAAAACGGTGTATGTGCAAATCTGTATGCTTTCATGTACGCAAACAAACACCAGCAATACTTAATACAATTAGTATGATTTCCATGTGTTTTTAACCGTAGTACTGACACTCGTTTCACAAACACCTTTCTATCACAATGTTTTCTGTCTACAACGGCATGGCTATAAATACACACCAGCAGGTGGCAGCGTTGACTCGGAGATATTTAAGAGCAACGCTCACTGCGCGTAATCGAATTCCTCTGGGGGGTTTTGTTATACAGATTGGAAAGAATTCCAAAGTTCCTTTGAATAAACAGATTTTTCTTCTAAAGTATTTCGTTTTCTCTTCATAATTATAATGTTTAGTGAAAGAAGCCGCTGATCTAATACTTTCCCTTAAACATTCCAGATGGACAATTGCGGCAGTATTTTTTGTGGAGACAGGCTGGTTTCTTTTGTGAGATGGACAGGTGGCCTGCTAATCGGGGAGATTATTCATTATTACTCTAAGAGTTTACCGTAGCTATGGCAGAGACAGTAAAATCACTGTAGCAGACCCACCTACGACCTTCAAATCGCATCAGCCACATGTGACTGGCTGTCCCTTTGTTTTATATTCTCTGCATTTTCATTTCTAGCACTCGCTAAAAAATTGGTAATGGCCTGGATATTTCTTTTTACAGTTCATTTCTTTACAGTTCGAATGGCACCTGGCTTTGTCTGTCACCGCTTACTGAAGTCAGGTATTTGTCCTGTACAGTTTTTAAAAGTTTTATTATGGGCCTGATTTTGAGTTTGTCGGAGGAGGTTACTCGGTCACAAACGCGAGGGATGTACTGTTCGCCGGATGACAAGTTCCACAGGCTATATTTGGTGCCCATGGCAAGGGACAGTGAGGTCGATTTGGAGGTTGCTGAAGTGGATGTGAGGTCCTGGGGGTTGGTAGAGGAGGGTGTCATCATGGTTTTATTGTTGGTCTGAAGCTTGAGGTGCATGTGTTCCATAAAAGTGGCATCTGGGTCAGTGTAAGAGGTACACTTGATGGTTTCTGTGTGGATGATGGCGAGTCTTCATCCTGATTTATGGGGTCGGTCCCAGCGCTGGATTTTGTTTCCAGTAGGGATGGCTGCAGCTCTGGTGCCAATGTGGGTTTGAGCCAGGTATCGGTGAGGAAGAGGAGGTCCGAAATCTTGGTGAAGTGCTTGCTGAGTGAGCGTGTGTTGAGAATCATGCACGTTAGTTAGTGCTGTTGTGTGGTCTAGGTGTGTGGTGTTGTGTGAGTGCAGGTGTTGAGTTCTGACTTGGTGAGGGTAGCAGTGTGTGTGGATGGTGAGCGTGTGTGTGGAGGCAGGTAAATTGGCAATGTGAACACGCAAAGGGGCCCATCATGGATTGATCAGCTCAGTAGCAATGTTCATGGTGGTGTCCAGCGTTGAGCAGGTGGAATTCATCTGAGGTATAAATGCAGGAGGCGTTTCGACCAGAGTTCCTGGCTCTGGGAGCAGCCTAGGTGTGGGTGGGTATAGACGGGCTTGCCTTTGGCGTGACCACTGTAGCCTCCAGTAAGTAGGGCCTTGGAGAGTGGAAGGAGTGTGTGGGGGTAGTGGGTAAACTCAGCAAAACTAGGAAAGTACAGTGGGGGCGGGGTAAAGTCCGGCTGAAGCAGCAAGGTGGAAAAACATGATCGGTGTAGCAAGCTGGGGGACACACACTGACAGAGGAGACCAAGGTGTAAAACGGAGCAGTAAGAGCATATGCAAGAGTGGCAGCTACAAGTCAGTGAGAATCGAAGGATACGTTTCAGATGTCATTCATGTCTTATCCTAACCTTATTCACCTCCACATTATTCCATGACACTTTTCAAAATCTATTGTCAATTTTTGATTTTAAAAGAAACTATCCTATCCTAACTCCGGCCTGTTTTCATTGTTCATCTGCCAAACAAGCCTCTTGTCTGTTTTGATCCTTTCCTTCACAATCCAAAACAATTTCAGAAGAATGATGAGTTGAAATTTAATCCACAGCGGTTCTCATTGTTTTTTTAGCGCTCAGTCAAATTGAATATTTCAGTGTGCTAATATGTTGTATGATAACAATCCTGTCTTTAGGCTTAAAGCTAAGAAACTACACTGCTGCTCTGACCGTCTTCATCTTTCACATTTGATTCCGAAAAATGTTAATTCTAAACATGGGCGAGAAAGCCAAACATCACTAGCTATAACTGAGCAAACAGCTTGAGGTTCCATAGGCTCTGATATGATCTCATCAATACATTATTAAACAGGACTACCAATTCAAATCAATTGCTTTGTTTCGGATGCAACATTCTTAAAAACACACAATTATATAAACGCGTAAATTCATTACAATCAGACCACAGCAAATGTTAAAGAGGACTATTTATAACATGGGACTAGTTGCATTATTACACAGGTCACAAAAAGTGAGTCTTTTTTCTACACGAATCAGAGAAGGTCTCAAGCTGCCCTACATAATTCATATGTATTAGGTAGGATGCAAATTGTGATTCCTTCCGATTGGCCACAAACATATGGATATGACCTTCAAGGGTCAGAAGACAACCATGCTTGCGAATATTTTTCAACCAAGACTAAACTTTTTTTAAGTTGCAGTGAGAGTTAGCAAGTGGATGACTGGACCAGTGTCTACACCCCCTGAATGTTTTAACCCTTGTTTTGCTTCCGTGCACCCGCTTTCTCAACTTAATTCTTGCTTTCTCCCACTAATTTTACCCTCTTAATCCTCGCTTTGCCTCCATTTGTGCCACTGAATTCTTGCTTTCTCTCATCGTTTTTATCCTCTTAACCCTTGTTTTTGCCTTCGTGTTCCCACTTAAACCTCTGTATCCACCCATAACATCAGCTCTCCCTTACCGGCTTGTTTTTCCCGCCTGCCTCTTCCCACCATCTCTACCCTTGCCCAGGACCCCTCTTACCTCCCAGAGCCTCCTGAATGGAGGCTGCAGCTGGACTCCATTGAGCAGGTCTCCGGGCCAGCTCCACCTCTGCTGCTGCCGGCTTGAGCTCGCTGCTTGATCTCAGTCGCACTGAACGCCAATTGATGTGACCTCTCTGTGCTCCTACTGTTTTTTTTCTTAACCCTCATTTTGCCTCCATTTTCTCCACTTAATTATTGCTTTCTCCCATCGTTTTTATCTCTTAACGCTCATTTTGCCTCCTTTTTCTCCACCTTATTCTTTCTTTCTCCCGCAGTTTTTATTTTGGTAACCCTCGTTTTGCCTTAATTGTCTCCACTTAATTCATGCTTTCTCTCACTGTTTTTGTTTTTTTAACCCTCATTTTGCCTCCATTTTTTCATCTAAACCTCTGTTTCCACCATAACATCAGCTCTCCCTTACCTGCTCATTTGTCCCTCAGGCAGCTTCCCGCCATCACTAACCCCGCCCATCACCCATCCCAGGGCCTACTTAATGAAGGCCGCAGCGGCAAACCCACCTGTGCCTGTCCGCGCCTGTACTTCACCCAGTGCTAGGAACCCTGGACCGCTACCCACCCACAGCTACACCAGTGTCGAGCTGACAGCCCTGAACCCCAGACCTTGCAGCAATTAATGCTGCCACACATCTCCTTGCTCAATGGTAGGACCTTTCTCAAGCCATCAATGTCTCTTCCCCCCCCCACATGGGCCCCTGCTCCCCGCCACAGAGACGGGGCACCTCCTCTGCCTCCTGATCATCACCGGATCTCTATGCAAACATGCCACTGAGATCTGGCACACCATCACCTCCCTCACCCTCAATGTTGTGTTTCTCACTGAGACATAGCTCAACCGCGACATCCGCACCCAACATCACTACCGCCATACCCAACAAATACAAAATATTCCACAGAGACCACACTGACAAACATGGAGGTGGAATAGCTATCATTCACAAAGATTCCATCCACTGCACAGCCGCCATGGATGGCACCACTCCCACCAATGAACACCTTAACTTCAAACTCAACGCAGATGGCAAATCAACCATCAGAGGCAACCTTGCCTACAGACTGCCAGGACAACGCCTCACCTTCTGCCATGCCATTCCCAACTTCATTGCCCCACTGGTCATCAGCTCAGAGAACTTCGTCTTCCTCAGAGACCTCAACTTTCACCTCAATGACCCCAATGACTCCAAAATAGACAATCTTCTCGAGTTCATGAGCAACCCTGGCCTCTCCCAACTAGTCACCAACTTCTCTCACGGTGGCAGACACATGCTCAACCCCATCTTTACAGCCAGCAACAGTGTTAGGTAAAGCCATGTCACCAAAATCACCTGGTCTGACTACTAAATCATACACTTCACCATCACAGCAGCCCCAGCTACCACCACAAACCTGCCTAGCACCACCTACAGGAGCTGGAGCAAGATACCCAAAAAACAATGGACTAACACCCTCAGAGCAGCACAAAATGATAATGGACAGAGTGCTGCAACTTTTCAAACACTCACCCCCAGTCACAGATCTTGGTTTAATCCATTGTTCTTTAGCTCACCAGGGCACCCCATCTTAGACCCAGCCATATGCAAATCAGTCTTGACCCTGTTCCCCATGGTAACAGTCCAGATTGAACTATTTTGTGATGTTGCTAACATCCTCAGATACTCTCTTTTGGACACCACCTCTAAGCTCAATGCTTGGATCACCAACTGTGCCAACAAGTTCACCCCCATCAAACCCTCCAAATCAGGCAGATCCACTAAACATACCACCTGGTACACTACGGAACTAAAAACCACCAAATGCAACTGTGAGCAGCTGCAAAGGATCTGTCACTCTAGCAAAGAGCCGTACGACTGTGCCACTTACACTCTAACACGCAACAACTATCATCAGTGCCTGAAAGATACCAAGAAGAATGCTGTGGAAGCTCTGCTCAAAGCCAGCTCAAACCAAAGAAAATAACTCTTTAACATCATCAAGTAGTTCTCCAACCCCTCTGCAACCAAAAACAACATAACCGCTTCCCAAGATCTCTACAACATCCTAGCAGACCTCTTCCACAACAAGACCACTCACATCTACAAACATTCAACCACCAGCCCCCTGACAACAGCATCATCAGCCTCATCAACCTTCTTGACTCCCACCTGAACATCAGGATCACAGCACTCACAACTCTCCATGCTAACCACCTCAGCCATCATGAGCTCTATCCACTCAGGAGCACCCAGGGACCCCTGCCCCCACCACATGCTCAACCTGGGGAATAACACATTCAGCAAAAAACTCACCACCATCTTCAATGCTTCCATCACCTCTGCCACGTTTCCAGAGGAATGGAAACACTCAGTAGTCAAACTAAACCTAAAAAAAACTTTGCAGACTCGAAAGAGCTCAAGAACTACCTGCCCCTCTCTCTGCTCCCTTTACCTGCCAAAGTCATGGAAAAACCATTAACCACCAACTCACAATCTACCTAGAGAATAACAACCTCTTGGACCCATACTAATCAGGGTTCCATGCGAACCATGGCACTGAAACTGCCCTAATCAGAGCAACTGACAGCATCAGGTCTCTCCTACACTGGGGAGAAACTCCTGCCTTAATCCTCCTCAACCTCTTGGCAGCCTTCTCCACACTGTCCCACTATGCCCTCCTAAAAAGGCACCCTCAGATTGGCATTCAAAGGGACGCCCTCAAATGGATTGCATCCTTCCTCGCCAGAAGAACCAAGAGCATCTGCCTGCCACCCTACACCTTGGACACCAGGAACCCCACCAACAGTGTCCCCCCAAGGGTCCTCTCTCAGCCCCACCCTTTTCAACGTCTACATGACCCCTCTGGCCAATATCGTCAGGACCCATGAACTGAAAATCATATTATATGCAGACGACATCCAGCTTATCCTCTGTCTTTCTGCAGACCCCATCACCACCAAAGCCAACTTCTACCTATGCATTACCAGCATTGCCCACTGGATGCAGAACTGCCTCAAACTCAACACTGATAAAATAGAGGTGTTCATTTTTGGGAGCAACACATCCTTGTGGAATTACTCCTGGTGGCCTGCAGAGCTGGGACCCACACCCACGGATCATGCCAGAAACCTCAGCATCATACTAGACAGCAGACACACCATGAGAAACCAGATCAATCCAGTATCTTCAGCCTGCGTCCTCATGCTCCACATGCTCCACAAAATCTTCAAGTGGCTCCCAACCAGCACTAGACGCATGGTCGCCCAGGCCATCATCACAAGCCATCTGGACTACGGCAACACACTACTTAGGAATCACCTTGCACCTACTAGAGAGACTACAGACCATAAACGAGTGGTAGTGATGGGCGTGAGGTGGACGTTGTTAAAAGCCCAGATACATAATCCCCAGATGGGCCCACATCACCCCACACCTATGAAGACCCAATTTTCTCCCTGTCTACAAGAGGTGCCAATTCAGAAAGCTCACCCCCACCTACAAGGCCCTGCACAATCAAGGACTGGCCTACATCAATCACCGTTTGAACTTCCATCAGCCGTCTAGACGCCTGCGCTCCACCTCCCCCTCCATCACCCAAACCCTCTGCACCCACTGAAGCACTAGAGGTGGACAATCTTTTCCCTACCTCGGCACTAAGACCTGGAATGGACACCCTCTCCACCTCCGGACCCCCCATCCCTGCAGGAATTCAGAAAGGATCCGAAGACCTGACTGTTCAATAGACTCCCCCAGCGGCAGAAATCCCCAGTGATTGCATCTCTGACATCTGGCATCTGGCATCTGTCACTCAGGAGCCACACAGGCTTCAGTAAATCTTGATCTAACCCACACTGAGGAATCTTAGAACTTTTGGCTGACAGCCTGAGTGTAATAAAGAGGAGAGACTCCTCAGCCTCCCAGACCATGCTGCTCGTTCTCCCACTAACAAGAGGGTGATAAAGATGCAGTGCAATCGAAAATGAAGACACAGTGGACACTGATCCCAACAGAAACAAGCAGCCCAAGCAGCAGAAGGAACAAGAGATGATGAAGCTGCAGGACTCTGCACTGGTGATGCTTATGTAGAGGTGGCTGAAGAGTAGTTGCAGCTCCTGACAACTATGGCTGGGAACAGAACTATAAGGACAATCAGAAGTGGAGTGTCATCGATGGATACTTGGGCCTACATATATGGGGGGAGTGACTGTTTCTCCCCAACGGACCGTGAAGATGGGAGAGAAGTGGGCTGTGATGACCATTGGTGCAGAACCAGGCAACCCCTGTATGGACTGAGCACCCGCCCACCACGTGAGAGCAGCTGCATGGCAATGACGACCAGCATTGGTTGAAAGAGTTCATACCGAATGAATACGAGACCCCACTGAGAGACTATAAACCACTGACAAATGTGGCTTTTCAAACATATTTCGAAAAGAAACGGACTCCTCCATATTACTGAGAATGGAGGCAGAGGGAGTAAATCTTTCCACTCAAACTATAGAACAAACATCACAACAATCTTTGTGGCAGGATTTGCTCTTAATACGACGATTTTATCACAAGCAAGCCAAGAGATCTAAAATCATAGGACGTATCCATGAAGCTTTGTTCACAAGGCAGCAAAGTTGATGTGTCAGCTGAGGACAGGGTTTGCTCCCCAGCAAATGCAAAACCACTAGACAAAATAGACGTGAATCAGGTTTCTACTATGGCCACAAGGGCTTCTTCAGAGCAGAAAAAATGCCATAGTTGTGGAAGACAAGTTTATTGCAAGATGACAAACGAAAACTGCAGGAAAGGGTCAGACGAAATAAGGGCATGATGGCGAAATGGTGCCTTAGGTTTAAAAAAAAAAACAACTTCAGGCACAGCAATAACTGTTCATATCACAATTAACTGGTTCCCTTTAATGAGGGACTCATTTTATGCTTTGTTTTTCAAAGCATACTGTTCCTCTAGTTTTATTGCTGTCATTGGTAACCTGTGAAATACTGTTGATCCCCAAACCTTGCCTAGATCTCCTTAGTAGTACTGGAGTGACATATTGTTGATGGTCCCCGGCCCCATCTAACAAAAGTGTCAGTGCATGCAAAGGATTCAGTCTGCGTAGCCTGGCCAAGACCCCTATTACCAGTGACTGTACCACTCTTGAAGGGTAGATATATGTCTATACGTTTATTGTTAGGGTTGTCAATTGTTTAGGTTGAGCATAGCAGCTCGCAAGTGCTGCTTTTCAGACGTGTTGCTATGTATCTGGGCTTTTGACAACGTCCACTTCACGACCATCACTACAACTCGTTCATGGGTTTGCCCTTCAAAAATCCTTTGATGACATTGGTAAATGGTTTACATTTGTTCCTCCTTGGTAAGGTTTTGTTACCACCTTGGCCATCGCCCCTGTTACATGGCTAATTGCACTTCTGCTGATAAGTTTGACTGTGAGCAAACTCTTTTTTCCTTTTGTGTCTCTTCATGCTGATGCTCATGGCGGCCGTGGCGTTGTGAATAGACTCGCTTATGTGAAACTGTTTTACTTTTCATTTTCAATTTATGTGGCAAGAAAAGTCTTGGTAGGAGTTTACAACGCTAATAGATCTAACTCGGGCAAATGCGAGACCCATTGTATTGCAAATGCTTGTTTGAAATATTTAGTCAGGTCTTCTAGACAGTCTGCAGTAAAATATATTGATCTATACCAAAAGTATGTTTTTTTGCAATAAGTACACTCATGGCATCTATTATTTGGGCCAATATTAAGTAAAATGTTCGTTTACTGTAGTAGGACAGAAATTACACTGTATGGCAAATTGGCAAGAAAAAGTAACAATTATGCATTCACCACTAATCTCATAAGTAATTTAAAGATTATAGCCTCACTACCTAATGCAACATAGGAGAGTCTCTAAAGTTAGCTCTAAAATGTTCTCACAAATTTAGAAATGTTCTCAGCAGAAGCAAAATATCTAAAGAAATGTACATGTTTATTTGTACTTCTTTATCGTTCTCATGGGATTTATGGATCGTTTCTCAAATTGTAACCGTGTGATATCTATTAATTTTAAGTGTGTGATAGTTGCTTCGCTAGTTGCCATTATAGTTGCACAATTCAACATCATTACCTTTGATTTTTGAAGGTTTTCAACTGCGGCTGTAAGGTCATCTATCTCCAGCTTCATGCTTTGCTTATCTTTCTCGAGTTTTAATCGTATCCGCTGCATGTTCTCGTTTTGCTCGGTGGCTTCAATGAGGGAGTTGGCGTGTTTCTTCCGCAGGGAGGATGTCGCGGCTTCAGAATTGAGAACGGCTTCTTCTAGCTCTTGACGTAGACGTGTGAGTTCTGTCTCCCGCCTTTTGTTGATATCCGACTAGCAATATAAACAGGGAGGTAGGGACAAAAAATTAACTACAATTTGTTGAAAACGTACTGAATACAACTAAGTGCTGAATGTAAATTACAAGTCAATAATTTACATTTTATGTTGTCTCATGAATGAAATTTGAAATTTTAAGGCAAGATTTTGCATACTAATTATGACGAATACCTTAAAAGGCATCCTACACTTGAGCTCACTGGGCACTGATAGCAGGTGGTCTGATGCTGTAGTGTCCTTGATGTAACGAAAGTTTAACACAAGTGTTTTTTACTAAGGTGAGATGCAGCAGGAGACACAGATCAAACAACAAACCCTGTGAGGATTTACCAACAGCGTGACGTGGGAGAAGTAGAGAGTGAGAGACCCTATCTACTGCACTGCCCTGCTTAACAAAGACACGTGAAACACCCACTTTCCTACGGAAAAAAACTCACCTTTCGGAAACATGGAAAAAAAGTAGGAAAATGTGCATGTAAGTGACACCAAGATAGACACAGTGCATGAGATATGGACTTCTGAACAGCCTAGAAATTGAAACAGCCACTACTGGACAGTCTGAAATATATTTGCCTGGTTACTTTGGCAACGCTGGTAATGCCAATAACGTGCTTTGAAAAGCAGGAGAAATGTCTTAGGGTTCAAACGTAGACTTAGGTTGGTCTGACAAGTGTCAGGTGGGAACTAATTCGGTTTATGATGCAAACTTAAATGAAGGCAATGAAAAACCTAATATGTGGCATATTGTATTGATCAGTTATGTACATACATACATGTATATAAGACTAGATTAAAATAGTAAAAAGTGGTTGGGCCACTTCAGGCATATAAGTAGCCAGTAGCCTTTTGCAACAAGATAGCAAGAGGAACTTCTGGGGTAAGATTTATCACTATTCGACCAGCATGTCCTGCTTCAAGGGGAGAAGGAAGGATGATCAATAGTTACAAATTTATGGCACATTCCTGCTCTCTCTCTCTCAGTGCTCGTGCACTTGTGGCTGCCAAGCACCAATGCAGGCACCCTTGCATTATGGTGCAAGGGTACCTGCATTGCAGGCAGGATTGTATTTGGGCAGCAAGGGACACCTTCCTGAACAAAAACAAGTGATGTGTTTCTCTAAGTATGCCGCAGAACACAGCTCACTTAGAAAGAAGAAATAACGAGAAATAAAAGTTGTTCTCATCATTGCACAATACAATTTTGTCACATTCTCAGGTTTACTTGTCTTGGTAAATCTGGGAATGCACCAAAGTCCTTGGGTGGATGCGTGGAAACACTCCACCCATGCAACGCCTTTCTGAGGTAGAGTAACCAAGGAAGCGCTGAACTTCCCCGTGCTGTGTTAAACAGAAATTGCTAGGTGAACAATGACTTACATTATATCACTAGACTGCTGCATGCTTCATTTCAAACAGGGGGTTTTATTGGTAAGACATTGATTTTTGAATGATTTTAGGGAAAGTCCTTAAAATTCCGCTCGCAAAGATTTATGAATTGTACAATGTTTATGTTTCATTTACTTCAGAGAGGATTGTACAACGTATGAACAGTGTACAGCTTGCTGTGGGCAAACACACCCACGGAAAATATTTCAGCATTAACATTTTCTTAAAAGATTTTCTTCTGCATAATACATAGCTGTGCTTTTCCCTGCATTCTTTTAACATCTTCGTGAAGTTGGTCAGGTACAGTCGTGCCACTCGTAGAGTAAATATAATGGCGTAGAACGTGCAGTTGCAATGTAATTAAACAGTAATATCTCAAAATACATAGACAAAAGCAGCTTAGTTACAGATCGATAATAACGAGACAATTTTCTTGAATACGTTGACAAAAACATTTAAAAAAAAGCACCTACGAACAAAATACAAATAAATCATTATTCTTGGTAGGAAATGAAAGACGCTTTAGAACAAATAATTGTGGGATACATGCATGCTTTTTTTGACTGGTCTGCTTCTTCAAAGAAATAGCAAATATTAGGATGAGAGGAAGGCAGGCACACAGCGAGCGTGATGAAATGCCTTGTTGAATTAGTGGGATGAAAACCTCAGTGGCAGATCAAAGTAAATTAGATTAATATCTGGAGAATGATGCAAATGTTACACTTCAAAGGACCTGTTAACATAAGTGGACCACAGTAGAAACACAACTAGAGCCACGTGAAGTACAACGGATACATTTCAGGCACAAAGTGCACAGTAGGAGTGTATGCGCGCTTGTCTGCAATTGTGTTTGAACCAGTGTGCAGAAATGTGCAAACCAACATCAGAGGGATTGTCTCAGACATCAATCCAATAGATGGGGTTGTTGAAGTTCCAAAAATTAAACAACAGCAATTGATGGACATGCTCTATTGACATTCTTATAAGGGACCTTTAGAGTTTGAGTAATAAGCATATTTCCTAGCGACACCAGGATCGTTTTTTTCTTGTTCTATTCCGTTACTGCAGGAACGCATGCGATAATCCAATATGAGTTTCCAAGGTTGTTCATTGCCTAGAATGTCTTTATGTTGACCTCGGATTTCTTAGTGCCTTTCAAGAAACTTCCCATAGACGCCCCCTGGTAATCACAGACGAACTGCCAGGTACTACATGTAGAGGCAATCTTTTGTTTGGTCACAAGGTTATTACCATGGACGTCATTTAGGGGTCGAAGCTGCGACCCCTGGCTATCCCTTTGCTATCCCTGGCTTGCCCTTTGCTACTCCTGGCCTCAGAGGAGGACAATTCAGTGCAAGGAACACAGTGGCAGCTCGTCCTTATGGTCTTCAGTTGGGGCTCCACTCTAGTTGTTTTCTGTCAATTTTTCTATCACACTAATAGTGAATAAAAGCATATTATTCACTATTAGTGTATTCAAAATGGAGTAGAATTAGCTGAAATATGTCCTTCCATGGCAGCTCAGGTAAGTACAAATGCTTTTAAATGTATGATGTGTTCATGCTTGTGGGTGAGAGTGTGTTTATGTGAGCGAGTGTATATGTTAGGTTTTGTGTATGGATGAAGGAAAAGGACGTGTGATGTCACTTCCGCTACCCCTTGCATTTTGATGACTTGACGTCCAGGCTTATTACCATGAATTATCTATACGTTTATACCTGTGGACATTTATTAAACCAGCAGTGACAGAGTCGAGCAACATTTCTAAAATCTGCGCTGTGCAGAACCGGAGTATTAGACATGCTTGAACAATGGCAATTGTATAGTTTCTGTATTCATAAATGGGAGAAATGGTTTAACAGTGAAAATACAGAATATAGTATGTTTCTATACTAAAATAGTATGTTTCTTATGTTTCTATATAGAACGCAACATCGTGATATCAATACTTAGACACAACTACATTGACATTACCACTACAGACAATACCACTACACTAAATTGACAAAGTACAAAGGAAAGTGTAATAACTTTAAGCCTAAAACCGTATCCTAAAACTGAACTTTAACCTAACCCTAAAGCTAATATCAACATTATCCCTAAGCATAACCCTAACCCTAAACCCACAGCTGAGCCTACCCGATACCAAAGACCTAATCAAAACTTACCTTTCTTGTAACCCCTAATCTAACTCTTACCATAAATTCAGACGTATGTTTAGGCCTACCTCAAAACCCATTCTAATCCAAACCCTAACTCTACCCCTTAAGAGAAACCTAACACTATATCCTATTCTACTCAGCACTAAAAATAACAAAACACCTACTCTAACTCTTACAACTTGATATAGTGACATTCAGTACTGGTATTCTCAGTGGTGGAAATGTGGAGTCAACTGTGCAGTGAAGGACATGATAGAAAATAGGTCCAACAGCATCAGCAGGCATCCAATCCTTTTCTCCAGGTTTCACACTACCGGACATTTACCTTAAAGAGGCCATTACATACTGAAAGTACTACTACTCAAATACATTACTGTTACCTGGGAACAACCAATCGGGGCACATTTACATAAACCTAATATGAAACAGCTTTTTTAATCACAGAAAAATTACAAGTATGTACAAAACACACATCACAAAGCTCCTCTCAATTATAAGAACACCTTCAATCACCCCTAAAATAATCCATACATCACTTTCACTTGCTCCATTTGGGAACTTGACTTTCAAAGTTAGCAAAGCTGAGCAGTCAAGGCTTACTCGAGGAGGAAGGAGGGGTTAGCAACCAAATTAATATGCCACTGTAACTAGCTGTCAATGAACCCAATATCCAGATAGTGGTACCTTCGAAAATAGGGCCTTTATTACAGGTAAGTATAAAGGTTAGTCACAATTAGGGGTTTGCAAAAGTCACATTATTTGCTTTTGTGTAATTATACAAAATTAAACACAATTATATAATTGTTTTTTTATATAATTTGTATATTTTCATGAGAAACACGTCCTCGTGTCTATTTAAGATTCAAGGGTGCATTTTATGCAAAAATTATAGTGCAAAAACACAAGTGGCACGAAAAACAGCTGCTTGTATTATGGTTGTTTGCCTTTTGACCGTGCTCTGTAATTTTGCCATGAACAACACTGAACATGAACAACACTGTAAATACGTGATATGACATATTTGTGTAAATAAATTCAGCAATTTCGTGTAACAAGAATAATGTGAAATACCCCAAATCATACACGTTAAACTAGTATTGCCCTAGTCTAGTTACAATATAGAAAATATGATACCCCTAATATTTACAGGGGCTGAGGTATCACCCCAAATATTATGATAGTGCTTGCATGCTAGGTACTAGGTGTTCTATAAAAGTGGGACCATTATCTTATTTGTCAGCACTTGGTTCGATTCAGGAACTTTGGTGCTCTTTGGAATTTGATAGATCCAATCAGTGGGGTAGAGTTACTATACTAAACGATATAATGTAGCAAAATAGCTGTTATATCTGGCCCTCTGTTTCAATGGCTACGGTCTGAGCACAAAGCAGGATAACTCAGTGCACTCAAGCCTCTATTGCGGTTTTCTGTCACAGAAATTGTTTAAGGAAGCCAATGAACACAAATACCAAAACGCAGTTGACAAGATTTCCACTCACTGTAATCCATGGTTCAGTTTAGTGTTCCTTTAGAGTATCAGTGATGCCTGGGACGAGGACACTAGATTTGGTTCAGACAGAGTTTAATGCTTTTCAAGACACTTATGTTCCCAGTTGGTTCTTACCATAGAAGAAGTGGCAAATGTATGTGTGAATTCATGCCCACTTTGAATTCCCCAGGGATTACCTCTTTTTTGACAACTGTAAACCTCAAACTAATTAGTTTTTCTAGGGATATACATAAATAAACGGGTCGCACACTGGACAGAAAAGGCTTAAAAAAATTCCAGTGTGGCCAAATACTCCCTTTCCACACTTGACTCTCAGGTTAGCGAGGCTGAGCAGTCCCAGGTTTCTCAGAAAGGCAGTGTCGGAGACAAGAGCTCAGTACTCAAAAAATCAGCAACAGGCACAATAAGGTAGTATTCAGCCCATTGCTAATGTTTTGTATTAAAATAAAGTAATTTAATCACACAGCATAATTGTTATAAAGACTCCACGCCAACTCTTCAACGGCAGTCTTTATTTTGCATCTCTACTGCTCCATCTTCCGCAGCTCTCTACACCATAGTCACCTCAGGACCAGTCCTCCTCAACATTCTACTATCAACTCCTGTCCTTCTGTCAGCCCTCGGAATGTTCCACTCTAGAGGGAAAGGGGAGGTGGAACATACTACTTTCTATAATCAACATACTAAACTGTTCTCAGAGATAATACATGTCAACAAGGATAGATTATGATCAACTATTAAAACAGCTTCTATCAGTATGTATATCACAACACATCTTCCATCCTAAACACAACAAAAGATTGTTAGATTCTTTTACTGGATAATAATCCATTATAAATTACACAATGGAGTTAACATAGTGCAAATAGGCTCAAGAGGCAAACTCATAGTTGTTATGCCAAACAAGAGCTTGGGTTTGTCTACCACTTGTTCTTTGACTGAAGTCCTCCCCTGCATGAAGATCCAATGGACCCTTCCTTTTCCAGCAGGCTTTATCGGAATTTTCTCATCTAACGCTAGGAGTTGATACATGTTTGACAATCCTATCCATACTCCAACATTGACCATTTTCCAAGACAACCACATTGTTTTTGATTTTAGCAATACATAAAGTTCCAATAAATTTGGTGTCACTCATACCTGTCCTCAATCTTCCCATAGGTTTTTTAACATACACCCAATCCCCCAGTTTCCATAGTTGTTGTTTTGCGCCATGTTTGAGATTATAACTGTTAGACTTTTCATTCTTGGCGTGGTCTCCCTTAATTAACTTTTTGCCTCTGTTCCCCAGGTTGTTGATGTGTGCTGGACTCTGATTTTGCTGTTTTTGTTACTCTGGGTACTTTACCACTGCTAACCAGTTTTAAAGTGCAAGTGCTACTTTACAAAATGTGCATGTAACTGGTTTATCCATGATTGGAATATTTGATTTACTAGTAAGTCCCTAGTAAAGTGCACTAGAGGTGCCAGGGCCTTTAAATCAAATGCCACAAGTGAGCCTGCAGCACTGGTTGTGCCACCCACATAAGTAGCTCTGTAATCATGTCTCAGACATACCAATGTAGTGTCTGTGTGTGCAGTTTTAACTGTAAATTCGACTTGGCATGTGCACCCACTTGCCAGGCCCAAACCTTCCCTTTTCTTACATGTCAGACACCCCTAAGGTAAGCCCTAGGTAGCTCCAAGGGCAGGGTGCAGTGTATGGTTAAGGTAGGACATATAGTAATGTGTTTTATATGTCCTGACAGTGAAATATTGCTAAAATCGTTTTTCACTGTTGCAAGGCCTGTCCCTCTCATAGGTTAACATTGGGGCTACCTTTAAATCTGATTAAAGTGTAGATTCGCTTTGGGAGCAGATGGACATGTGGAGTTTGGGGTCTCAGAGCTCACAATTTAAAAATACATCTTTTAGTAAAGTTGATTTTAAGATTATGGGCCTCATTCCAAGTTTGGCTGGCGGCGGGCGCCGCCAGCAAAACGGGAACCGCCAAATGGCCGCTCTGCGGTCAGAAGACCGCGGATGCCATTCTGGCTTTCCTGCTGGGCCGGCGGGCGACCGCCAAAAGAGCGCCCGCCGGCCCAGCGGGAAAGGCCCTGCAACGAGGAAGCCGGCTCCGAATGGAGCCGGCGGAGTTGCAGGGGTGCGACGGGTGCAATTGCACCCGTCGCGATTTTCACTGTCTGCTAAGCAGACAGTTAAAATCTGTATGGGGCCCTGTTAGGGGGCCCCATGACACCCGTTCCCGCCATCCTGTTTCTGGCGGTGAAAACCGCCAGAAACAGGCTGGCAAGAAGGGGGTCGGAATCCCCATGGCGGCGCTGCAAGCAGCGCCGCCATGGAGCATTCCCCCAGCCGGGGGAAATCCGTCGGAAAACCGCCGGACCCGGCTGGGCGACCGCGGCTTCAAAGCCGCGCTCGCAATACTAACTGAAGCACCGCCAGCCTGTTGGCGGTGCTTCAGCCGGCCTCCACCCTGGCGGTCGTAGACCGCCAGGGTCAGAATGAGGCCCTATGTGTTTGATAATGCCACTTTTAGAAAGCTGATACCATTTCTGTGACTCTGCCTGTTTGTGGATTCCCTGTCTGGGTCAGTTTGACAGTTGGACTGGTTGCACCTCACACTAGACAGTGACACAAAAGGAGCTGGGGTGTAGACTGTATATCCTGATGAGCCATCTGTGCTAGGAGGGAGAGGAGGAGTGGTGACTCACACCTGAAAGGGCTGTGCCTGCCCTCACACAATGCAGTCTCCAACCTCCTGGTGAGTGTCTGGGGCCTGGCCTGGGCAAGGCAGGATTCCACATTCAAAAGAGACCTTACTTTGAAGTAGGCCTACTTCAAAGGAGAAATTGGGTATAAGAAGGGCACCCAAAACCACAGACTTTGGAAACACTTCTGGAAACAAGAGGAACCTCTGCCTGGAGAAGAGCTGAAGAGCTGAGGAAGAAGAGCTGCCCTGACTATGACTGTGCTTTCTGGAGCTATCCTGCAGTTGCTGCTTCTGCCAGAGTAAGAGGGCAACAACTGGACTTTGTGTGCCTTCCACCTTGAGAAGAAATCTCCAAGGGCTTGATTTAGAGCTTGCCTCCTGTTGTTTGAAGTCTCAGGGACAGCAAAGACTTCTCTCTGCCAGCATCTGGAGTCTCTGGAGAGACTCCTACTCTGCCCTGTGGTGCCCATCCAGTTCCTGTGCCCTTGAAAGAAAAGCGGGTGGAAATTCAAGGAAATCGACATCGGACGACTTCAGACCGCCGCCGCTGCTGAATCCGGTGACGCCGCCTGCAAACGACTCCGTGATCTTCGCTGGAACGCGATGACCTTCGAAGCCCCAACGCTGCTGCAGCCCCGCTGAAGCCAACAGCAAGAGGTCAGAAAAGATAGGAGGCAGGAGGTCAAAAGATTGGGAACTACCCTGAATAAGCAAAAAAGTCTAACAGCAATGCAAGGCCTGCCCGGACCCAAGAGTGCTGACCGGATCGATGCATCACTCTCCTGTGGAGAGAAGGAACGACACGCCCCAACCCGATGAAAGGAGAAAAGACGCAAGGTCTCGCTCGTGAGTGGAATCGACGCATCGCAAGCCCTTTTTGACGTACACTCGCCCATGCAGGGTTATTTTTGATGCACCCAAGGTGTGTGTTTGAAACTACTTAAAGACTCTTTTTGATTTTTAATTGGTAACTTGAGTTGTGTATTGTGGATTTTTGTTGTTTTGGTCTTGTTTTGTTTAGAAAAATATTTTCTATTTTTCTAAACTGGTGTTGTGTCATTTTGTAGTGTTTCGTTAAGTTACTGTGTGTGTTGGTACAAATACTTTACATCTAGCACTCTGAAGTTAAGCCTACTGCTCTGCCAAGCTACCAAGAGGGCAAGCAGGGGTTAGCTGAGGGTGATTCTCTTTTACCCTGACTAGAGTGAGGGTCCTTGCTTGAACATGGGGTAACCTGACTGTCAACCAAACACCCCATTTCTAACATTGGTGATCAAGTGTACATTATTATTTTGAGTGCAGACCTCTACATGACCACATGCTACTTGTTTGGTGATCTTTTGATTTTTTCTTGTTGGGACTGTTTTTGTTCTACTTCCATTTTTTTTGCTGATTCCTTGATTGACTTTCTTTGAAACTTCATTTGGGAACTTTTGTTTCTACCTTTGGAACTTTGCAACTTGTTTTTGAATCTTCATCATGTCCTAAGCTGGAGATGCATCATTTGGAGCTGACTTTGACCTTGGGAAATTGGAGAGTTTTACAGAGCCTCAGTTGAAGCAGTTCTGTAAAAGTTTTGACTGTCCCATTAAGAGCTCATCCAGGAGGGAGAAGCTGCAAAAGGCACTGAAGGGCACACAGAGGATGAGGGAGATGAGGAGGAGGAGCAAGAGTGTTCCATACACAATGGTATTGTAGGTGGGCCTATTATGTCCAGGGAGAAGGTCTACAGGGCAGGTAGCAGTGTCTCATCTAGGGTCTGACACCTGAAGAGTTGCAGGACAGACAGGCAGAAAGGGAGTACCAATTGGAGCAGAGAAGGCTAGCCATTGAAAAGAGGAAGTTAGCAATGGCTCATGAGCTTAGCTTGAGTGAGATGGATCATAGAAGCTAGTCCAGTAGAGATGGTAGCAGCAATCCTACAGTGCAGCCTGAGAAGAGGGTGCACATTCCTAAAGACCTTGTGAAGGATTACAAGAGGGAGGATGACATATACTTGTGTTTCAAGGGGTATGAGTCTGCTCTCCACATGAATCTGGTCCCTGAAGCTCATTGGGGGTTGGTCTGTAGAAGCACTTTGAGGTAGAGGGGAGGGATGCACTGACAGCCTTAGGGGATGCTCAGAATCTCACCTACTCTAGCGTGAAGGATGCCTTGCTTACAAGGTGCAGTCTTACCCCTGAGCAGTATAAGGATAAGTTTAGATCCTACAAGAAGAAGGAATCCCAAACATGGTTGGAATGTGTTGATTCTTATTGCAGGTCACTGGATGGTTGGGTGAAGGGCAGTAAGATAACTACGTATGAGGGGCTTTACAATCTGATTGCTTGGGAGCACTTGTACAGTTTATGTTTTCTAGAGCTGTGCCAGCACCTGATTGACAGCAAGCTGACTGACCCCAGGAAGCTTGCGCAGGAAGCAAACCGCTGAAAGAGCACCAGGGTCTAAAAGAGGTATGGGGGAGACCACGCCAAGGGTGGACAGGGTCCCTCTCAGAAGAAAGGGGTGGTAAAGGTAAACAGTAGGAGTTCTCTAAAGGACCCCAAACTGATTCTCAGGGTGAGGATTCCCAACCCCCCTTTCAGAAGAAGCCATGGTTCTCCAAAGGGAAGCCAGTGGCAGGAGGTCCCCCACGTAAATGCTATGCATGTGACCAGGTTGGTCATGTGAGGGGGTACCCCAAATGCCCCAAAAGTACACCAGCACCCACTGGTGCGCCGTCCCATGGTTTAGCCAGTATAGCTCTTGGGGGGCAGTTGGTTTCAGGTGGGTGGGAACCAGCTGAGATGATCCTTCTATCACTAGGGGACAGTGAGATGGTCCAGAGAACCCTAGTGCCTGAAAACACTAAGAGGTACAGGTAGTGGGTGACCATTAATGGACAGAGGGTGGAGGCTCTGAGAGACACAGGAGCCAGTGTGACTACAGATAGGAGTCAGCTGGTGTCTGAAGAGCAGCTAGCTCCCCGGGTACTTCACCAAGTAGTTGCAGTGGACAACTCAGAGGGCCTGTGCAGAGTAGCACAGGTTCCCTTTGAATGGTGTGGGGGGGTCTCAGGTTCCTTGAAGGTAGCTGTGAGTCCAACCATGCCTGTTGATTGTTTGCTAGGCTATGACCTGGAGGATTCCCCTTAGAAGGAGGTGGAACACAGGTCTCACTTGGAGATGTTGAGACTGCCTGGGTGGGTATGCGTATCTACCCGGTCAATGGCAGCCTGTCAGGGTAATCAGAAGCCCCTGAAGCCTGAAACAGTGGCCCAGGGGACTGCCAAGAACAGGAAGGGCAGGGGGTGCGGGAAACCGGCCCCAGAAGTTCCCACGGTCTGGGAGGAGGCAGAGCCTACAGGGGAACAGGTGGCTGAACTGGGGGAGGTCCCTGAGCTGTCGCAGTGGCAGCAGGAAGGGGAGCCCACCAGGGAAGAATTCTGTGCAGCACAGAGGACATGCCCTACTTTGGAGGGTTTGTGGCAGCAGGCTGCAGACCAGGCGGCTGGCAAGGAACCAGGATCACACCTGATCCATTAGGAGGATGCCCTCCTGTATAGTGAGCCTAAGGTTCCTGAGCCTGGGTCAGCCCTTGTGATGATGGTACCCCAGTGCCAAAGGGCCTGCCTACTGGGGTTGGCTTATGATATGCCTTTAGCTGGACATCTGGGTCAAAGTTTGACTCAACGCTGCCTCAAAGCTCCATTTTGGTGGCCAGGGTTGGATGACCAAGTCACCATGTGGGTTGGAAGGTGTACAGTTTGCAAGGAGGATAAGAAAAGCTGCAGGTGGGAGCACATAGTCATTTATGGTGTACATTGATAATCTTGGTAAACACTGGCACATTGTGAGTGTGTGTAGATTTTATAGGTCCCATGAATGATTTGAGAATTGACTGCAAATTTGCTTCGGCAAATTTTGGAGCTTTTTCTAAGTGGGTGTGTGAAATTTATGAAAGAAAGTACTATAGAAGCCACCATTTCAAAGGATGCCATCAATATTGATAACAGTCAATGGAACACAATTAGTTTCTCATGAGATGAAGACATTTTTGGCAGAATGTGGAATTACACACCCTTGCACATCCCTTTATAATCCCCAAGGAAATGGAATAGCAGAGAGAGTTAACCGATTGGTTAAGGCTGTGATTCAAATGGCTGAGGTGTCTGGACAGGATGTAAAAGAATCAGTGGAAGAGATGGTGTGGGCTTCTCACACCACTACAGGTGTCTACGTTTAAGTTTCCATTTGAACTGATGAGAGGGAGGATTCCAGGAAGTAAATTGGTACCCTCTTGGATGAAAGAGTGGTTGTCAAGTGGTAGTAAAAGCAAATAAAGACAATGGGATAATGGTAAATTCTCCAAAAGTATGATCAACATTGGAAGATTGATGAAAGGTTTGTCCAAGTTTAAAGGACCTTTCAAAGTCATACAAGTCCATCATTGGCATGTCCTTTTAGACAATGGTGAGAGGTGGAATCGCTGCAGAGTTGCATTGTATGAAAAAGGAGGTGATTGTCCCTTGAAGGATTTGAATAAGTGTAGTGCATACATGCTAATGGGAGACTTTGACTTTGGGGGTATAAGGAGTGATACAAATCCCCAGACTCCAATTGTGCCAAGGACAAGTAAAAAATTACTTTTAGAGAGAGGAGAAGTGTAAGAGACCAGAGACTGCCAGAATATTTGAAAGATTATGTTTATTAATGTTGGCCTCTTCACGCCTAACTCATTATTTGTACTTAATGTGCTAGGATAAATAGGTGTAATGTCATGCAACCTCTAGAAGTAATGACATTGTTTATGAAATTTATTTTGTGTTCCATTTCTTTTTAATCTCTAATATCTCAGCTACACCCTTTTTATTTTATTCTGAATTTGCTCTACTGCTCTTGTGTGTTTGTTATAGATAAGAGAGGGGATGTGATGTATTGAGACTTAAGCTCTGCCTTGCACTATGTCCCTCATGTAGCTTATGACATAACATAACTTATGACAGTGGCAACATTTCTTGTCAGTATCCGAAACGGGAGTGCCAGTTGACAAGGGTAGGGAGCTTCTGCGCTGTCCTGTTGTACATCAATAAAAGCTTCTGTTTCTCAACAAATAGTATCTTCTTAGCGCAACCCTTTACAACACAACCCCTACTGACTGACTTCTTTGGGTTTGCTGCCCTGAAGGGCTGTTGTTGGGGACCACCGGGCGGACCGCCCCGATGCCCCTGCTGCATATTCTCTCTACCTATATGGACACTTGGTGCTGAGGATTGGTGTGGCTCTGTACGGCCTTGATGGTATGGGTATGCCCACAACTAAAAGAGCCCAAGGTGGTGGACCGGGGTAGTGCCGCCAGGATGGGGTGGCTGGCACACCTGGCTGTGGAGATGCACAGAGATGAGACGGGGCACGGTAGCATGAATGCTATACTACAGGCAATCCATGAATCCTTCACAGCACTGGAGCAGATGATCAACACCATAGCAATTGATGTGGGCCTCTCAGGGCAGACCACAGAAAGCTGGCAGACATGGTGGGAAAAACAGTCCACTACAGCTGGCATGAGGCTAACAGTCACCACCCTACAAAATCAGATGGAGAACATGCACCAGGATGTATGGCTACTGTAAGATCGAGCAGAGTGTTGATCCTGCTGTCATTACATAAGGAAAGTGGAACAGCCCAAGCACATCAAGGGTCAATCACCTGAGCTATTTTTAGAGGACTGGCTGCTGAAGGAAATGCTCACCAACACCCAATCTCAAATTTTCATGGTGGAAGAGGCTCACAGGGCCCTGTCACACCCACCGCCCCTCCGCAGCCACTGGTGGCCCGACTGCTATCAGGACAGCAACGAATTTCTGCAGCAGGCACGCAGTCATGACCTGGGACCTTGACAGCCACAAGATACACCTTTTTCCAGATTACCTGTTCAAAAAGAAGCCTCAGCTTCGCAGGGTCTAAACAAATGTTAAGAACTTGAGGCATCACCTATGGACTGATCTACCCCACAAAATTCAGTGTAACCCTGAAAAATAAGACTTTCTTTTTTTCCGGTCCAGAGGAGGTTTGGACTTGGTTGGAGGATCAGGGCCACAATGTCTCTCTGGCTCGGACAACTGAGCAGGATGCTGTCCACACACAAAGGTTTGGAAAACATGCATATGGCCACCTCCCAGAACTCTGTAAAAAGAACACGCGTGGCAGTAAGGGTGGTCCAACATCAGGGCTCAGAGGGACTGCACAGGTAGTGTTGGTGGACACCGCTGGTGTTGGAGGGGCCAGCGACACGTACACATATGAGAGAGACTCAGACACTTCATCACGGGGAGAATGGGACTCCCCACTGAAAGGCCCTGCAGTTACCCCCAGATCTGTGGACGACTTGATTGAATGTACTGATGACCACATGGCCTACCCTATGTCCTGCTTCAGAGGTATGGAATTATGTGGTCCAGGGATAGCCCCTCTCTCTTCTGATTATGGTGGAAAGGACTGGAACACAAATGATCCAGGTGGATGAGGCATGTTGCACCTTGACTTGGGGAAGAGGGTGCAAATACACACACTGCATAATGGTTTACTTCTACTATGCCCCACACTACTATACTATGAAGGCAACCCTACACTTCTATTACCCTGCCTCTATCTGCCACCACCTCATCTCCACTATGAACATGACTTTGGGCCTGATTACAACTTTGGAGGAGGTGTTAATCCGTCCCAAACGTGACGGTAAAGTGACGGATATACCACCAGCCGTATTACGAGTCCATTATATCCTATGGAACTCGTAATACGGCTGGTGGTATATCTGTCACATTTGGGACAGATTAACACCTCCTCCAAAGTTGTAATCAAGCCCTTTGTGCCATGGACAAGCAGAATTTTCTGTCCTGCAATGTTAGAAGGCTAGGCTCCCCGACCATTAGGCACAAGTCTACCCGTTCATATGCAGAACACATATATGTTGCCTGTCTCCAAGAAATGCACATGAGAGACACTGAACTGTGCAAGCTGCCACAGCAATGGTGCAGCCAGGACTATGGAATTGGGTACTCAGTGCATGCAAGCGGAGTTCTGGTGTGGTTTACCCCAGGAGTGCCGATCACAGTGTGACTGACACATACTGACCCAGAAAGCAGATTTATAGCTCCAGAGGTTTCAATAAATGGGAGGCACTCTCCCTTCACTTTCTTGATATGATTTTGCCCTTCCTCCATGGATCCATTGATAGTGTCTGGCTCGATTGAGACCTTCACCTGGTCCTTGATTGTGATGTGGATCGCGTGACTCAACCCTTGCCATCGGTACAGTGCAGCTCACTTACGTGGGAGTTCCAGTAATGGATCACACACTTGACATTTGTAGACCTTTGGTGGGAAGTGTACCCTGAGTATTCCTGTTACTCAGGGACGCATGTGATTGATACTACGCTGAATAGGTTTATGGGATCCTTGGCCTTGTCGTCTGTAGTACAGCCCACTATTCAAAGGTCTGAATACCTCTGCCATACAGTTTCAAACCACAAACCCATCTTATTTAAACTGACATTAGGCAGGCCACTGAAAGCGGTGTCGACTTGGCACCTACACCCAATGATTTATTAGAACCGCCCTTCAAAGCTGCTACAGACAAATGATGGACGGGTTGCTGCAACGCAACTGGACGTCAATAAAGTATTCTTAGATTACTATCAGACAGTGTATGCAGCTAATGGGGCCCCTCAGCCCACCTGACTCACTCGATTACTGTGATTGACACTGTTACCATTGATCCTTTGGATGTGCGGCCATATAGACTACTCTCCCTTCTTCTGACAGAATACATAATACTAGGAAAGGCAATTGTGAACTGACCGCTGCCCTACCTACTGCATCAGGTATGCCTAGACCAATGTGGGGTTATCCCAGGGAGGAATACACATACCAATATCCGTTGGCTGTTCCATTTCATGGAAATGGTGGTTATGGGACAAGAGACCCCACATGTGACTTCCCTGAATGTAGAAAAACCCTTTGATGCACTCCTATGGCCCTACCTATTTGTGGTGCTTCAGGCTCTGGGGATCACCTGGAATATTCTAAAATAGATACAACTATTTTATGTGAGGTGCCTAGCCAGAGTCAGCACCAGAAAGTTTTACTTGAATAAGTGGCAGCTGTATAGAGGCACTCAGCAGAGGTGTCCTCTATCCCCTATTCTATTTGTATTGGCACTGGAACCATTAGTGTGTCTTCTGCTTGAAAGGGGCCCAGAGTGGGAGATCAATGTGGGGAACAGATACCAGGCAGTGGCTTATTATGTGGATGTTGCTCACTGTTCATCAGGGACACAGGAGGTAGTCTGCTCACACTATAATTACTTGAGGAGTTCGGGGAAATGTCAGGCCTGCAATTAGGATAAGTCTTGCTTGTTCCCAGTGCAACCTGCACTGACGTTGTAAGGTCCTTTGTTTTCAGAAGGCCCTCTGGTCTGGGAATTCATTATGTCTAAGCATCTGGGAGTGCACATCTACCACACAGATAGGGACTTGAAGAGAGGTAACTTAGATAAATGTGTTGCATGCATAAGGGATACACTTCTCTTCTGGCATCTCCTTCCACTATCCCCCGTAAGGAAGGGTGGCGATAGTTAAGGCATTTGCTCTCTCTAGACTGTTCTACTTCTTTCTGGCCCTTCCTCTTACCTTATCAAAATCATTCTTCAGGGAACTGAGGTCTTTCATTCTTGGAATCGATTTGGGGGACCCACAGACAACAGCTCTTAATAGAAAAAGCTTTGAGCCCCCTGGCCATGGATGGTACTGGCGTCCCCAATGCATAAATATATTATATTGCAGCTCAACTGGATTGGGTGGCACACCAGCTGATGATGGAAGCATACCTGGAAAGATAAGATCTTTTGAACATACTGAATATTATGAGCCTTATTACAACTTTGGAGGACGGTGTTAATCCGTCCCAAATGTGACGGATATATAACCTACCGTATTACGAGTTCCATAGGATATAATGGACTCGTAATACGGTAGGTGGTATATCCGTCACACTTGGGACTGATTAACACAGTCCTCCAAAGTTGTAATAAGGCCCTATATATCTCCTGACACCTTAAATCAAAAAATAAAACCGACCACGCCATGCCCCAAGGCATTACAAACAATAAATATATGCTGGTACACATACTCTAAAAAAGTGGACACAGGGACGCTCTTCTCCCCTGAACTTCCAATCTGAATGGTGTCGGCCATAGCTAAAGTGGAGAATAATCACAGAAGTCTTATACAGCAAAGAGGAACTCCTTACTTTCTAGGCCCTGATGGGGGATTGTGGGATACATGGTGGGCAGTTCTTACTATACGGAGTAATACGGACACCTATGGTTGACACATGGGGAGAAGGAACAGAGAAACCAGCTAGAGTGGAAGCCTTATCTACATTACTGACACACAAGGAAAACAGGGAGGCGCAACCTGTATGCACAGAGTGCTGGCCCCAGTGTTTCATGCCCCAGTGGAGCACTGAAAGATAAATGGGAACATAAGATAGGTTAAGATACCTCCATCAAAAAATTGGAAACAATATTGGAATATACAAAGGGAGAAAATAGGAACCCCTGATTTAAGTATACCCAACTTAACAATCTCCATTGCACATAGCTGTCCATAGCCTGACTAGCCAAAATTTACCCTACGCTGGCAGCCAGATGCTCTCGCTGCCAGGTGGACAATGCAGATTTCTTTCCCATATGTGGGCTGTCCCCACATATAAACTTACTGGAAGGCCATGACTGATCTCTTAACAGGCAGACAATGCCTGTAATCATAACAGGGTGCCTACTGGGCGGAGTCACAAGACCCAAGAAAGCTAAACACACATTTCAGTTCCTCAACCTTTCCTTACTTTTAGGCAAATGTAATCTAGCAATGAGCTGGAAGGCCACTATTGTCCCACTAATTGCAAAATGGCTGCAGGAATTAATATATTGTTGCACCACTGAAATCAAGGTCATGACACTCATTCACTATCAATTAGGCAAAGGCACACTATTTGGGGAATGGGGCACGCTCCTGCTGGCTTTACAAGCAAAGTGGGATGACAGACTGCCATAAACTGTGCACCAAAAACTAACAAATACCTATATCTCCGGACCTGGGTAACGGCGTGCTTGCGGGCATATGCAGATCACTACTTCCTGCCTCTGAACGTGATAATGGGGGGGAGATTTATCTGCTCATTATGGAATACTGGACTAATTGGTGACACAGGGGAGGGGGAAGGGGTGTCTTCAGATAGTCTCTGGACATCCAGATCTGGGAGAGAGGCATGCACTATATGATGAGGCACAGGCAGTGGCACAGGCAGTGGCTGAGGCATTGGATGTCTGGAGCAGAAGAGACTTTTAGGTAGTGTGGTATCATCAGCATATTGGTCAATCTTGATGTTATCTTTGAGCAGAGTCCCCAAGGGAATCCACAAAGGGGTGTCTTGTTTAGCTAGATGAGGGAAATTAAGGTGGTCATTACAACCTCAGCGGTCTTTTTACAAGACCGCCGAGGGACCGCCGTGATGAAGACCGCCAGTGCAGGCGGTTTTCCGCCCGGCGCATTATGACCGCTGGCAACCCTCTGTCCTTTTCCGGACGGAGAGCCGCCAGCAGCCATACTGGCGGACGGCTGGGAAGTGGAGGTAGCTCCACCTCCACCGCCCGTCAACAGAACACCGTCCACCGAATCATGTCCAGTGATTCGGCGTGGCGGTGTTCTGTTGACGGGGTGCTGGCGGCGGAGCTGCCCCCATGGATCCTGTCCCCTCCCGGAGGATCAACGGACCAGGTAAGTTGATTGTTCGTTAGGGGAGAGGGGTGTGGGGGTGTTGTGTGATGTGTGGGTGCATGGGGGTGTGCGTGTCTGTATGTAGAGGGGGTGTGTGAGTGCGTGTATGCATGCGGCGGTGTTGTGTGTTTGGAAATTAGTGCATGTCTGTCTGTATGGATGTGTGCGTGTATGTCTGAATGTGGGTGTGTGCGTATGACTGTGTGTGTGGCTGTTGGCATGTATGTTGGTGTGTGTGCGGGTATGTGTGTTGGTGGTGCCTGCGTGCGTGTTGGGTGTGAATGTGTAATGTAATGTTGGGGGAAGGGGTAGGGGGTGTAGGGGAAGGACTCGGGGTGGGGGAGACCCCTATCAGTGCCAGGGAAGTAATTTCCTGGCACTGATAGTGCTCACCGCCATGGATTTCATGGCGGTCAGCCGGGTCATGATACCGCCGGTGGTATTGTGACGACCGCCGGGCTGGAGACCCTGGTCTCCAGCCCAGCGGTCGTCGCCGCCCTGGCGGTCGGATCGGAGAAGTGGTGGATGACCATGGCGGTAACCGCCATGGTCATAATTCCAAAAATTTACCGCCAGCCTGTTGGCGTTAAGACCGCCGCTTCTCCGACAACCACCAGGGTTGTAATGAGGGCCTAAGTGTTTCATTTCATGGAAGCTGCAATCTGTCTAGAAGTGGAAAGGTACCTGTAATACCGGGGATCAAAATGCTATGCATCTGAGCTTACTGGGATGGTACATAATCGTTTGTTAAATGGATACTGTGATATTCTGCCTTCCTTTGACTGTATCATACCTAGACTGCAAAAATATGATTGTATCTTGTAGTTGATAATTGGTATAAGGACAATGATGCATGTCTATCATATTGAAAATCTAATAAAGAGTTATGAAAAAAGAACCTTAAAGGTCCAGCAGAACAAACTAGTTGAATCCAACTTTGTCAATTAATGTTCTCAACACGGAGGTTTGGAAATGTACAAGATAGATTACCATGCTAATCTAGAACTAATGCTCATTACAACAAAATATTACAGTGATATTCAACACCTTACCCAACAGCGTAACAATGTGGCAGGCTGTTAAAAGAGCAGGTGTTGTCCATAAAGTGCCTGTGCCGAGCACTGGAAATAACTAGGTCAAATTAAGCACTGGTCTTCAGACAGGATTATCAAAGTCTTTATTCTCTATTCTCCTTTCTCCCTTCCCCTTTTCTCTGTGTTCTGTATGAATAATATTACATATAACATCATGGAACCATTTTAGGTCATAGCTAAAAACAATGATAACATTTTTAACATTTTTTTTAAATGAATGGCTTGCCAAGTCTTGAAAGGCTAATAAGATCAAATTAGATAAATGAAACTCATATAAAAAATGAAGAAATTGACCTATTTATCTTTTATTGAGAAGTTAATGATGAATGAGAGCAGGCACCCAGTAATCATAACAAATAGAATGATGGAACATAAAACCTACATTTCAAGTGTGAGTATAATAAAAAAAAAGAAGAAATAAATAGGGTGCATATGGAAAATGGAAGACGTGTGAGCATTAGCAGTGGGGAAATATGGAATCTTATTCTAAGAAGAGTTGAAATATTGGTAATACCCATCACAGTAGTGAACAAGGTATAAGGTAATAACAGAAGAAACATGAGGTGACATTGCCAGTCAAGTTTATTGGAAACAGAGCCATGTAAAGATAATTCTACCGAGTAGGATAAAGGGATGCAAGGTCTGTTCCTGAGGAAAAACACATTGCATAGGTTCCAATAAGGAGGGATTTTTCAACAAGTGATTGATGAAGTCTGTTAGAAAAATATAAAGTTGTATAAGAACTAATCATACATTTCCACACCAAATATGTGTCTGCAATGCATGGTTCACACTCATACACTGGCACCACCTCTATTTTCTTACTTTCAGCAGAGCGACTGCCCTGACACCTACACTAACCTTCAGTTTTGATGCATAGAGGCTCTTTTTAGTGACATTATCTGCCACACAGATTAACAAATTCTCTTGCACAAGTCTTATGAGTACTTTCTTTCAAATGCCCATTTAGCCACAGACATAAGTGGAGTGGAAGGGCTTGTCTAAGGTCTAGTCTTTTTTGTTTAAAGAGAAATTATATTTTCATATTATTTCTTGTATATGGACTGATGCACAGTACAGAAACAATTAACAGTGTTTTTATATTAATCTTTTGTACTAAGCAGAGTTCACTGATCTACATTTCAAATTAGAGGAAAGTTGACAAATTACCATGAAAATTGAGTTGCAACATAATCTTTAACAAGGTAAATAGAAACAGGCTACTTCCACCTGACTGCGCAGCACTGAATCTCGCCAGAGAAAAGGGACAGAGAAGGGGAAGGAGTGAATCTGTGTAAAGATAACAAGAAATCTAAAAATGTAAATAGAATTTGAACAGAGTTCTATCATATTTTTGCATTACATCTCCAAAGAGCATCTCATCGATTTTTGATAAAGGTCCTTACACTACCAGACGACTTCATGTAACCTGAACACAACTTTTCCAGTTTTGGGATTTATCTATATGAATCTATGTTTTTTGATTTCAGTTGAAATGAACCAAAAGTGCTCTCCAAGGCCTTAGATTGAGCTTGCCTCCTGTTTTCTGAAGTCTCATAGCCAAAAAGACTTCACCTCTTCAGGAAACTCATTGTGCATCGAAAACTGATGGACCGCCTGCCAAAATCCACGCAAAGCCTGCATTGCGACAGAGAAATCGCCGCGTAGCCGCCCGGAATGACGCAACCTGACTTCCTGAATGGAAATTCGACGCAGCACCTGCCTTGCGACCGAAAATTTGATGCATCGCCTACTGGATTGATATAGCACCCGTGCCTTCTTCCAGTGCATCAAGGAGTTTCCCTGCATCGTTCCTGGGTGTCAAAATATCCCCGCATCGCAGTGCGGAGCCAAGCATGGAAAGAAACAACGCATTGTCAGTGCCGTGTCGGAAAATCCAACACACACCTTATTTTCCCACGCATCTCCTCCGCTGTGGTCCTCATGCATAGTTATTTTTTACGCACACCAGGTACTGTGTGTAACAAAGAGACAACTTGTTATTTTTAAGGAGTAAGACTCTTTTTAACCTTTTAAAAGTGATATTTCAACTTGTGTTTATTAGATCTTTGTTGTTTTGACCTTATTTTATTCAGACAAATATTGTCTATTTTTCTAAACCTATGTGGTGTATTTTTGGGGTGTTTTCACTGTGTTACTGTATGATTTACTGCACAAATACTTTACACATTGCCTTCGAAACTAATCCTGACTGCTCAGTGCCAAGCTACCAGAGGGTGGGCACAGGATAATTTGGATAGTGTGTGACCTACCTTGACTAGCATTGTTGTCCCTGCTTGGGTGTATACCTCTGCCAACTAGAGACCCCATTTCTAAACCAGGCCATCTTTGTTTTTTTGGCAATGTGTTTTTAGATGGTGAGGATGGTGCCCAAGGTGAATGCAAGTAATTTTGCATTTGGTGAAATTGAGCTTCAGATGCCGTCAGGGTTCATGTAACTGAGCCAGAGGTGGTCTATTTCTTGCTTGCTACTCTTGGTGATAAGAGCAATTGAGCTTCAGATAGTCTCTGGAAATCCAGATCTGGGAGAGAGGCATGCACTGTATGATGAGGCACAGGCAGTGGCTGAGGCATTGGATGTCTGGAGCAAAAGAGACTTTTAGGTAGTGTGGTATCATCAGCATATTGGTCAATCTTGATGTTATCTTTGAGCAGAGTCCCCAAGGGAATCCACAAAGACATTGTAGATGACAGTAGACAGTGTAGAAAAAGTGCTTCTGCATGTAATAGGGATCTTTTGGGACCTAGAGGTGTCCATGTGAACATACTGGTGTCAAATGGAAAGGCAGAAGGAGAACCACTGAAGGACATTGCCAGTAAATCCCTTTTGAGATTTCAGGGTGTGCATGAGGGTGGGATGGTTGACTGTGTAGACGGCAGATGAGAGGTCCAGATGTCGTCTGGAGGGAGTTATCTATGAATTGCAAGTTAGCAATATCTGTGCTTCAGCATGAACTGAAGCCAGGTTGGGAGCCATGCATCCTCGTAGTTACATATCTTCCCTGTGAAGTTCTGTATCATCCTGTGAACAGAACACGTGATAAGATTTATTGATCTGCAGCTTCTGAAATTGCCTGCCAATTAAGAATTATTTTCAATTTGCCTAGTACTCTGAAGAGTAGGGACAATGCATGAGTTTCAAACACTCTGGCAAAATCACATATTTGCACGTCACCTTGAGAGCAGGCTACATTCCACATTCAACAATGTGAGTGATGGAGCTGAACTGTTGTTCAGCTGGTGACAAGCTGGCACAAGCCACTGCCATGCTTCAGTAGGATGGTATCTAGACAGAACACGCCATGATCTAGTGAAAGCACACGGCAATTACTTCTGTTTATTCGTCCCAGCTGTACACCATGAACAAAATGCAGTGTTTAAACATGAGGTAAGGCTACCTGCGTGGCAGCGGCTCCTCCCAACTCTTCCAATCTGTCCGTCAAATCCTCCAGCTCTCTGCTCAGGTCCGACCTCTGCTTCTCGACCTGGAGAATAACAAGTATTAGCAGCAATCATAATACTGGAAGCGGACAACAAAGTGCGCTCAAGGGTACTGCACTCTTGACTGATAGGACTGACAATTAGAACACGCTCGGGTAGTGACAATAATTGAAGCTGCAGGTGCTCATTAGGTTTTTTCGTTTAATGTGTTTATTTAAGTTTATAATGACCTAAATGTAACCATAAAGACATCATAACATATTCACACATACAATAACATGCCCCAAGTACTTGTTCAGTTGAACCATCTTCAAATCTTCGCCATTACGGTGCAATTCATGATCACCCCCCAAGTGGCCTGCTCATGTATCTGACAAACATGTGATATCAGATAAGGCTATGATCTTGCATGGGATTGTGTACAAACCTCCTGTTTGTTGACAAATGAGTGACTTTTTGAGCACTATACACCTCAGATACAATACCATGGTGTTAAGAAGAGATCTTGAATATATGTGACTTTTTCCAACATCAGAGTTTATTTTTTGTTGTTTGTATATATTTTTGAAAAGGTCTGCTTTCACCACCAAGGTAGCAGATTGTGGTTCAAGTAGCAGTCAATATACTGTCAGAAACCCGAAGGGAATTTCCACTGAATGGCAACACACCTTTTAGAACAGGGAGGGTACAATACTGCAATACATATGTACTAAAGTTAATTTCCTCACTTGACCCAATTGTACCTTCTTTGGCATGGTTCTGACTCTTTCCTGGAAAGGTCTTTACCCTCAGCTGCAGCACTTGGAGTGGGGATGTCTGTTCTCTGGAAACCTAACATGGCCCATTACTAGTGAAAGCGCAAGAACGAAGAAATACCCTTAAATCTGCAGAAATATGAGAATAAGAAACTTTAACTGTCTGACAGCACCTTTCTGTCGTTTGTACCACTTCCTCAGAGCTGAGGCAGTCATGAGCATCTAGGCAGTTTCCCTGATCCTTTGCTACTTCCCCCTACTTCACTGTCCTTTTTGCAATATAAACGAGAGGACCAAAGGAGAAACTATGTTGATTTCATATTAAAGTTTTGATTTGCAACTGTAACAACGGCGGGTGAGTAGCCACAGTTCTGGCCACATTACTTACAGGGAGAGGAGGGTGAAATTTAAAACAAATGTTTTATTAGAAAAATTAAAGATAGCTGACAATGAAAAGCAAGTTTTTGAAGTAATGTTGTTTTACATGCCAGTAAGATACCTTATTGGCAGATTTCTTTTGGCTGGCAACAGATCCTGCTTGCAGTGCTGTTCTTGGATATAATTAAAAATCACTTTCAAAGCCACGTTACCTTAAAATATGTTAATGAACAACAGGCATAAAACGATATCCTGTTTTTACATAACTGCTGCTTCCACTGTAACTGGATGATTTTGATTTTATGTTGACAATGTCTACAAAAGAAGAATCGCTTGTAAGTCTAAAGTTTAATGTCGATTCTTTAGAAGGAGTTATTGGTGAATCATGAGAAGAAATACGTTAAAAAGACTTGTCGAATTAGGGTTACATGCTGTAAGAAGCTTACACATTAGCACAAAGGAGTTCGAAGGCAAAGTAATTGGATAGAAATGCAGTAAGCACATTGGATGTACTAAGGACTGAAAGAAAATATGACGGGATAATGAGCCAAAGGGAGGGCAATTCCCGTTCGCTCTGCGACTAGAAAGCAGATTGTATGGCTTAGTGCCCACTTACACTTACTACACACATAGGTTGGAGGAGGAGACTCAAAGAGATAACATATGGCCATGAGATCACATCTTCTTTAGTAAAGTTGATGGATGCAAGAGCAAAAAACAACAAAGGGGTATTAAATGTAACCACTATTCTCAACAAAGGTAGTAAATCTGTGTGTTACTTACACTGTGGGGATTATTTATAACCTGACAAAGAAATATACATATGTGTGACTGCCCATATATATCTATGTCATGGCAGCAAAAATAAATGTGACCCAATAGCACATCCTCTTTAGAAAAATTGTATCAATAAACATGAATTCACATATCTATTACTACAGTACAAATGTCAAATTCGGGTATATTCCTGCAGTACAGCAAACGTGACATGACAAAAACACGTTTTACTGCCTTACATATTGCATTGAACAATTACTTTTGTTCTTAGTCATTTTAACATGCATAACCTTTTACACCTCCATGCGAGACCAACTCATCTTTGTACATGGGGTTTGTCTCTGCCTTTGATCCCTTGTCCCACTCAAGAGAAATTCTAGTTTGTCCATGTCCAGTGGCAATAATCAGTCCTTGTCAGAGTATGTCCAGCTGCAGCTCTCTGGCAGGGAGCTTTGGACTTGCATGAGCTTCTGGAAATCCACAAAGTGAATGCCGACAGGCGGCGTGGCTAGGCAGAGAGTGGAGTGAGACTGAGGGCTCCAGAGCTCCGGTGCACTCGGCCCCATCCAACCCCATCCTGACCATGCTGTCGCAGGGGGCTACCCCATAGACCCCTCTGCCTGTAAGCAGGACCCCCTTGATGGTAGCTGGCAGCTAGGGAACGCCACTGATCAGTGTAAGTGAGACCCAGGCAATGGACGCATGAAAACCTAAAATGGCGACCGGTGCCTAGGCAGGTCCTGGCATCGTTTGAGAAATAACGTTGCAACAGGGTGATCGCAAGCCCTGGAGAGTGTGGTTGCTCCCCAGCGTGCCTGTACAGGGCTGGACTGGCACTGGGGGCCCTGAACTGAAGTGGGGCCACGCACGGATACTGTAGGGTGCCCTGCCCCTGATCCTGATGTAATCGAGCCATGGCCTCGCCGCCCCCCCCAGAGGTGAGGTGGAGACCCGATCAGCCAGGAATCGCAGTGCACAGGCAGCACGCCTGTCTGGAATCCCAGGCCGTGACCCCAGAGCTGTCGGACATAGAAATCAGCACATGGGTGCCCTGAGATCTGCGGCTGCATGATCACCTAAAGTGGCGGCCGGTGCCTAAATGAGGTCCAGAGCCATGGAAGAACTCATGTTGCACTGGGGAGATAGCACTCCTTGGAGGGTGAGGCTGCTCCCTAGAATACCTGTGCTGGACAGAATTAGCGCTGGGGGCCCTGGACTGCTGTGGGGCTGAAAGATGGGAAGGCGGGGCGCCCAGCTTCTGGACCTGGAGAGATCGAGCCGTGGCCTCGGCAGCTGGCCCAGAAGCTAGGTGGGAACCACAGTGCCTGGGAGCTATGAGAGTATAGACATTGCATGAAGGATGGTTGCACACTGGAGGGTGAAACTGCTCCCCCTGCACAGATACTTGGACTGAGCACTGGGAGCCCAGAATGGATGAGGATCTGGCACATAGACTGACGGGAGGCGGACCCCTGGCTTCGGGGGAGTCAGTCCGCGGTCTCAGTGGAGGGACCGGCGACCTTGCAGCACCTTGACCTGTGGGCGATTAGCACTGGGCCTGCTGCTGGTGGGTGCACAGTGAGATGGAAGCGACCCGGCAAAGGGAGAATGGCAGTCTGCAGAGAGACTTGCAATAATCGTAATATCATCAAACAGATCCCCCTGTTCCTTGGAGATGAAGATGGCGTGGAGGAATTAGAGGTGAGGAGGGGAAGAGACAGTCTATGCCTGCAAGGGGCCTAATATACAGTGACTGTTCAGTGGTGAGGTGGCCATCAGGGCCCCTCTGCGGGTCTTATATGCTTAGTCCATTTACCCCTCTATGGATGTCCTGAGTAGAGTACTGGATTAGCAGTGGCAAAAGGTGGGAGTGGAGGTGTTTGGGAATCCCTACCACTTGGCACAAAAACCTGAATTCACAGCTTGCTCCCATACTTCATGACTATTAGAAATGGGGTTTCTGGTTGGCTAGGGTATGCACCTAAGCCAGGCAGAGCCCACCCATTCTAGTCAGAGCAAGGGAGTTACACGTCCAAGATATCCCCTGCTCTGCCCCTTGGTTGCTTGGCATGAGCAGTCAGGCCTATCCCAGAGGCAATGTGTAAAGCGTTTGCACAACACACACAACAAACGTGACGCACTATCCCCACCACAAAGGAAACACAACACCAAGCTATATGAAAATATACTGTATTGTACACAACGCAATCAGTAATACCCTGCCATGTTGCAAGTGTCAGAACATTACCATAGTTACTCTGCAGAACCAGCAGTAGTCACATCTAACACACAGGTTACTTAATATTCTGCAAAATAAGCAGTAGTCAGGAATCACATTACAAACGAAATACACTTGTCATAAAAGTAACATAAATGCCTATACCAAGAGCATTATAAAACATATGGCAAGTGAAAAAACACATATTAGCATGTCATGCATATAACAGGAACATGAGCACATATATGCAACTCATCATCATTAAAACATGTAAACATATAAATCATTAATGTCCACCACAGGAACATTATGAATCATGTGTCCTTTCAAAGGTACCTGTTTGTCCTGATGAAAAAGTACTCCTAGTGCCAAGAAGAAGACAAACAGGGCCCCCAGCGCTCCATTGCTCAAAACTGGTGCCTTCCAGTAATTTTTGGAGGGAGATGGGGTGACACGCACCCATTCCTACTTTTATATCAGGCCCCTCCTGGGACCCGTGATCTCTGGGGCTCGGTGGCACGGGATAGCCTCCGATGAGGCTTCTACATCGCTTGCCCTTCACGAGGATATTAAAATTGGGCCCCATCTGGGGCCCGTGTTCTCTGGGGACCTTCCCCAAGGCCTCAACCGGCCCTAGAAAAGAGGGGGGCAAAGCCAGCAAACTACAAGGGGGCCCAGTGACAACCGGGCCCCCCTGGCCGAAGGACGGGAGCTTCCTGCTCCTTAGGCAGCGACTGGGAGGGAGGGGGTCTCATCCCTGCCTTCCTCCCCCATCCTTCCATCTATCCAGCCCTGGGGTGTTCAGACGGGCCTCCGTTGAGGCTCCTCTCCCGCCCGGAGCCGTCGGCAGTCCACTCGCCTGCACCCAACCTGTGCACGAGTGTAGATCCGGCTCCCGGGCCGCAGCGGTGGGCAGACACCAAAGCAGGGGCCTGCTTGTGCCCCGAGGGCACTCCTACGGACGTGCTTTGCCCCAGGGGCACGGTAGAAGCACAACACTCACACTTACTGGAAGCAGCCCGCCTGGGCTGCGGCAGTGATTCTGGACATCGGCACAGCGCTTAGGAGCACAGGGGCATGCTCAGACAGCCTGGGTCGCTGCGCTGATTCTTGGCAACAGATAGCGCTCTTGAGCGCTGGGGAGGCAGTTCCTTGTCCACCAGACTGCGCTTTCAGAGTGCACTGCAAATCGTTAGATGAGTGCTCCTCCAGGCGCTAGATCCTTGATGGGAAAGTGCAGTTCCAAGCACTAAACGAGGGAGAAAACACTTGAAGCCAACCGTTGCAGGGGTCAGGGGCCACGGCACCCTGCCCCGGGGGGACAACGGCAAAAAGAGAGCACATGATGGCAGGGCCCAGCAGCAGGCCAGCACAAGATGGATGCAAACAGTTGGCAGTTCCTCCTAGTGACCCAGCAGGTCACAGGTCAACACAGCAGGAGCAGTCCATGGCAGTTCCTGGTGAGTTCCTCCAGCATTCTGTGTCCAGTTCAAAGTGTCACCAGTGTCTCCCAATTGTGGGGAAATCTCCCCTGAACTTATACTCAGTCTTACAGTGTGTTTGCAAAGAAGGGGATAGGAGGTTCCAACTAGTTACAACTGGTTCTGGTAGTGCCCCCTCTCTCCTCCAGCACAGGCTCCAAACATCAGTTGGAGATAAACAACCATATTGTGTGAGGCCAGGGCACAGCCTTTACAAATGCAGGTGCCTCTCCCTTCTCTCAGCCCAGGAAGACTATTCAGTATGCGGATGCACCTCTGTGACACCTCCACTCTGCCTGTGTACAGGCTGTCTGAAAAGTATGCACAAAGCCCACTATCACTCTGCCCAGACGTGGATTGGAGTCAAGCTGCAAAACACCAGAGTCATAAGCACAGAGAAATGCTCACTTTCTAGAAGTGGCATTTCTTTAACAGTATTAAAACACCCACTTACACCAGTAAGCAGCATTCCTCACTACCATTACAGTAATACCAAACATGCCTACGCTACCCCTCATAAATCAGACAATACCGCCTAGACATAAGGCAGGGCATTTCCAATGTAATCCTATGAGAAGGCAGCACACACAGCAGTGAGAAACCAAATAGGCTGTTTGTCACTATCAGGACAGGCCACGCTACCTTTCTCATGTCCTGTCTTCTACATACATAGCACCCTGCCCATGGGGCTAGCTGGGTCCTACCGTAGGGGTGACTTACATGTAGTAAAAGGGGAGTTCTGGGTCTGGCAAATAAATTTTGATGCCAGGTCCCTGTGGCAGAAAACTGTGCTAGCAGGCCTGAGACAGGTTTGAAAGGCTACTTCAGTGGGTGGCGCAAGCAACGCTGCAGGCCCACTAGGAGAATTTTATTTACAGGCCCTGAGTATAGAGATATCACTGCACAAGGGACTTACAGGTAAATTAAATATGCCAAATAGGTATAAGCCAATCATACCAACTTTAGAAGGGAGAGCACCTGCACTTTAGCACTGATCTGCAGTGATAAAGTGCTCAGAGTCCTAGAACAAACAGCGAGAGGTCAGAAAAAATAGCAGGAAGGAGGCAAAAGGTCAGGGGATGAACCTGCCACAAGGGCCAGGTCCAACAATGACCACTTAAAGAGGTGGGCCTGGCCCCTGGTAGACTGCACAAAGGTTCTGCACTGATGGGACCCGAACACATGAAATTGCAAATCGCTGCCTTTGAGCACTACATATTAGAAGGGGACCTGGCCCACCCTCCTCTATCGCAGAAATGACCCACCACTAGGAAACCCAGTAAAACTTGGGGCCGCCTGCTGGGCTAGTTGCAGATTAGAAAAATCTAAAGTGCCTGGGATTTGGCAGCAAGAGACTCAGGATCGCAATGGGCAAGTCTCTAAAAAAAGGGACAGGGACCTGGGGGGCTCCCAGCACACAGGGGCTTCTGGCAGTTGCTCGTAACAAACACCGCCAACAATGATGGTGGCAGCACCCTCCGCCCCCACACTTCAAGACGTACTACAGGCCATAGGGGCATCCAGAGAGGCCCTAGAGGTCAAAATTGACACACTTGGCATTGATTTGGGTCTTTTGCACGATGACCACTGTTGCTTAGCAGAGAGGGTCACTGCAATTGAGAGAGAGCTATCCAAGACAACCTCTGCGGTGGCAATAGTGGTGGACTTGGTGGAATCTCACCTAACTAGAGAGCAGAGCAGATGAACCAGAGAACATAGCACACTGCAATAATATCAGGGTGGTGGGGCTCCCCGAGAAAATCAAAAGCTCAGAAATAGTGCGGTACTTGGCAGATTGGCCCAGGCGTGAGGTAGCTCCCAAGGGCATATCCCATTCTTTGCCTTAGAGTGGGCCCACAGGGTACCGGCTCAGTCCTTTCCCCTGGGCGCTCCCCTGAGGCTGGTGGTGGCATGATTGCTTCACTTTAAGGATCAAGATTACATTCTACAGCAGGCGCGATACAAGGGAATCTTGTAGTGAAGAACAATAAAGTTTCAATATTTCCCGACTTTTTGGGAGAAGTGAAGCGCCAAATGGCTGTATTCACCATAGTGAAGAGGAAACTCCTGGAACTGGGGATAGCGTATTCCATGCTGTTCTTGCACGACTCCGAGTAGTGACACCAACAGGGGTGCAGTTTTTTTCTGCCCCCCAGGATGGATGGTCCTGGATGGAGAGGCAGCCTTGCCCAGGCCCGATCGACCTACCCCGAACACAGAAGAGGAAATGCTGACCCCACTCTTGACGAAGGAGACCGGCTGCACTGGCTGGACCTCCCACTGAAGAGGAAGTGTAGAGAAAGCATTGGAAGGTGGTAGCTGCGGTATCATTACTGGGGGGGTTGTTGCCAGGCCCTTTGTCCCCAACTCAGGGAGCGAGCGAAAAGAGATCTGAGCCTCACAGTGAGTCCCTTGCCTCAATACCCTCCAGTGTGAGTCTCCCGGTGGTCACACTGGGAACTGCAGATGAACTCATCTAGTAGACTATTCCTGTGCCACAGCAGGCACTTACCCAGAAACGCTGGAGTTGACGGAAAACTCTATTCCCACATTGCCTGTTGTCGGTAATGCAATAGGTATCCCCAATGGATAGATTACTAATGTTTTTTCTATGATAAGTGTTATTGGGGTCAGGTGGGTGCCTGAGATGCCCGGAGACAAGTGGTGCGAACTCCCTGAATGATCACCCCATGGAAACCTTAGCCTGAGCGTTAGAAGGCATGAAAATGGTTGATTATTGCTTGTTTCATAGTTTGGGCGAATGGGTCACGCCACTTGTCCTGGGGATTGGGAGTTGGGAAGAGTTTATTTTAGTTAAAGAGGGGACTGCTTTATGCCCCTTATGCCTGCTACATATTTGACTTGCTGTGATGAGGGTGCCCCTGGAGATGGTATCAGAACCCCTGTAACTGCCTGCACATCACACAATACACTCCAGATGGCTCACTAACCTGCTTTTAAGGTACTAACATGGAATATCACAGGGATGCATTCAATGAGCAAGCGCCATAAAGTATTCCTATATCCCACTAGAAGAGGGCTCCATATAGCCCTGCTGCAGGAGACACACCTGGATGCCAAAGTGTGGCGTGCCCTTCACTGCAGATGGAGAGGTCAGGTCTACTGCACTACCTACTCAGCTTACGCACAGGGGTCCTTATATAGATCAAACCAGGGGTACCTTATCAGCATGTCACTCCCATCACAGATCCCTTGGGGCGGTACGTCATAATCATTGGAAGACTAGATCGTTGGGAGATAGTGATGGGGAGTATATATGGCGATACCATTGATCAATCAGGGTTTCTAATGTCCCTTTCAGAGCCCCTGGCCCAACACTTAATGGGATCTGTCCTGCTGGGTAAAGACTTTAACTGTATCTCTGATACAACTATAGATAGATTGCATCCCCCACTGCAGGACTCCCCAATTATGTGAACTGCTGGAGCATTCCGAACCTGGCAACAGGAATGGGGCTAGTCGATTCTTGGTGAACTCACCACACAGGGGGCAGAGATTACTCTTTTTTTTCTCCATTACATGACTTACATGTACGACTGGACACATTCCTGTGCTCCCCAGATATTCATGAAATGACACATTTGACTGAATAGCTGACCAGAACAATCTCGGACCTTAATCCCTTACTATTAGGACTTCCAACCCCTGGTGCCCACATGGCGACTCAAGCCGGATCTCCTGGAAGATCAGGTTTTCAAGGACACCATTAGCACTGACATAACAGCTTATTTGGAGGTAAATGAGGGATCCACGGACTCAAGACTTTTAGAGTGTGATGCCTTTAAGGCAGTGATTAGAGGACAATGCATTTCGACAGCCAAGGGAGTCCACCACATGTTACTCCATGACATAGAGAAAGCAGAGCAAGAGTTGCAAACACTAGAGCAGTGGTGCCCAGATGACCCTGATCTCCAGACATTAGTCATAGAGGCCAGAGAGAAAGTGGCAGTAGAGGTTAAAAGGATGTGCTGCTATGATCACAAAGCATATGTAGTGTTACACAAGTGGGGGGCGATCGAGCAAGCTCCCTCTTGGAGTGATTGGCAAACCTAGTGAAAAGAAGGTCAGTCATAGTCGAATTGCGTACACCCTTAGGCAATTAATAAAACAATGTTGCAGCTATTATGCAGACCTATACACAAGCAAAGTTTGGTCGTCTATGACAGACATCAAGATTTCTTATAATATCTCACCCTCTCATCACTATTGAATCAAGAATCGGAGCCCTTGGGACAAGCAATCATGCTTTAAGAGGTGCAATCGGCCATCACAAGAATAGTACGAAATAAGACATCGGGACTGGATGGTCTTTTGGTTGAATTTTACTCAACATATATGGCAACATTAGGACCAAGAAGTGTCAACATGTGTACGAGGAGGCCGAGAAATTTGGGACTCTCCCCTCGTAGGCTCGGGAGTCCCTTATCATTCCTTTCGTGAAACTGAGAAAACCAGCCACCAAAATAGCCTCCTATTGACCTTTGTCAATGCTGTGGATGGATTACAAAATACTAGCCACACGCCTACTACGTCATATGCCTCACCTGATCCATCGCAATCAGGTGGGGTTAATTCCCGGACGACATACAGCCTTTAACATACATCGGCTATTTTCACTACTCGATGATGATACTTACGATAAGAATAGTGCCGTGGTTTTCACTGTAGATTTTGAGAAAGCTTTTCCTAGCTTAGAATGGCCGTACCTATATGAAAGGTTACTCAAATTTAGCCTTGGCGAGTACTTCATAGCCTGAACCCAATTAATATATGCCATGCCGTAAGCATGAGTCCGCACGGGCAGAATCATTTCAGAAGATTATAGGGTGGAGATGGGAACCAGGCAGGGTTGTCTGCGCTTTCCCCTTCCCTTTGCCCTCGCCATCGAGCCGCTCGTGTGTCTGGCTCCAGCGGGAAATGCCTATAAAGGCTTGAGGGCGGGGGTGTAACCATTATATGGCTCTATATGCAGATGATCTCCTGCTATTTATGAGGGATGCAGAGGATGCCCTTTGAGGAGCAAGGTGCCTAATGGACCATTTTGGTTAAATATCAGAGCTCAGAGTTAACTGGGGAAAGTCCAGTCTCTTCCCTATGACAGCTGACTGGGCGGCCCCTCCAGACCTTAGTGGCCTACAGTGGGAGCCACACTGCCTGGTTTACCTGGCAGTGCAGGTGTATCATGATCAAGTGGACCTTATGAGGTGAATATGGGGGGAGCAATGCAAGAGTTCCCCAGCAACATGACCTTCTGGGAATCGTTACCCCTCTTGGTAGCAGGACGTGCTGCCCTATTAAAAATGATCACTCTACCCTGATGACTTAATTTTTTTGTCACTCTCCCAATATGGATTCCGAATGCTTTCTTGAAGGAGCTGAACTCGTTGAATGCTGGCTTCCTATGGGGATCTGGCAGATGAAACCTGGCACTTGCAGAGCTTCAGAGGCCTGAAGCTGACGGGGGACTGACCGTCACCAACTTCGAGGCATATTAACTGTGGGCAGTTGCAATGGCTGACTCAATGGATACCCAACCGCACATTGCCAGACAGAGGAGTCACACCCTTTAATCCAGACTGCCAGTCCTTCGCCAAGATTGTGCTCCACCTCGGCCCTACCTCTACTTCCAACACCACTGGGTTAAAGGTACTGTGCAGCTGCTGGATGCAATATCTCTGCAGGCTGAGTTGTGCAATACCATATGCCCCTGAGATCTCAATGCAATTTTTATCAGTACTACCTCATGCAGGAGATTGGAGAAGTCTCTCTAGCTGGATAGAGGTGGGAGTAATTTCCATGGGAACCTTGTTCAAAGCTGATGCCCTTCTACCCTTTGAAGAATTTAGAGTTCAATACAATTTACCCCAAGGACACTTTCTCCCCCACAGAACAATCACTGAGGTGATCACTAAGCATTGGCAAATAGGGCTTTGGAGGCATTTCGGCCTGATGGAGGCCAGATGTTCACACTGCGGTGAGGAGGTGGCAGAGTTCTTTCACATGCTTTGGATTTGTCCAGCTTTGAGGGAATTCTGGGACTCTGTGGTTAACACATAAACAGAGGTCATCGAACGGGAAGTCCCCCATGATCCGAGACATTGCTTGCTCAGTGGTTATTCCCACACAGCTCGGCATAAAGTGACCAACCAGTTCCAGGACTAAGCACTTGGCGAAGAGAGAGATAACAAGGAATTGGAAAGTGATGCGAGGTCCCCAGAGTGCGGCCTGGAGGCAGGAGGTACTGAGATGGGCGGAGGAGATGGTGAGCTACTGAGAAGCAGCCAAGGCCAGGGTCTGATAGAGATGGCCCAGGCTTGGAGTATCCTGGTGTGCGTCTAGGAGAATTTAGATGAAACACCTCGGCATGGCACACTATCCTCTTGAGGTCCCCAAGGCGACTGATACCTCATGTACCTGGCAGGTACTTCCCGGCATCCTACACATACACGGTGAGAGGGAGTTCAGGGGAGAGAGGACAGAGTTCACTCAGAGATACCTGACACAGCACCAGACAAAGGGTACATACTGACAGATTGAGGTGGCATGGCGCACAAGGGGGGAAGAGGGGCTGAGGGTTTGCACACGAAATGGGAGCACATGTACTGTGGGGCGAAATGAAGAGAAGGGGATGGGGTGCATTAACATGGTGCTTATGCGAATATGGCTTACACTGAAGGGCATGTTTTTTTTTTTAATGTAATGAGAGTACCCCTGTATTGTAGCTATGAGACAATGTAACTGTTGAGATAAATACACCTGTAATAATGAAATGATATGCCACAGTTGGAGCTCCGAATGTGCCTTTACTGTTGTTGACAAAGTTCAATAAAATATGTTAAAAAAAAAAAGTGAATGCTGGCAAGGGGAATACACCAAGAGCATCGGGCATCCAAGACACTTGCATCTTCACTGAATCCTTTAACGGGCCATTGTCCAAATACTTCTTCTGTTTTCAGATTTTCTTTCTTCACTGAGGGCTCTACCAACATGCATTTAAGGCTGTGCAAGAGTAGCAGGGTACAGCCTGAATGCTTGCTCTCCTGGACTGTTTTTACGTTGTTTGAAAGATTACAGGCCTGCCTTAGAGGTGTGGTTTCACCATTACCATCCAATTGGTAGGGCTCCATTATGAGCTGCATGGATTAGAGTCCCCATAGGGGAATACAGCTCTGGGCAACTATAAGCTTTCCAGAATCTTCCCAGAATCTTCGGGCCTGGAGCTATAGTGTCCGCATTCTGGAAGAGATGATTCGGAGCGCGGGACGCCATGACTTGCTAGCAGAGCAACAGGGCTGCAGGCATATGCTGTGTCTGGCCCCAGTCTGGCCCGATACTGCAGCATGGGAGTAGCAGAAATAGCCCCATCCCCATGCTGCAGAGCTCAGTCCAAGTCAGAATGGCAACAGAACAGACATGGACCATTCAGAGGCCGTAAAGAGTAGCAGTTGCGACTCCTATGCTGCCTATTGCACTGGTCTTGCGACCCCTGGCCTCAGAGGAAACAAAATCAGTTTGTCCTTGTGGCCTTGTGCTCTACCTTCGTTTTCTGTCGATTTCTGTCCATTTTCTACTGTATTATTTAATACTGAAAATATCTTATTATTCACTATTAGTATAATTAAAAAATGGTTCAAAAGGAGCTGGATCAACACCTGTAATGACGTTAAGATCAAATGATGTTTGATGTCACTTTCCACTGCCCTTGGCATTTTGATGAACAGACGTCCATGGGAACAGATCAGCCACACACTTAGTAGAAGTGTAGGTAAAGAGCAAATATGTTTCACCATGCAGTGACAAAAAAAGGAAACAAAGGGCCGTATTTATACTTTTTTAGCGCCGCATTTGTGCCGCTTTGTGACGCAAAAACGGGGCAAACTTACAAAATACAATTGTGATGCAAAAGCGGCGCAAACTTACAAAATACAATTGTATTTTGTTTGCGACACTTTTGCGTCAAAAAATTACGCACATGCGGCGCTATAAAAGTATAAATACAGGCCAAAGTTATTTTGCATATTTGGTTGGCCTTGCTGCTGTTCAGCATTGTTCTCTATGCATAGGCAGACAAAAAACACACATGAAAGGTAAAATAGTATGCAAGGCAAACTGTGCCTGGTGTGGCTTTCCAGCATACTGTTACTCCTGTTTTTGGTAAAAAAGTGTACAAATATATACAGAAGAGGTCTTAGAACTCTGACCGTCCTGTTACTCTGCTCAAGAAAATTCCGTCTGGTAGAAGCCCTAGACAGTTGTGCTAGAGAGAATGTCGGATGGCTGGCGCAGATGTATCCAGGGCTGATGAAACCCCCAGCCCAAGACCCCTCGCATGCCTTGGTGTATCACAATTTGTGACGTTGCAAAGCATCACAGATACAGCTAGCCAGTCACCCAACCCTTTTGTGAAAGGGTGGAGTGAATGAGCAGAGACTGAAAACTCAAATATGCGACTGCGCAGGTTTGAGGTTTCAGTTTCAAGTGACTGAAGCTGAAAGAAGCAGCAGGAGTCCAAACGGGAACTGCACATACAGCAAGGTAAGTGAAAAATTATTTTAAATACTGTGCATGTATGTGCATGAGTGTGTGTAGTCAGAGTGTGTGTGTGTAAATGTGAGAATGTCTGTGTGGCTTTGAGCAAACGTGAGAGAGTCACTAAAGGCATGAGTCAAAATGAGGACAATGAATGATGAGCAGAGTGAGTCAAAGTGAGAGTGAATGAGTGAGGGTGAATGACAGGGAGTATACCTGAATGTTACTCTGTGTGAGACTGAGTGAGTCAAGTCTGTGTGAGTCTTAGTGAGTCAGAGAATAAGAGAGACAGAGTGAGTCAGTTTGAGAGTGAGGGAGACTGATTGAGTCTAACTGAGGAAGAATGATTGTGAATGAGTGAGTTTGAGATAGAATGAGTATGACTAAGTGAGACTGAGTATGAGTGAATCAGAATGAGTATAACTGAGTGAATCAGTGAGACTGAGTGAAATTGAGTGCAAATGACTGAGGCTGACTGAGAATGGGTAGGGCTGTGTCACAATGAAACTGAGTGAGTCAGAATGAGTGAGAATTAGTTGGACTGAGTGTGAAGGAGTGACACTGACTGAGTATGGGTAAGTATCAATGAGACTGAATCAGAATGAGTAGGACTGAGTGAATCAGAGAGGATGAGTGAGTTATGATGAGAATCAGGGAACTAACGTAAGCATGAGTGAGACTGAGCGGGAATGAGTCTGATTGAGACAGAGTGAACCTGAGTGAGTCTCAGTGTGACTAAGGAAACTGAGTGAAACAAGTGAGAGTGAGTTAGTCAGTGTGATATTAATTTAGAATGAATGGGATTGAGTGGGTCAAAGTGAGAATAGGTGATACTGTATGTGTCAATAAAACTGAGTTGAGTAAGTAAAAGTAACTGCGAGTGCAAACAAGAGTAAATGACTAAGTCAGAGTGAGAGTGAGAGATCAAGACTGACTGCAGCAAGTGTAATCAATCCCCTAAACCCTCCAAGTAAGTTAACCAATCGCGTTCACTGGAATTCAAGCCAAGAATTATGCCTCACCACTTTTAATGGTCTCCAGTCCCACTGGTTCTTTGTGCATTGAATGTATTTTTTCAATGGGGATAATGATGTTTTAAATTATGTTAGCTTTTGATTGGTACTCATTGATGGCACACATCAAGTTCATTGCCTATCAAATCCTCGCCCCTAAAGAAGTCATTTCATCATTTGATCTGTACACTTATAAAATTTAAATAATAAATAATGAAATATGTGTTTGTTAGACCTGATATCCTTGGCGTGGTCCCCCCTGTCTTTTTCTGCCTCTGCTTCCCCTATTTCAACTGTGTGCTCGACTTTGTTTTGCTGTTTTTGGTACTCTGGGCACTTTGCCACTGCTGACCAGTGCTAAAGTGCAAGTGCTTCTGTGTAAAATGTATGTTTAATTTGCTTTCCATGATTGGCATATATGATTTACTAGTAAGTCCCTAATAAAGTGCACTTGAGGGGCCCAGGCCCTGTAAATCAAATGCTACTAGTGGGCCTGCAGCACTGGTTGTGCCACCCACATAAGTAGCCCTATAAACATGGTTCAGACCTGCCACTGCAGTGTCTGTGTGTGCAGTTTTACCCTGCCAATTGGACTTGACAAGTGTACCCACTTTCCAGGCGTGAACCTTCCGTTTTCATACATGTAAGGCACCCCTAAGGTAGGCCATAGGTAGCCCCATGGGCAGGGTGCAATGTATTTTAAAGGTGGGACATGTACTGATGTGTTTTAGATGTCCTAACTGTGAAATACTGCTAACTTTAGTTTTCACTGTTGCAAGGCCTATCTCTCTCATAGGTTAACTTGGGGGCTGTCTTTAAATAACTTTAAAGTCAGATTCCCTTTGGGAGCAGATAGAAATCAGGAGTGGGGTGTCTCTGAACTCACAATTTAAAAATACATCTTTTAATGAAGTTGGTTTTTAGATTGTTAGTTTGAAAATGCCACTTTTAGAACAGGGTCAAGACTGATTTGCATATGGCTGGGTCCAGACTGGTGGCGTGGTGAGCAAAAAAACAATGGATTAAACAATGGATTAAACAATGGACCCCTAGTCTTTGTGACTAGGGGTGAACATTTGCATTGTTCAGCATCCCGTCCTTCATCTGTTCTTTTTGCATTTGTCGCCCCAAGTGGGAAAGGTATACCCAGATGTGGGTCTCGTGCTCACTGTGCCACTGGATTCAAGCTAGCCTAGCTGATGAAGGGTGATACCCTGAACCGGTCCTAGGGTGCTTGTTTCCGGTCCAGGGAGGACCTGGCTTTGCAGTTCGGGCTGGACTGTTCCCATGGGAAACAGGGTCAAGACTGATTTGCACATGGCTGGGTCCAAACTGGGGTGGCGTGGTGAGCAAAAAGCTATGGATTACACCCAGATCCTTGTGCCTGGGGGTGAATGTTTGCATTGTTCAGCATTCCGTCCATCATCTGTTCTTTTTGCACTTTTAGAAAGTGGGCATTTTCTTGCTTAAACCATCCCGTGACCCTGCCTGTTTGTGGATTCACTGTCTGGGTCAGACTGACAGTTGGGCTGTTTGTGAATCTCCTCTAGATAGTGACACAAAGGGAGCTGGGGTGTAGCCTGCATTCACTGATGAGCCATCTGTGCTAGAGTGGAGGGAGGAGTGGTCACCTACACCTGAATAGGCTGTGCCTGCCCCCTCACAATGCAGTCTCCAACCCCGTGGTGTGTGTCTGGGGCCTGGCCTGGGCAGGGCAGGGCAGGATCTTGTGAACAACAGAGACTTTCCTTTGAAGTTTGCCTACTTCAAAGGCAGAAAGGGGTATAAGTAGTGGACCCAAAATTCCATACTTTAGATTTCTTCAAAATCACTGTTGGATGCAAGAAGAATCTCTGCCAAGGAGAAGAGCTGAAGAGCTGAGGAGAAGTGCTGTCCTCTTCTGCGACTGTGCTTTGTTGGGCTATCCTGCAGTTACTGCTTCTGTCTGTGAAAGGGGACAAAGACTGGACTTAATTGTCCTGCTTGAGAAGAATCTCCAACGGCTTGATCTGAGCTTGCCTCCTGTTTTGAAGTCTCAGGGCCATCAACGACTTCCTCTGCCAGGACCTGGACTCTCTGCTGAGACTCCTGCCCTGCCAGGTTGTGTCCTATCCAGTCCTTGGGTTCTTGAAACGAGAAGTTTGCAGAACAAGAGCTGAAATCTATGCACAGAACGCAGTGCGGGAAAATTTTCGATGCACCATCTGCCACGCAGCTGATAAACGACGCGCTGCTGGCTTCATAGCTGAAATTGGCGCTGCACCTGCATCGCGGCTGGGAGATTGACGCATCATGACTGGGAGATCGATGTGCAACATCAACGCAAACCCCATGCAGCTCGTTTTTCTATCACCGACCGGATTTCTCACGCATTGTCCCTGGGCGTCAAAATCATCCCGACCCAGTGTGGATCCGAGGTGCCCCGTCCGGAAATCCAAACATCGCTGTCTTGAGAGGGAGAAAAACAACGCATCGCCGACCCAATCGGAGAAGAAACGACACATGGCCTCACTTGTGAGTAAGGAATCAACGCATCGCTGACTTTTCTGATGCACGCTCACCTTTGCGGTTTTATTTTTGATTGAAACCAGGTACTTTGTGCAAAATCAACATTTTCTAAGGAGTAAGACTCTTATTCTTTAGAAAATTCATATCTTGACTTACGTATGTTGGATTTTTGTCATTTTTTTTGTTTAATTTAAATAAATATTTCGTATTTTACTAAACTGGTGTGGTGTCCAATTTGAAGTGGTTTCACTGTATTACTTTGTGTGTCATTACAAATACTTTACGCATTGCTACTGAGATAAGCCTGATTGCTTGTGCCAAGCTACCAAGGGAGTAAGCATGGGTTAATTAAGTGTGTTTCTCCATTGCCCTGACCAGAGTGAGGGTCCCTGCTTGGAGGGAGTTGAAACTGACTACCAACCAGAGACCCCATTTCTAACTGTTTTATCTTTTTATCATTATATTGTATTTATAATGTTCTATGGAAAGTGTTTCTCCAAGAAGTATATATAAGTGACAACTATTAACATCATTGTTTATCAGCCAAATGCGATGAAATTCACAGGTAGACATGTCCAGCTAGTGGTAATTTGTTTTAAAATTCTTCATTTTAAAAACAAATGCATTTCATAAATATTTCCATGTACAGAGTAGCTCTATTAATTTTGTTGGTAGATATCACTCATTTACCCACTAGGGTGATATCGTTTTAAAGAACAAGTCAAATCACACAGTGGAGTGAATTAAACTGTGGATTACAATAAAACTAGCTTGATGGTATTTTTAAAAATCAACTGTTGGAGACATAGATATAAATAACAGATGGTGACTGTCTACCAATTTGTCTGTCGAAATTCACTACGATTAAATTGAAACTCGCCAACAATGTGCTTGAATTCTTCTGGGTGATATTAGCAGTGGCAGCAGGCAGCTTTAGGAGGGAGAGGGGCGGGCGGGGCACACACACACACACACACACTCATTCTTTCACACAAAGACACACACACACGCACATCCATTAACAACACTCATACCATTCAAACATGCACGCACGCACCAAACTTTCATTTTAAAACATCACACACACTCATTCTTTCACACACGCATGCACGCACATCCATTAACAACATTCATACCATTCAAACATGCACATACGCACCAAACATTCAATTTGAAACATCACACACATACACACACACACACACTTACCTTCGGCCTCCAGGTCCCAGGAGGGTTGGGACTGCTGCCTTCCCTCACTGGCTGACCTTAGGGAAGGCAGCAGTCCCAGCCTCGTCACAGAGTGGGATGGGGTCAGTGAGACTGCTGACCCCAACCCACCCCACCCTGTGACGAAGTGTCACTGATTGACACTCACCCTGGGCACTTCAGGGCTTAAACTGAAGCGCCCAGTGAGAGTGTCAATTGGTGACGCTTTCCTCATCACCCATGGGAGGGCCTCGAGGCACCTTTGCTGGGCCGAGGAGGTCACGTCTATAGGAGCTGTGATCTCCTCAGCCCAGCAAAGTTCAGCTCAGGCAGCCAGGAGTATGCGCAAATCGTGCATGTCTGCTCCTGGCTGCCCGACCTGAACATGAAGAGTGTCTGTCAGGCTGGCCTTTGTTCAGCCTGACAAGACACTCTTCATGGGGGGCAAAAGGTGGGGGGGGCGTGGCCCCTCCGCCCTAAAGGACGGGCCGCCACTGGATATTAGTAAGGATTCAGTTAAAATGGTTTTCACAATATTCAAGCATCAGGAATTATAATGAACTGGTGTTGACATGTTAAACGGAATTATTGGAATTATTGGATTGACACTGTGAATTTATGCAACAAGCAGCTAACCACAGAAAAAAGAATACATATTTTATATCAAATATGTATACAATTTCTATTACGCTTCTGCTACATGACATACTGTGCAAGTGATCTAAATGCTTAAAGAAGCTCATAAAAATACACTGTGATTACAGATGAGGACTGTAAGGCCCATCCACCCAACTATATCGCCTACTCTTCCCTTTATGTTGATTGAGTGTTATTGTTTTCCTGCAATTGCCCCGTTCCTTTTAATACAATTTCTTCATCCTACTCCATATAGATACTAAGGAACTGGGTTGATTATCCATCATATAAACATGCTACTTCATTCACAACTGATGTCCACGCTGCAGTATACTCTTTGTGTTAGGAACAAAAGCTCATTTAAAAAAAGACCCCTCCCCATGTTAATGAACATTGGGAGGAATTAAAAATCAACAGTACAAGGGGAGAGACAATTTGCATAATGCATAAGTGGGCGATCCCCATATATCTCTTTGCTTTTCATGCAAGCCACAGAAAGGCAAAAAAAGTTCCTTTACCCCTCAAATCTCCTTGGCCAAGAAGGAACAGAGTGATTATAAAATCCACCCCAAACCTCAAGGCTGGGTACAATACACAATCATCTCTGGCATTCCCTAATGGAAGGGTTGTGTCTCCTCTTTCCCACGATCCAATCCCACAGGCCTCTACTAAAGTTAAGGGAGGGTTCTGGTGTCCTACTTCTCACTCCCAGCTTTATCTAACAGCCATGGAGATTTATTTCACTATGTTTCCCCCCCCCCGAGCCATAGCTAAGGGCCTAGAAGGCGTGTTCTGCCCAACCCCACTTCCATTGAAACCTCTCAGCCATGCCCAAGCGCTAAGGCTGGTTTCTTGCAGCTCACTCTTTCCCACTACTGTTGCATTCTCCACCCTATATACAAACTCCCAGTCATGTCCCAGAGAATTGGAGCATCGTATTGCTGCCGTTTGGTGCTGTTGTGCTCCCCATCCATTTAATGGCAGTGGGGGAGTCTCTGTACAACTATTGTTTTAACAGCATTCAGATCCTTCTCTCACAAAGCACATCTGAGAGCTGTCCCTCTGTTTTGATTGCAATTACAATCATAACACAAGGGTAGTTGTCATATGCATTGCTATTCTGCATGCGTGATTTCCTCCCCCTACCATGGGACGGAGACTGCGTGTTTCCTATAGAAATAAAGTGATGAAAGAATACTCTGATTAAGAGTATTTCATCTATGTTTAGTGAAAATTATAAATTGTTATGTACTACTCAACAAGCATGTGCCGGCTACGGCTCATATGAATGGAGCAAAGGATCCCTGAGGTAGGAAGGACATGATCCGACGGCCATTCTCTCAATGCCAGTCACAGAGATATAGGCCCGTTCCTAGATATATAATTGATTGCTGCCGCCGCTGCCAGTGATCTCAACCCAGCGAGGCAACAGTAGTCAGTCAGAATAGGAGAGCTGCACCTGGTGTGCTCCTGCAGACCACTGAGCCCTGCTCCGGGGGATCTCAATGCATCCCACAGGTGCGCAATATACACGCACATTTCATTTGTGCGGTGAGGTAAAAAAAAAAAAAAAAAAAAAAACATGAAGATACATACATTTGTTATGGAAAACTTAAGGAAGGGGTGCAGGCTTCACTTAGGCATGAAGGGGACATTCCTGTCTCAAATGGGTTGCTTAGGACAATCTCAAAATAGAGGTTTGTCCTAATTTACTTTTTATTTTTTTCTAAAGTGATACATTAACCTTTCATGATTTCCGCTGCATTGGCTTAAACATCCTTTACTATAAGATCCCTTTGCAGAGGTTGCTTAGTGTCTACCTGCTTTTCATCTCAAAAAGTGAGTAATGAAATGGAGGAATGTTTTATGTTATTGATTTCTGTTATTTCTGAAGAGTAGACCTTCTACCCAAATCCTGAGCATCATGTTGATTTAGCAGGAAGTAGTTTAGCCACTCTGTTTACTAAAGAAATGTTTTAAATCTGGGTTTCTGTGGATCTGCAGCTTCCTCTAAACTTTCCCCAGAACTTAGCTCTGAAAGGACAATTCCTAAACTTTGCTATCATACTTTAGATAGGCCTCTTTCACCAGCACTCTCTACTGCACAATGCACATCTAATGTCCAGCTCAGCATGTGTTACTCGTACCAACAGTATCACAAACAAATAGGAAATAGCAAACCTGATGCTCTTAGGTCGTTTCCCAGAACTTACCCCAGGAAACACATGGGCTGTTTTTGAAAAACTAATCAAATATATCTAGCATCAAATATAAAAACAGAACTTTGTTGGATCTCTACCCAAGAACGCAATCAGCTATTTTGTATCATAATATTTTTCATGCTATTTAAAGGCACAGCAAAATTGCCACTCTGTATTCCAGTTTAAGGCTCGAACTTCATCTGCAGTGTATTAGTGAAACACAGACTCCTTTTCTGTATGACAGTGTAGAACAAGAACTATGAGAGTCAGCTCTTTGTCCTTCCGATTCAAAGTCGTGGCAGAGGTTTTCCATCAGAATTTGTAATAGATTTGCCTCCTCTGCTGAAGTAAAACCTGGATATCTTGAATTCTTAGCAGGGGCATGTGTGATTACTCCCCAGAATGGATGTTTTTTTTTACCAGAAGAGCTGCTTAGAAGACAGAATCACTCTAGACTTTGGTGGATCCAATATAGCATCAGAGGAGATTCCGTCAGTGGAAAACACACCATCCATACAACTGTGAAGACAGTGGCTGCAGATACAGGTGGTGATTCTGACGGTTTCGTGCTAGAAGTCTCTTTTCAGGGGTGTGATGCAGGCACCTTTGATGCATTGGAACCCTAAATGTTTTAGTGGCCCCACACCTTCGGAGGACCATTCAGGGGGCCCCCATTCAGCTAAAGGGCAAGGAGTATCTGTGAGATATCGAAGACTCAGGCCCTTCATCACATTCTGCAGAAGGGCCTCACTGTTTAGTTTTACGCCAGTGTTTCTATGTAGGGGAGGTGTTTGGAGTGTGACACCCCCCAAATACATATGTACTTATACTTGGCTTTATAGCTGGCTCTGTGTGCCCTGAGTCAGGTCTGCTATGTCTGTGTTGCATCACTTTATTGACACATTCCTGTTGCAAAACCCTTTTTGGTGTTCAGAAAGTCATGTGTGGCTTTGTAAGAAAAAGTAACATAAGGAGGTGTATTTCACTGCCTTGCATAACTTTGCGTCACCTTGGCATTTCAAGAGTGGTGCATGGGTGTTCCCATGCATCCACTCATATATTTTGACGCAAACTCATACCTAAAAAGAGTTGTAGATATGGGTTTGCGCCAAATGGGTGTGCCTGCCTGAGGCTTTTGTAACAAGTAGAAATATCTTTATTTCTCCTTGTTTTTTCCCTTCTGTATATTTGCTGCATTATATAACACAAATACAGAGAGTAAAAAGCCTCCACTGATTGTTTGCTCTGCAGTAAGCTACCCCTTCCTGTACAAAAACTATTCTGACCATAATGCCATAACCTTTGCATTATGGCGCAAGGGTGACTGAGTTGGCGTTAGGCAGCCCAAAGTGTGCCAGCACATGGAGAGAGCAGAACTGCACCATTACTTTGAAGAGATGGCACATTTCATCTATCAGTTAATGCAACTTTGCGTTCTCACACTTCTTGGCAAATATGACCCTTATTGATTGGCTTACCAAAAAGTTGCAAATCTGAACCCATAGATTAACTCCTTGAATGGATGCAAATGTACAACTTTATACAATTCACAAATATGGTCCGGTTTCCAGGTTTCCAGGTATAATACTGGCAATCTAACACACAAAGGTTGATGGGACAGTGCATGCAAATAATCTTACCACTGCTTATCCCTCGGTCAGCATTCCAAACCATTGTTTTTCCCCAGGGTGCTACTCTAGACAGAGGACCTGATTTAGGAGTTAGCAGGTGGAGTAAAGGCAAACAGGGTGGCGAAGGACTTTACTGCCTTTCTTGGCCCTCCAAATTCAGAGATGTCTGCCACCATGGCGCGCATCTCTATACATTGGCAAGAACCGTCATCATGGGAACACAGTATCAATTTTAATGGAGAGAGGATTGACATTTTCCCGTTCAAAATATAATTGAGGCCTTTAAGGAATACAGTGCCATTTGAAACATATGGGTGTGCAAAGCTGCAAAGCATTTCTTTTTCAATATTCATGAAGTTATAGGAAAAGCTTTAGACGTGTGAAGGCTGTGAAGTTTTTTCTTTGCCAAGAGTGAACATTATAATTTGTTTCAGATAATGTATCTGGCACTATATTTATTAACACTAATATAAGAAATGGTTTTGCATGAGAGATATTTGGCTGAAGGTGGCGAGGGACAGATTTACACGTTTCATGGAATGCAGCTCAGCAGCCAAATCTGCTCTATTGTGCTGTGCAAGGGGGAACCACGGCGCAGACAGGGGTGTAACACAGTTCTCTGCAGCCTTACAGTGCAGCAGGGCCTCCACCTTTCGGAAGGCCCTGTACTGGCACTCTAATTAGGCTGTATTACTTAAAGCACACACTTGCACCATGGTGCAGAGATGAGTCGGCACTGTACACAGCTTTCACAGGCATTCTACAAACTGCGGTAAAACATACAGAAGCATATTACCACATTACAGGCATTCTACAAACTGCTCTACAAACTGCTGTAAAACATACAGAAGCATATTACCACATTACAGGCATTCTACAAGCTGCTGTAAAACTTACAGAAGCATATTACCACATTACAGGCATTCTACAAACTGCGGTAAAACATACAGAACCATATTACCACATTACAGGCATTCTACAAACTGCTGTACAAACTGCTGTAAAACATACAGAAGCATATTACCACATTACAGGCATTCTACAAGCTGCTGTAAAACTTACAGAAGCATATTACCACATTACAGGCATTCTACAAACTGCTGTAAAACTTACAGAAGCATATTACCACATTACAGGCATTCTACAAACTGCTGTAAAACTTACAGAAGCATATTGCCACATTACAGGCATTCTACAAACTGCTGTACAAACTGCTGTAAAACATACAGAAGCATATTACCACATTACAGGCATTATACAAACTGCTATGAAACATACAGAAGCATATTACCACATTACAGGCATTCTACAAACTGCTGTAAAACTTACAGAAGCATATTGCCAAATTACAGGCATGCTACAAACTGCTGTACAAACTGCTGTAAAACATACAGAAGCATATTACCACATTACAGGCATTCTACAAACTGCTATGAAACATACAGAAGCATATTACCACATTACATTTCATAACATTACATCAAATAACTATGTGATTAAAAGAGCTCAATGAAACAAAGTGGAGAAAACGATCATGTTCAGCACACTATGCGATGTTTGCAATGTTTTGTGACTTAAATTCCAGAATATCTGCAGTAATTGGATTCCGCAGAAACTCCTGACACAGTCTCTGGTTTTGTATACAATGCTGATGAGCCAAACAAGGTTAAAATATTAGAAAAATGAGCTGCATAATTATCAGGTTACAGGGCTAGCATTTCCATCAGGAAGAAGAAACAGGGTGGTATCAACAAGAACCTAAACGCACCCCAAAAGGAGGGCGAGGATATTGTAAAGTGACATTCACCACCTGCCTTTGGACATTACCAGGAGCCAGCATTAGGGGATGTCGGGAGCCTCAAAGGTTGGCCGTGGGAAACAGGAGCGAGAAAAGGGTAAACTGCCACTTTCAAGGCAGTCTAAAATCATTAATAAATTAACCAACTCTCTAAGGATCAATGTGTCAGTTCTCCTAAACAACAAATGTCTCCATTGCCCATGACTGGACGTCTCATTAAGTCATTGGCCAAAAAAGTGCTGAGAAGCAACTGTAAGTGACAGGTCGGCACCTTGTAAACAGGAAAGTCAAATCAAATTTGCAAGATTTAAAGCAAGTCAAACAACTCCTATCCACTGCACAGTACTCTGCGGGCATTCAAGTAGAGAATACACCACTTCTGCTGAGCTTTCCCAGAGATAGTCACCTCTGAAATACAAAGCAGAGCACTAGAATGAGCTGTCAGCATGAAGGACCCTGTACATCTGTAACTGCTTTCCGAGCGTTGGGAAGCAGATGGTCTTGGACCTCAATCATCATGCATGTCAGCATCTGCCTCAGATTAAAAGGGATGCTTATGGGAGGTTCAGAGGAAAACAATGGGGGTTCCTCAGACGTATGCACACTAAAAGGGGAAAGAAGAGGCTATGAGAGGTTATAGAGAGGAAATGTTTCCTGGAGGGCCAAGTAGCAGAACAAGCAGCAATCTATCTGCAAAAGAAACACAGTGTGATGGATTCAGTGGATCACAGGACTGGATTCAGTACCGATCTTCTTGAAAGTACCGATGATTTGGATGGCTACGGAACCGTCCTAGCCTGTGTACGTGTCAGAAAAAGCGTACACAGACTAGGTTTACCTCAACACAATTTTTAACAGTTTCAGAAAAAGCAAATAATATTAGCTATGTTTGTGAAAGACGAATTACACTTTCTTCAATAAGTGCAGTAAAGCATGCAATAAACATCACATAAGTGCCCAAAATGGAGTAGGATATTCTGAAATGAGTCCCCCACTATGTCGCCTTTCACCACTGGCACAGAATATAATTGAAAGAAATATCATCTTACCTAATGGCTCAAATATTCTAAATGATATACATTTATGACACAATATTCTGCTACCAAACCTCCCATCCAGCTCCCTCTACCCCTTCCCATAACGATATAATACCCAGTGCTTGTTGTGCAAAAGAATGAGTGCCAGTCAGTGGCAGGGGCTGCAAATCTCAAGGGAAAGGGCAGGGGGTGGGTGGGGACGGAATATAATAATAATAATAAAATAATAATAAAAAATATATATTAATAAAAATAAAAAAACGTACCTGTCCTGATGCGGCAGGTTGCCTCGCTCCTCTTCTCCGATGGTGTCCCAGCAGTCGATGAGACACAAGCACAGGCTCCTAGCGCAATCCTGGTGCTCCTCTCATGCTACACCTAGCATGCAAGCAGCATCAGGATTGCTCTGAGCATCTTGGTCTACCACTCAGACAGTGCACTGGAATCTGTGCAGTTTCTCCAACCCGGCTGTGTAACACAGCCGAGTTGGAGAAATCTAAGTGTGGCTGTCAGTTTAGCTGGCCTAAGACGGCCTGCCAAACTGACATACGCACTTGGTGCACTCACTTCACTCCTCCTCCCCCCTCCAATGGCCAAGCCCCGCCCCTCTCTGCACATGCTGGCTGAGCCAGCAGATGAACAATAAAACAATAGTAAAATATTGTTTTATTTTTCAGCTGCTGGCTCTTAGGCAGTGGGGCGACGCTCCTTTGTCGTTGGGAAGGAGATGCCCCTGGTGCCCTGCACAAAGCTCTACTCAGAAGCAGCCAGCCGGCGCTATAAAATAATGGCACTAGCTGTGTAGTCTTAAATCCACCTCATGCCTGTTGAATCCACTGCTGGACACTCTCTGCCCCTTCATCTCTTCATCTCACTCTTGTCAGTCCCTGCTTTCTCCGTCCGTGACAGATTTCCATCTTTCTCATCCTCCTGCTTTCCCATTTGTGTTTTCCCTCTCCTACTGTCATGAAACGTGTAACTGCTAGTCCACAAAAATGAATCCTGGTCCACCCCATCACCAATCACCAGCTCAAATGTAGCAGTGATAATCTGCATGAAGCTGTGGATTCAGTGCACCCATCATTCATTGTAATAGTATGCGATGCAGACTGTTCTGAACATAGACCTAAGTTTTAGTTACATCCAGTTGATGAGCTGACCGACAAAGCCAGTGCTGTGCAATCATAGGACTTGGAAGGAAGTGTGCAGGGTGCTGCAGCAACCCCTTCCCCCCCCCCAAATAAGCATTCAGGCGTGACTGAACAATAAACATATCTTTATGTTTTCTATCTTATCACATTTGCTTTGTTTCAAAGACAAACTTAAATGTCAGGCTATGTCTTCTGACAATTTGCTACTTAGGCGGTCATTCCTACCTTGGCGGGCGGCGGTCGCCGCCCGCCTGGCACCGCCAGAACACCGTACCGCGGTCAAAAGACCGCGGCAGTCATTCTGTCTTTCCCGCTGGGCTGGCGGGCGACCGCCAAAAGGCATGGGCACTGCAGGGGCCCCCAGGGGCCCCACGACATCCGTTCCCGCCAGCCAGGATCTGGCGGTGAAAACCGCCAGAACCAGGCTGGCGGGAAGGGGGTCGGAATCCCCATGGCGGCGCTGCTTGCAGCGCCACCGTGGAGGATTCACAGGGGCAGCGGGAAGCCGGCTGGAAACAGCCGGCTTCCCTTTTCTGACCGCGGCTTTACCGCCGCGGTCAGAATAGCCCCAGAAGCACCGCCAGCCTGTTGGCGTTGCTTCCTCCGTCCCCTACCCCGGCGGTCTCAGACCGCCAGGGTAGGAATGACCCCCTTAATCTTTTGACATGGAGATTGGTGTTTACTTTTCATTGACTGCAAAGTGAGCAGATTTTGTCAAAATAATTCTGTGACAATCTTACTGCTGGGGTTACAGGGAGTTACGAAAGCCAAATGAAGCACGTTTTGTAATTCTGAAGAGTGATAGAAACAAAGATTTTAACCGGTTCGAAACACAAATACACTTAGTGATGAGCAAATGGAATATTTGCTGAACCATGATTTCCACACATTATCTATGTGCACTATACCGTTTTATCAGCGAAATTCTGTCTGTGCAAACTCAGAGGCTATTTCATGGGGAAATGCCCTGTCTGTAAGTGACAGTGTGCTACCACACCATGCATTAGAAATAAGTTTGCAACAGTGTGCTCCAAAATGCACCACCAGCCAGATACCACACACTTACCATCTCGTGCTGAATACATCTGCAACATGTCTGTGTGACACTTGTATTTTTCACAGTCCTTATGACTTCAGTGATGGAATATTGATGGCAGCACCCCCATCTTTAACATTTTGCCAGTATCACTGTGTGATTTCTAAATCATGTTCCATGGCCTTGTCATTTTAGATTCATAGCCTGGTAAATGCATCAGATAAGTAAGAGAACGCCTCATGAGTAATGCAACCTCTCAGTGAAACAGAGCTTCCACCTTGCACATTTGTAATTTGATATAAAGAGCGAGAAAGGTGGATGGAATGCCTGGGGACAATATAAATGTTCTGGATAGCACTGAGATTAGGTTACCATTAAATCATAATACCATCACAGCTTATTGTGTATATATATATATATATATATATATATATATATATATATATATATATATATATATATATATATATAATAAGCTAAAACTATCTAGGTCATGTAGTGTAAACAGCTATATATTCATTCCGACGAACATTTTACATGTTTGCCATTTAAAGTATACATTAATCATAATTAACAACAGAAAGTCAAATTTAATGAGTGTGCGCTATCACCTGCACTTGAACATGTCTTTCCTTCTTTTTAATTTCAATCACACTAATAGCATTGGTAATAAGGGAACGAGGGGATACCTTGACTATATTATTTTAATTTATTTATTTGGGTTTTAAGGAAGAAACTGAATACAAGTAGAGTCACAAAGAGTGCTGTCTCCAGACCAAGCTTTATTAATGATATTCGTCACATAACGTTGAATTTTAAATAAAGTACATTCGCATTTGCTCCCGAAGTAGTCAACATTCAGGGCTCCCAATGCAGTCATAATACAGGTGTGCTCAGGCATGGATTTCCTTCTCTCTATTTGTACCATGTACGGGGGATCACTCGCCGTATGAATTTTCATCAGCCCACATCGCCATGTGCATTGCAACTTTACTCCAGATGTCCTTTGGACGGGATCTAGGAGGTAGCAGTAGCCAGTATCCAACTGTCCTGGCAATAGATCACACCTGAAAGCATATCTTTCCCCTTTGGGCAAGGTTGTTGTGCCAAATGCATTGCCCCTTACCTCTAGGCCAGGACTAACATCATGACAGTGAGTGTATGAGTATCTGAGGGAATGCTCTAAACATAGCCTAATAGAGCCACCATGGGGTGTCCTTGGCACCGTACCGGAAACCACTGCATCACTGCAGTCGTATACCGAAGACCAGAACTCAGCCACTCTGTCATGCTGCCACGTCAAATGCATAAACTCAGTGTCCCAGGTGCCAGAGGATACCTTGACTAAAGCACAGTCCATAGGTTAATACCTACAGGGTAAATTGTATCATGGTTTCAAAACTGCATTCATTTCTTGAGATATATTCTCGTTTTATTCTTGAAACGCATTATAGCTAAGGGTTTACTGCATCCATTTGAGTTTCTAGACTACAATAAAATATACCATATCAAAGTTAACAATGACCTGCATAGATGCATACATTGTATAAGTATCTATGGGCATTTATAAACAGCACTTGGTAACTAGCCCCGTACAAATTTTAATTAAGCTACGTGAAGTTTGCATAATTCAAAAATTGCACTTTGCACAATTTGGCATTGTTAGAAATTAGGTCTTTGGTTGGCAGTCAGGTTACCCCCTGTCCAAGCAAGGACCATCACTTTAGTCAGGATAAGTCACACACAATCCAATTTATCCTGTGCCCACCCTCTGGTAGCTTGGCACTGAGCAGTCAGGCTTAACGTAGAAGGCAATGTGTAAAGTATTTGTGCAATAAATCATGCAATAACACAGAATAGCACCACAAAAATACACCACACAGTGTTTAGAAAAATATATAATATTTATCTGACAAGATGCAGGTCAAAACGATTAAAATGCAATAAGTATATGTTGAGATATCACTGTAAAAGTGATAGAAAGTGTCTTTAGTTTTTTAAAAGCAAAAAATGTCCCCTTCAAGCACAAATTACCTGGTTCGGGTTCAAAATCTCTGCAAAGAACCGCAGAGGAGAAGATGCGTGGAAACAAACGGGGTGTGCATCGATTTCTCGTGTCGCACACAGCGATGCGTTGTTTAGTTTTCACGCAGGGACGGCTGTGCGTTGATCTGCGGCACTCAGTCGTGGATCCTCTTCGGGTTGAAGGGTTTTCGGTCACCCCAGGGATGATGCCTGGATTTCCAGCGCTGACAGGACGATGTCCCAGGGGCTGTGTCGATCCGCTGTGCATTGTGTGGAAATTTCTACTGCACGGCAGGCGCTGCGTCGATTCCTCTCTGGAAGTCAGGCTGCGTTGTTCCGGTTCGGCTGTGCGTCAATCTAGTGGGCCTTGTGTCGAATTTCCGGTCGCTACGCTGGCGCTGTGTTCTCATTACGAAGTCGGGCTGCGTCGTTCCAGTTAAGCGTGCGGTGAATTTTTCACCACAGTGCAGGCTGTGTGTCATTTCTGGCAGGCTGTGCGTTGATTTTCGCCGCACAAGGAGTCCTTTTGGTAGAGATATAGTCTTTTTGCCCCTGAGACTTCAGGGAACAGGAGGCAAGCTCTATCTAAGCCCTTGGAGAGCACTTCTCACCATAGCCAGAGAGCAGCAAGGCAGCAGTCCTTCACAGAAAGCAGACAGGTGAGTCCTTTGGGAAGCCCTTCTTCTTGGCAGGATTCTGGTTCAGGTTCTCTTCTCCAGGAATTGTCTGAGTTGGTAGGGGCAGAGGCCCTGTTTACATACCCAAATGTGCCTTGGAAGTGGGGGAGACTTCCAATAGTGGCTTAGAGGTGCACAAGGTCCCCTTTCAGTTCAATCCTGTCTGCCAGGGTCCCAGTAGGGGTTATGGCAGTCCTTTGTGTGAGGGCAGACTACTGTTCTTTGACATGCAAGTGCCAGGCCCTCCACCCTCAAAGCGCAGCAAGACCCATTCAAAATGTAGATGTATGCAAGTGAGGCTGAGTATCCTGTGTTTGGGGTGTGTCTGAGTGAATGCACAAGGGAGCTGTCAACTGAACTCAGCCAGACGTGGATTGTAAGGCACAGAGGATTTAAGTTCAGAGAAATGTTCACTTTCTAAAAGTGCCTTTTCTAAAATAGTAATATTAAATCCAACTTCACCAGTAAGCAGGATTTTGTATCACCATTCTGGCCATACTAAATATGACCTTCCTACTCCTTTCAGATCAGCAGCTATCACTCAAACATAATAGGGTAGCTCCAATGTTAGCCTATGAAGGGAGAAGGCCTCACAGCAGTGTAAAAACGAATTTAGGAGTTTTACACTACCAGGACATGTACACTACACAGGTACATGTCCTGCCTTTTGCCTACACGGCACCCTGCCCCATGGGTTACCTAGGGCATACCTTAAGGGTGACTTATATGTAGAAAAAGGGGAGTTTTAGGCTTGGCAAGAACTTTTAAATGCCAAGTCGATTTGGCAGTGAAACTGCACACACAGGCCTTGCAATGGCAGGTCTGAGACAAGGTTAAGGGGCTACTTAAGTGGGTGGCACAATCAGTGCTGCAGGCCCACTAGTTGCATTTAATCTACAGACCCTGGGCACATATATTACACTTTATTAGGGACTTATAAGTAAATTAAATAATCCAATTGGGTATGATCCAAGTTTACCATGTTTTAAGGAGAGAGCATATGCACTTTTACACTGATTAGCAGTGGAAAAGTCTGCAGAGTCCTAAAGCCAGCAAAAATGAGGTCAGAAAAAGAGAGGGAGGAAGGCAAAAAGTCTGGGGGTGAACCTGCAGAAAGGCCATTTCCAACAGGCACTTTGTTCTTGCTTGCATGAGACTGGTTCGATCTGAAAATATCTTGCCAACACCCACTTTCCTGTTGGTATCGTTAGTTCCTTTTTACGTGATCCAGTTTTGTTATTCCAAACAGAAGATGAGCTAGACAATATGGTTCTGGAATTGTTGGAATGTTCCATGTTAGAAAACCCTTAAAAGGTAGGACTGCAGTAGTCTGAGAAACGTAACACCCAAGGAAGTGTTAGGTCAAGTTTAAGGGTGAGTGTCGTAATGGAAGCCCTTCAGATACCTGACACAGGTGATAAACACAACTTTGAGGTCTGTGTTTGAGCATGAGTGAAGGAGAGTTTGTTTTAAAAAAAACAATTCAGAGTACTTAGCTTGTCTTCTGGTGCCTGGAAGGCACCACTGAGATATGAGCCAAAAACCATGTTATGGTATTACTGTCTCACCTAAAAGTAGTGTTAGTTGAGCTCACATGTTATATACCCTCAGAATGAAATAACTCTGTCTGGGACCTAGTAAGTACAGTATACAACAAAGTCTTACTGTTCATAGAACTGACTTTAAAGTTTTGTTCTACAGAGGTGCAATTGGAATCCAGCATCTGGAGTTCAGTAGGTGGTATATGTTATTAAACTAGCACTAGGAGTGTAGTAAATGGCTAAGTTCACCAAATGCCAATTGGGAATTGTCAATGTCTCACTTTACTTGTGCCAGGTGTAGCGTCTTCCCCAGCGTGGAACCCGCTGAATGGCTAGGCCACACATTGAGCTGGAGATCACACATCTTTATTCCTCTGTGTGTACCTGTGAATTCCAACATTATAATCCAAGCTTTCATTCCATTATATTCTAGTGATAATGTCACATAGATATAGAGCCTTCGGGGAGCCAGAAAGGTTCAATTCTAAATTATGAAGACACTACGACTGGTAGGTACCATGTTTTGAGCATGTTATTCCCAACTACCTAAGTCTGTCTTACTCACACTCCATCTTTGGAAGTCATTTGTACCATGCACAGCATTCCAGCTTTTGGGCACTTGATACTGCACACAGCAGGCAAGCAAATCCCAAGCCGAAGTCATAGTACCCCAATGTGCCTGTTGGTAAAATATAATCTGCCTCTTCCATGCTTGCTAGGTGGAAAATACAATTGAGCAGTAAGAGCTGCTTTCTTATCTCTTTTCCACAAAATCAGGTATTATGCAAGGTGTGTGTGTGTGTATGTGCATGTGTGGGTGCGTGCATGCTCAGCTTGGTATGTTCCCTGGAAGGAGATTTTTTTTTTAGTATCTTTTAGGTTTTGTGGTAGTCCTATCCTTTTCTCTAAGTTCGTCTCTTTTTAAAACTTTTAACAGGATAGCACCCTCACATTTCAGTAACTTTGATTTCAGGCAAAGTATTTCACATTAGGCACTTCCTTTCACTTCCAACATGAATACTAGAACAATTTCCAGTGACTGTTTACCCCTCCCACTGTGCTAGACCAAGGGGGAGATTCTATAGGAGTAGTTTGGAAAGGAACTGGGTGGTTCATGTGTTTGGTTTAAGTGGTTTGATTATGAACAGCTCAAGCAAAAGGCTGTGCATTCAGGCCCGTATTTATACTTTTTTTAGCGCCGCTTTTTGTCGCAAAACGGCGCAAACCTACAAAATACAATGGTATTTTGCAAGTTTGCGACGTTTTTGCGTCAAAAAACGACGCAAAAACGGCGCAAAAAAAAACCTGTTCAGCTCAAGTGTTCTGAAGAACAGATTGCAATTTGGCAATCTGTTCTTCAGAACACTTGAGCTGAACAGGTTTCTAGAAGTATTTCCTAGCATTTAGATCGTTTTCCAGTGGCTGCTCCAGTTAATAGCATATGTCCTTGAAGTATATAAAGAGTAATTTAACTGAACAAAGGTTTAACATTTTAAAAATATTTTTACATACCTTTGCCCTCATTGATTTTTCTGCTTCCAATTCTTCCTCCAGTTCATCAATTCGAATCTAGAAAGGAATAATATTAATACAATTAAGTTGGAGAGCAACAGTACTTGGTACAGATGAGATTCAAAAAGCTGAGACAATTATCTTTATTCTAATATATTTTGCAGTTCACAAAACAAGGAGACTGATTGCTTTTTAAATATCATGGCTATCAGGATCATTGATAATTGGCCAGATTGACCAATACTGGGATACACAACTGGGTATAGTACTAGTGACGCCTGTTGATGTTTGAAAATAATGTGAAGTACCACTTGTCCTACACTGCAGTGTGCCAGCAAAGTGAGCCAACTCACTTCTAGGAGAGGTCTAGGGTTCTGCCCCTAAGAAAATGTTAAAAATGATGGGGTCAAATAGTACATTTTGAAGTGCAGTCTCAACATACATTTAATTTGCTAGAGAAACCAATAGGCTCATGGCATATATGAAATATTCAAGACTTTTCAGCATGTGCCAGGTAATTCTGAACCTTCCCAGGAATTGACCCCATTTATTCACAATTTGCCATGTGTACCCTTCATATGTGAAGATTTACCTCCAGCATGCCAGTACCAGTATTTTCCCATTTTTGCGACTGTGCAAGAATCACCTGTCTCCCCTTGCCAAACTGCGCCATCTTCAAAAACAACTGCATCATCTACAAAGCCAGAGTGACCCAAGCCCTGCCTATCTGGCTGGAAAAAGCAGCAGGTCATGTCTAATTATGAACCCAGGATCTGATCCAACATTCCTGTATTCAACAGAACTGTCCCAACCATTCTCCAATTTAGGGAGGAGCTAAAGACACACAAAATTACAGATCACTACATCACAAAGAGGTAACAGTCTACCTCCACTCAGGGGCGCGTGGCCTGTAGCCCATGGAGTGAGCAGCCGAAGAATGGAGCTCTGGCCGGGGATCCCCTGTCTGCTTATATCCTGGCCCGATAGCTTCACTCCCTGCGTGACAGCTTGTCCCCCCAAGGTTCAGGGGGGGTAAGGGCGCACAGAGAAACACAGAATCGGGGCGGCGGCGGGGCCGGAGACGGATTGACACGGCGGCAACCACCTGGCCGCCTGAATTTAAAATGGCAGACGGGCCTGGCCTGGCCGCAAGTGGAGCAAGGGCAGACCCCAGGAGCCACTGAGGCTGATCGGCACCAGGGGCATCCCCAGGGAGGAGCGAGGACGGCTGTAGAGGGGGCAACTCAGAGACCCGGGGTCACACCGGACCCAAAGAAAGACCGCTGGTGGCCTGCCCCCCCCCCCGGCAGGGGTGGGCGCCCTCAACTGGAAGACCGTGCAGAAGGCCTGTGGACTGGATCGGCGAGGCCTCAAAAGAAGACCTCGACCACCCGGAACCAGCAGAGGGAATGAGGTGAGAAGTGATACTCCCCCACTCCCGCAGAACATGATACTGTGAGCTGACCGGTAGCAAGAGACAGACAGCGGGCAGCGGCGAGGGCATGACCCCCTTGCCCCATGCCTCATTGAGGTGAGGTTGCGAGGAATTGCGTGCTGGACGTCGGTCCATCCTGGATCGCAGGGACAGCACGGTGGTGCTTGGATAGAGGGAAACGAAACCAGACTAATGGACCTTGCCATATGAATAGTCAGGACTGTGGTGGAATGCTGGAGAATCATTAGACAATGGGCAAAACCAACAAGAAAAAGGACACAACAGGAGTCCCTGGCATTCAATAAGACTGTACTGCCTCCTCCTCTACAAACATGGTGCAGACGACACCTCTTGATGTCCCAGTGGGGGGGCCATCACTCGGAGATATATTGCAGGCCATCACACCCTCCAGGGAAATCCTGGAATCTAAAATTGACACACTTGAAACGGATCTGGGCCTCTTGAGAGAGGACCAAAGATGCCTGCAGAAAGAGTTGCGACAGCAGAACGAAGCATGGACGAGCTCAAACCGAAAGAGACAGTGGTAGGAGATCGGGTGACTACCATTGAGAAAAAAGTAGAGACGTTAATGGCCCGTGCTGAGGACGCCGAGAATAGATCAAGAAGGAAAAACATTCGTATTGAAGGGCTACCTGAGAAAGCTAAGCACAAAGACTTAACAGAGTACCTTGAGAACTGGATTAGAGCAGGGGTGGCACCTGAGGGCCTGTCGCGATTCTTTGCCTTCAAGAGGGCACATAGAGTGCTGGCGTGCTCTGCCCCCCCGGGGCTGCGCTGTGACTGGTGGTGGTCCAGCTGTTACATTACAAGGACCGAGACCACATCCTAGCTCAAGCTCAAGAAGGAGGGGAATTGAGAGTGGAGAGCAGCACCGTCCGCATTTTCCCTGACTTCTATCGTGAGGTACAAACACAGAGAGCAACTTTCTTAGAAATCAAGAAACAATTGCGACTATTGAACATCTCGTATGTCATGCTTTTCCCCTCTACGCAGAGGGTAGCGGAGGGGCCAGATTCTTCCATATGCCACAAGAGTCGAGGGAGTGGTTAGATGGGAGGGAAGGCCCCACAGACCCAATAGCACCTCGTAGACCCAGGCCCAGGAACAGACAACGGCAACACAGAGGATCACAATATAGAGGGACAGCGCCCACTACAGAAGAAGCCAAGGAGGAGAGACAGCAAGCCACAGCAGCCATAGCATCATTAAGCGGGGGAAGCTAGTCCACGCTCAAAGGCGACAACAAGAGAAATGCAAGGATAGGACTCCGAAGGGGAATCTGAGAGCTCAGAGTCACTAAGCGTGGAACTACCAGTGGTGACACTGGGAACATCTGATGATATAATTTGACACCGCAGCCAAGATTTGATGTGATCTCATGGGGCCCAGCTGCCGCGAAGTGCCTGGGACCTGACGAGAGATGCGTAGCTGAGGCTTCTGGAATAATGACGGTGAGGCCCTGGCACCGCAGGATCCACACGGCTGGAGAAGTACTCTCACCCACCCTTTAAATACTGATTTCAGTTGGTAAAAGTTTGGATGGGGTCTGTTTTGACACCTGTCCTGGGGGAAGGGTGTTGGGGAAGTTAATGTTAACAGTTACTAAGAAGCCCACCTGCTACCTTGCCCGACTACTAGCTAAGGAAGTAAAAGATGATAATAAGCGCCTACTTTATGGGGGAAGGACGTACAGAGACACAACAGTACTATTGACTCATCATGGGAGATGTGAGGAATTACAAAGTGATCTCCTGGAATATAAGGGGCATGGATAGTATGGCTAAACGTTATAAGGTATACTCGTATCTGCAGAGGAGAGGGGGTCACATAGTAATGTTGCAAGAGACACATTTGACAGCAGCAGAAGGTTTGGCGTTGCAGAAAAGATGGAGGGGCCAGGCATATTACACAACTTATTCAGAGTATGCGCGGGGTACCCTAATTTGGATAAGAGTGGGAGTACTGTTCCAAATGACTAGCACACTGATAGATCCTGAGAGCGATTTGTGGTAGGTACTGGCCGGTTAGGGGGACGAGATATTGCGTTGATAAATATATACGGGCCAAACACAGATCAAAGGATGTTCCTAGACGGCCTCTCACTGCCCCCCAACTGCTCCAGGTGGCACTGATTGGAGGGGATCTTAATTGTCTAGCCAACCCTGACTTAGATAGATCCCACCCTCCGCTGAGGGAATCCCCAGTGAATGCTCTAGCTAAAAATCTCCAGGACTGGCAGGCAGAATGGCAACTACTTGATTCCTGGAGACACCTTAACCCAAGCACCAGGGAATACCCCTTCTATTCCACAGTACACGACTTACATGTGCGACTGGACACCTTTTTTGCACGCCTGTAGTACAGACTCATGTTAGAGAGGTAGAATACCTGGGATGAACAATATCGGACCACAACCCTATCCTATTTTCTCTAACATGGGAAAAAATGAACAGAAGTATACCTACCTGTTGGTTAAAGCCTGATTCCCTTGATGACCCTGCATACCGGACTAAAATAAGGGAACACATTAAACATTATTTTGAAGATAATGAGGTAACGACCCCTTCCCCCCAGATATTGTGGGAAACATTAAAAGTTGTGGTCAGGGAATGGTGCATCGCTGCATCAATGGGGATTAGGAAGACACTGCTTCGAGAGATAGAGGCAGCTGAGAATGAGTTTCAAATAAAAGAAAAATTAAGCCCAGAACGTCCCGAGCTGCGAGGAGAAGTGAGCGAGGCCAGAGGGAGAGTCACAGCACATACAGAGAGGCTTAGATGGTTTGAATATAAAAACGACATGGTAAGGGCACCCACGGAGAGGGATAAGGCGGGAGCACTCCTGGCATGGTTGGCCAACCCCACAAAACACGGGACCCCCATATTAGAGATCAAGACCCCTCTAGGGGATAGACTATATGGGCAGGACAAAATTAACCATCACTTTCTCAAAAATTGCACTGCACTCTATACCAGTATACCAGACGGGGTGGGAGACCGATATACAGGCATTTTTAGGACACCTACCACACAGAGACCTCAGTGAGGAGGAAAGTGCAGTGCTGGGAAGTGAAATAGAGGTCTCAGAAATCAAAGATGCCATCAAAGGCCTGGCGAGGGGAAAAAGCCCAGGCACAGACGGACTGCCAATAGAGTTCTACGCCACATATGCACAGGAGGTGACCCCTAATCTAGCACAAATATATAAAGCATGCAAAACAGAACACCTCCCAAATTCCACAAAGGAAGCCCCGATAATTCCATTATTAAAACCAGGTAAACCGCCTGACGATAGCAAAGCATACAGGCTCCTATCCATGCTGAATTCAGATTATAAGATCCTAAGCCGAATACTAGCAACAAGATTGCTCCCATACATGACCCAACTGATCCACAGTGACCAAGCGGGTTTCATCCCTACCAGGAATACCGCCCCGAATATCCGATGAGCTATCCACATTCTAGATGCTGTCGCCCCACATATAGCTATGGCGACTATACTGGCAGTAGACATAGAAAAAGCGTTCGACAGCTTAGAGTGGGACTACTTATATGCAGTTCTTGCTTGCATGGGCCTAGGAGAGGGCTTTATCAAATGGCCGAAACTTTTATACACAGAGCCGAAGGTGCTGGTTATAACCGGGGTCACGATTTCTGAGCAATACTCAGTAGAAAGGGGCACCAGGCAGGGTTGCCCGCTCTCACCATTATTATTTGCCTTGGCAATGGAACCTTTGACTGCCCAGGCTAGAACCACCAATTGTTATCAGGGACTGATGCAGGGTGACCGACGTCACAAAATAGCGCTATATGCAGATGACCTCCTCCTATTTTTACAAGACACTGGGCCGGACCTCAAGGGAGCTTGAGCACTCCTGGCACAGTTTGGCCGCTTGACAGGCCTACAGGTAAACTGCCAGAAATCATACTTGCTCCCTCTGTTGGAGGACCGTGGTCTACCTGAAGGGCTAGAGGATGTGGCATGGTAACCCTGATGCATGTCTTATCTGGGAGTCAGGATTCATCACACTAGGGTGTAGATCCAGGAGAGTAATATCAGGGGAGCCATGAGGGCACTGGAAACTAGCGTGGGCTTCTGGGGGTTACTCCCGCTCTCTGTGGCTGGACAAATAGCACCTATTAAGATGGTAGCGCTGCCAAGGCTCTTATGTTACTTTGCGGTTTTGCCGGTCTGGGTCCCAACCATGTTTTTCTGGGAAATTGACTCCTTGCTCACGGCATTCATATGGGGAGATGGGAGACGCAGAGTGGCCCTAACCACTTTGAAGAGACCTCGAGCGGCGGGGGGATTGGCGGTACCGGACTTTGAGGCCTATTACCTAGCAGCCCTGCTGCAGTGGCTGACCCGTGGATGGCAGAGGGCAGGACCGGAGCGGTATATGGGCACACATTGGCCCCTCCTGTTTCGGTACTGGCGGTCCTGATCCTTAATCTCACTAGGTCGGAACAGACACTCGCTCCAGAGACTCAGGTCCTCCGCTAGTGTTGGAGAAGATGCCTCTATAGGACAGGCACGACTACGCCTTACACACCTGAGATACCGATGACATGGCTTCATTGGCTACCTCGAGCAGGAGACTGGAGGGGTCTGACAATTTGGGAGGAGGCGGGGGCCTCACAGATGGGGGACCTTTATCGCGAGGATAACCTGTTACCATTTGAAGATTTTCAGCAGGACCATGTTCTGCCACAGGACCACTTCCTGATGCATTGAGCACTAACACACACTATTGGTTCCCACTGGCGCATACAAAATGTCGAGCCCTGTCCTCACTAGCCCAGCACTTACCTAGTGACCTCCGATGCCACTCAAAAAGCCCTCTCTGGCCTATATAGAGTGATCCGCAATGGAGCGATGCGCCCCCTAGACGACCTACGACATAAATGGGAGATAGATTTGAGGACCCTAATACCAGAGGGGTCCTGGGACTAGATCTTAGAGAGAGCACCAAAGCTCTCAAGAAACGCTAGGTTTCAACTTATACATTATTATGTCATTCACAGGGCATATCTCACCCCGAAAAGGCTCCGTGAGCATTTACATATGATGGATGCGAAGTACCCTAGATGTGGTGAAGAGGCAGCGGAATTTATACACATGCTTTGGTCCTGCCCCCACTTGACCACTTAGTGGAACACAGTGATCACATACATAGCGGAAATCATGCTGCACTGGTTCCCCCATACTCCCAAGAATAGGGCAACTAGCAAATTCCAGGATCTTGCATGCACTCTAGCCAAACGAGAATTGACAAAAAACAGGAAGAGTTCGGTGGGTCCCAACTTCCAAAGCTGGAAGAGGGAACTAAGGCGATGGGCAGAATATAAAAGCTTAGGGGCATATATGTACTCTGTTTGCACCGAATTAGCGTAAACATTTTTTACTCTAATTCAGTGCAAAACTAACTCCATATTTATACATTGGTGCTAGACTCATCTAGCGCCAAATTTATGAAGTTAAAGTCATTTTTTGGAAGTGGAAACCTACCTTGCCTTAATGAGATGCAAGGTAGGCGTTCCCGTGCAAAAAATGACTTTATGGCCTTAACGCTATATTTATATTCCTGTGCAAAAATGGTGCACGGGAGGGAGGAGAGGTTAAAAAATGGGGCAAAGCTTGCTTTGCCCCATTTTTTTTACTCCTGGGTCAGGGCAGGCGTTAGGGGACCTGTCAACCTATTTCCATGGTGGAATACCATGCAATAGGCCCACAAGTGCCCTCCCCAGGCCCCAGGGACACCCCCACCCATACCAGAGGGACAGCGGAGGATGGAGGACCCCATCCCAGGTAAGTATTTTATTTTATTTTTTTAAGTGCCATTGGGGGCCCTGAAATGGGCCCCCCCTACATGGCAGTGGGTGCATTGGCCATGCCCAGGGGACCCTGGTCCCTTGTGCTGGCCACTGGGGTGGTGGGCATGTTTCCTGTCTTTTCAAAGACAGGAGTCATGTGGTATGGATAGTTTTGCGTCAGAAAATGGCAGGTTAGAGTCTTTTTTTTTTTTTACTCTAACCTGCCTATCGTCATTTTTGTGTGCAAAAACCCCTTTTTCCATACTGCCAGCCCAACCAGACTTAAGTCATTTTGTTTGCCGCTAGCCTACCCTTTGCACCGGCTTGCACCATTCCATTAATATGGTGCTCGGCTAGTGCACAGAAATGATGCAAGCTGGTGCTAAACATTTTGGTGCAAAACTGAGTTGATGCAGTTTTGCACCAACAAGTATAAATCAGGGCCACAGTCCTGAAAAGGGAGCTTTCTGGGGGAGGGGGCCCCCAGAACTAACGAATGCCTGGGAGCAGATTGTCACAACATTGCAGGAACAAGTTAGGCCTTCCCACATAGAATAGACTGTACATACAAAACCAGCCACAACATGAAGCAACACTCCCTTCAAAGTAGAACATAAGCAAAGCAGAGGCCAGAATTTGTGCAGGACCTATAAATTTGAGCAAACCGAGAGACACCATGATGAAACACAAGCTTAGGCGCATTAAGAAACCATGGCACAGAGCTGAGGGTGAGTGAGTGGTGAGGGTATGGGATTGGGTTAGAGCTGAATGGCATTGAGTATTATTGATAAGAGAAATATACACACCAATGTTTCCCTCATGCACATGTATTCTGAGACTAAAATATATTAAGAGGGGCATGAGAGAGAAAGTTATATGCTTCTTCTGATATGATTCACATGCTTTGTGATTATATAATGACAGCAAAAGTTGTGAAGAATCTGTCAAAAAAATGTTCAGTGACCTACGATGTATGTATACAGACATTGGACCATTCTTGATGGTTAGGCGTTGAATTGAAAAACCAATAAAATCTGTTTAAAAAAAACAGTCTACCTCCACTCCGAACCCAGCTTCCCATTTGATTACTTATTGACTGTACCCTTGTTTTTGACCCTGAAGAACACTCTGCTGCCTTTTGGGTTGCCTTGCACAAATGCCCATAAGAAAGTAATTACCCCAAGGATGCCAGGTCAAGAAGCACACACACACACTCAAACAATTCCACATGCTGACACACACACTCAACACCTTAAACTAGCACACTCATTCACACACAATCTCGCATCCACACACACTCACATGCTTATACACACATTCTCATACACAAATACACTTTCACTCACTCTTAAACACTTGCATTCTCTCACACTCATACACTTTGTAAAAATCCTGCAGACACCACCCTCATACGCTTGCTATTATATTGGTAGCAGTGACTACAATAGCTGCAAATCCTCATCAAGTATGTGGCATTGTTGAATAAAAGAAGATATAATGGTAGCAGCATAAAGATCTAGAGTAAGAGTGCAGTGCGCTGAACAAACTGAAAAAATTTGCTCCCTACGGCATTGTTTATGGGCTTCTCAAGAATTGGGAGCCCACTCCAATATAAAACAGAAAGACTGGAGCACACTACAAATGTTTCACTTTCAGAGAAGCCCATTTTACATTCGAGCAGCTCGAAGAGGAAGTTGTGGCTAACCATATCCAATGCTCATGATATGCCGAGTAAGACGAAAAAACAGGAGTTGTTTTGGTTAAGAGTGTTGAGTGCGTCATCCATGATGTTTATGGCGGCCATTTCTGTGCTGGTATCTGCCTGACACCAAATTGGTACCCGTCCAGCAGATTGAACTGTTCAATGTGTTTGCAAAGTGGCTGTGAACACATTTTTCTAACAGTTTCCCAAGGAACAGGATGTTTGACACTAGGCTAAACCTATTTAGTTTTGTTAGATCAGCTCCTATTTTTTTTAAAGAGAGGGGCAACATCCCACCTTCAAGCAGACTAGGAGCATTCTTTGGGTTAAGGATGCAATTATAATTTTCGTCCAGAAGGGTGCAAGTTACTGGTTGATAGCTTTTACTATTTTAGAGGGGAATGAATCCTTAAGCAGAGGTTAGTTTTGTGGATGTTATGACTTTAAAAATCTCTTATTTATTTACAATTCCGAGTTCGTGACATGTGGCCTTTTTTTTTTTTATAATGGTGGGATGCTTGTTGGTTTAAGTTTTTCCATTGTTATAGATTTTTGCAGTGAGTGGTTTTTGTTGGTATACAGATCTATAAAACGTCCACTGTTGCTTTTGATTGAGTCCTCAATTTTCATTACTCTGCCCTAACAAAAGGTTGAGAATGTCACAACCTACTCGTAATCTGTGTCTGTGACCCACAGGAAGTGTGGCTGAATTCTTGTTCTTGTAAGTTCTGCCTTGGCCCAAATAGGGGCGACTCTTTCTGGTAGCCACGGTGCTGCTGACGGAGGGAACGCCAAAGGCGGTCCGTGCCCTCCAGAAGGAAAAACCCCAAAAGGGGAAAAAACCTCAACAAGAGGGAACTCCTGAAACAAACAAGAGTAAAAGAAAACCAAAAACAAAGGAAAAATGACCAGGAAAAAGCTGGAACAAAATCAGAGTTTCAATAGCAGATGCAGAGAAACAGGAGCGAGGATCACCACCAAACAGGAACTGTTGCAGCGCAAAGAGAACAAGAATCACACACCTTAGGAACAGGAAGTAACCGACAGGAAGTAAAAGGTGCCATCTTGAATTGGGATCCAGTGTTAGAATGCTATAGAAAAAATACCATAGTGAATAGGGAACCAGTGCATGCAGGGAAAAAAGGAAGCATGCTGGGAAAAGAGAAAGAAACATGGGAAAGACAGTAAGTATATAAGGAGCTTTAAACAAGGGCTGAAGAAAGTATTTGGTGTTCCATAAAACCTATTGTGTGTGCTTCCTAGTTCTCTTGGCTGTACTAAATGTGAAGTGGAGGGCTCTTAGTGAGTTTATGTCACCTCTTCTTTTTGTCTAGGTTTTGATTGAACCAGGGATACAATAATTTGTTTATTTGTCTCTTGAGGTGCAGAGGAGCTGCCTTTTCAATGTTTGCCGTTTTCTGATTGTAGTGTTCTAGTGCTCTTTGTAGTTCCCAGGGAGGTAACAGGTCACACCGGCAAAGGGAGTACTGTTCATCTCTGTTGATCATTCTCCTATCTCTGGTCCAATTTGTTGTTCTGATCCCTTGGCCTTTAACTTTCTTTCTGATCCTTCGCTGTGATGTGAAATAAGATCTGATGATGGTCTGACCAGTCAGTTGGGTTGATTGAGTCGATACTAATGGCTCCCTTGTTCAATATCATTAAATTCAGCATGTCACCTTTAACGTGAGTTGGTCCTGTGCATGCTTGTTAAAGGCTGTGGTTGGTGAGGAAGCTTTGTAGAGAGGTCAATTGCAAGCGTTCACGTATTCATCATTGTTCCAGTGTAGGCTGAAGTCTTCTATGAATATCGTGTTAGGGTGTTGTAGGGAGTCTACTGTGATTGTTTTCAATACATTTTTGAGGAATACATGGTAGTCTCCTGGACGGGGCGGGGAGAGGGGTGTTACCTTGCTAGAGATTTTTCAGCTGTGTACATTTCGACATTCATGAATTCACAGGAGGATAGTTCTTCCACTGTGAGATGGATGACATGCAGGGAGTTTCAGTGTGTAACAGTAATCCCACCGCCCTTATGCTGGGGGTGAACTATGGATTTTATGGTGAAGTCTGATGGAGTTAGTAAGTCCATGTTGGGTGTGGACAGCTGATTTAGCCATGTTTCAGTTAAAAATATCATATCAAGCCCACTAGAGATTAAGGGGGTCATACTGACCCCGGCGGGCGGCGAAAGCCGCCCGCCTGGCGGGAACCGCCAAAAGACCGTACTGCGGTCAAATGATCGCGGCGGTCATTCTGACTTTCCTGCTGGGCCGGCGGGCGACCGCTAGAAGGCCGCCCGCCGGCCCAGCGGGAAAGCCCCTTCAACAATGAAGCCGGCTCCGAATGGAGCCGGCGGAGTTGAAGGGGTGCGATGGGTGCAGTGGCACCCGTCGCGATTTTCAGTGTCTGCACAGCAGACACTGAAAATCTTTATGGGGCCCTGTTAGGGGGCCCCTGCACTGCCCATGCCTGTGGCATGGGCAGTGCAGGGGCCCCCAGGGGCCCCACGACACCCGTTCCCGCCATCCTGTTCCTGGCGGTATTTACCGCCAGGACCAGGATGGCGGGAAGGGGGTCGGAATCCCCATGATGGTGCTGCAAGCAGCGCCGCCATGGCGGATTCATTGGCCCAGGGGTAAACCGGCGGGAAACCGCCGGTTGCCCTTTTCTGACCGCGGCTTTACCGCCGCGGTCAGAATGACCCTGGAAGCACCTCCAGCCTGTTGGCGGTGCTTCCGCGGTCCCCGGCCCTGGCGGTCATGGACCGCCAGGGTCGGAATGACCCCCTAAGTCTCAGGATATGTCTGTGGCATACTTGGCTGCAATCTACAATTATGTAGCTTGAGAAACATTGTTATTTCAGTATCTTGAGGGCTATTTACCATTTGATAGACTGTTAGATAATTATATTTCCCTTGAATGTCTTCATTCTGGTATTGCAAAATTAATCACCCCATTTCCCCCAGAACCTGCCATGGAGGTACCTGAGGCTAAATGAATATCAAGCTAGATATAAAATACCCAATATGCAGATGTATGGTGTAACACATTTAAATAATGTACTGAAAATATACTGGTCAGATGCTTTGCCTTCTAAATCACATTACTAACTTTTATTTTTATAAACATTGCCATTACATGGTCTATGTTAGATACAACTGGCATTTCACTTTCAGACAAACACTAACTAGTGAGCCTATTCTTCAAGAACAGCAGAACATGGGTGTATGGGCTTTAAGCAATGTGCTGAAGTAGACTCAGTGCTCTTCTCATATTAACTTGTGTCTTTTAGTCATTATGTTCATCTATTTACATTTGTTGAAGGCTAAATGAAGCAACCTACATTGTAAATGAATCTAAACAAATGTTCAATCAACACAGACATGCAAACGCTTTAGTTAAAAAAAGATGGTCCTG